>NC_041391.1:677169674-677170766 GCF_002162155.2 Triticum dicoccoides
AAAAAAGAATTAAAAAATAAAGCAAAAAACAAAAGAAAATAAATAATGCAGAAAACAAAACAAAAAAACTGGGAAAAAATAAAAATAGCAACAATAAGTATTTTGTTGTAAGTAGAAACAAAATAAAATAAATAAAGCAAGAAACAAAACAAAAAAACAAAAAAAAGTGTTTTCAAATTTGAGAACTAATGGCACTAACAGAAAGTTTATAATTTTCTAAAAATAAAAGCAAAAAGAATTAAAAAATAAAGCAAAAAAACAAAAGAAAATAAATAATGCAGAAAACAAAACAAAAAAACTAGAAAAATAATAAAAATAGCAACAATAAGTAAAGAAAACAAAAAAAGAAAAAGTGCCTCCTACTGGGCCCCCACGGCCTGAATACGACTAGAAACCCACCATGGGCCAGGAGTCAGGCCCGCAGGAGGCCCAGTAGGCCCATCAGGCAAAGCAGTAGTAAGTAGGCCCGTAAGCCTGAAGTGGAGAGGAGCTCGAGAGGGGTGCCGCAGTGGGGCTTATAAACCACTGCTCACCCCTCTTAGCTAGCGAGGTGGGACTAAACTTTTGTGCCGCACCGTGCCAGCACACGACCATTGGTCCCGGTTGGCGGCTCCAACCGGGACTAAAGGGGGGCATTGGTCCCGGTTCATGGCAACAACCGGTACCAATGCCCACCCTTTAGTCTCGGTTGATGGCACTAACCGGGACCAAAGGCCGCCGCTTCCTGCCCTTTGGGCTGCTGAAAAAAGGCCTTTGGTCCCGGTTGGTGGCACGAACCGGGACTAAAGGGTGTATTAGTCCCGGTTGGTGCCACGAACCGGGACCAATGCTCTTGATATATATACAATACTTAGCAGTTTTCGACCAAATCCCCCACTTATCCCCCGACGCCCCCTGCGCCTCCTCGTCGCCGTCGCCGCCCGACGCCCCTGCTCCACCTTGCCATCGCCGCCGCCACCGACGCCGTCAGGCTGCTCGCCGTCGCCGTCGCCGCCGCCACCGACGCCATCAGGCTGCTCGCCTTCGTCGTCGCCGCCGCCCCCTGTGAGCACATGTCCCGCGCCCCTCCCGTCTCGCGCACCTGCGCGGCCG
>NC_041391.1:677171744-677185388 GCF_002162155.2 Triticum dicoccoides
GGCCCTCTCGCTCGACCAAAACTCTCGAGGACACCCAAACCCTAGAGAAAAAATGATGTTGGTCTTCTACCCCCTCTCGCTGCGCCCCTACCCGACAAACTCTCTTGAGGCCACCCAAATTTACCAAGTTAAAAGAGCATTGTCGTCGAGGCCACCCCAAACCCTTGACGCGTTGTGTCGAGGCCACCCCAAACCCTTGAAGCGTTGTCTAGGCCACCCCAAACCCTAGAGAAGCAGCGTCGAGGCCACTAACATGATTCCTTATTGTGATTAGCTAGCTAGTTCTACGTTTGCCACTAATATATATCCATCTGTACCATGTTTGAATAATAACTGACATGTTGTAAATATTTGCAGAAACTATGGAGCACTACCGAGACGAAGCAACAGAAGGGATGTTGGGGGAGATAATCGCAGAAGGAACTGATGTCGTTGCGTCATTTTTCAACGACGTCGTTGGTCAGGAAGGACTAGGTGAACAAGAGGGCTATATTCATGATGGCTCCGGCCCATTAATGCCGGCACAAGAAGAGGGCTATGTTCATGATGGCTCCGGCCCATTAATGCCGGTACAAGAAGAGGGCTATGTTCATGATGGCTCCGGTGATGACCCAATGGAGGTACAAGAAGGAGACCGTGCTGACAGCTCCGGTGACCGAACCGAGTCCGGCTAGGTATATATATATATATATTAGTTAAGCCCGTGCTGACTAGTTAATTGATGCAGTCATTGTTTTGGTATATGTAGACATATTAATTAACTCTCGTCTTTCTTCCTTTTTCTAGCCCTCTGGATCGAGCACAACTTCGGTAAGGAGACGAGGCCCGAAGAAAAAGTTGAGCTCAGATGAAAAGTTTGAGATCACAGCAATCGCGCCCGACGGCGAACCGATTGAACCCATCCGGACAAAGAACGCATTTGTTGCTCAGTGCGGGGTTCTTGTTAAGGACAAGATCCCGATCAGCATCCACCAATGGTATAAGCCTAAGGAGGAAGACCCTCAGGTGTCTTATGTCAATGATATGCAAAAAGATGATCTTTGGACTGAGCTGAAGGCAAATTTCACCCTACCGCCAGAGGAGGATCCGGAGAAGCCATTTAAAGAGCAATTAATCAAGTCTTGTGCTCTTAAGAAGATGGCAGGCCTATTCAGGAGGTGGAGGAAAAAGCTGAAAAAAATTTGTCGACAAAGAAGAGACACCAGAATTCATCGACAAATATGAGAAGATCAGAGATCACTGGCCCGCATTTGTGGCCTACACGACATCGGAAAAGAGTAAGAAGATGTCGGCGACAAACAAGCAAAATGCTGCGAAGAAGAAGTTTCACCATCGCACAGGGTCAGGTGTCTACCTGCAAGCCCGGCCTAAGTGGTCTAAGGCTGAGAGTGATCGGCTTGATAAAGGGATCGAACTGGAGACAATGAGATGGCCAGACCATTGCCGGACTTGGTTCTTCGGGGCTGGCGGAACCTTGGACCCTGTAACCGGGGAGTGCCGTTGGACGGACGAGCAACTGAAAACACCAGTCACAAGGCTTCGGCAGTATATCCATGCATCGCAGCAAGGGACGTTCATTCCAGACAGGGAGAAGGACGAGCTCACAATGGCCCTCGGGAATCCTGAGCACCCTGGACGGACACGAGGCACGCCAGGCTCCATTCCGTGAAAGGTTGGTTTTCCGGAAGCAGGGGATTACAAAACCCACGAGAGGAGGAAGAAACTGGAGCAGAGCCAACTGCAAGCGCTGCACGAAAGGGTAATGGGGCTAGAGGAACGAGAAGCAGATTGCAACAAACGACCTGCCGAAGCTTCCCCCGAAGCTACCCCGCCATCTCAGCGGAGAAGCAGCATGGCTTCCACCGAGCTGCTTCAGCCGGAGCATGTCTTGACGGCTCCTGCCAGTTATCCCGTGGATGCTATCACGGGGGCTCAAAATTGCCACCTTATGACGCGATGGATGAATTTGAAGGTCAAGGCGGCTGTTGGATCTGTTTATCCTACTGAATAAGGCGCAACTTTTCATTGTCGGCCGATTCCAGAAGGATATGCCAGGGTGATGGTGGATGAAATAACGGAGGGATTTGAGGACCTTCAGCTTGACCACCCTACCGGTGAAGGGGAGATTCGGCTGGGTTCTGCTCTGAAGACTCCATGCCTATGGCGGAAGGAGCTCATCAACCTTCCGAATTGGACGCCTCCGCCTCCTCCTCCTCCTCCTACAAGTCAGGGCACTCCGCCTCCTCCACCGCCTCCTCCTCCGGCGAGTGTCGATCAGGGCACTGGGCCTCCTTCTCGGGCGCGTGGCGGCACTCTGCCTCCTTCTCCGCCTGCGCCGGCGCGCCCGAGCAGCCAGCAGCCTCCTCCTTCTCCGGCGCGTGGTGGCACTCCGCCTCCTTCTTCGCCTGTGCCAGCGTGCCCGAGAAACCAGCAGCCTCCTCCTTCTTTGGCGTGTGATGGCACTCTGCTTCCTTCTCCGCCTGCGCCGGCGCACCCGAGCAGGCAGCAGCCTCCTCCTTCTCCGCCTCGCCAGCAAGGGCGGAAGAGACACGCCGCCACCCCGGCTGCTCCGGCGCGTCATAGTCCTTCTCCTCCACCTCGTAAGCAAGCACGAAATAAGATAGGCGCCACAGCCCCTCCGTGTGCTCTGGCGTCTAGCAGTACAGCAGCCAGCAGAGGCGGGAGGCAATACAGATACGGTCCACCTCTCAAGCCTCTAGAGAAGTTACCGTA
Source organism: Triticum dicoccoides (assembly GCF_002162155.2). Classification (NCBI taxonomy): domain Eukaryota; kingdom Viridiplantae; phylum Streptophyta; class Magnoliopsida; order Poales; family Poaceae; genus Triticum; species Triticum dicoccoides. The sequence continues at coordinate 677,174,478 of NC_041391.1, forward strand.
TGAGAGGACCGAGGATGAAAACGAGATGATCGTGCGGGCCCACGTGAAGGACTTCTTTGAAGGGGTGAAAGCATAGAGAAATCCACCTCCAGAAGAGAAGGTAGATCCGGTGAAAGCAAAGCGCACTATCGATGCCCTGAGGAAACCACCAAAGTCTCCGCCGAGAACCAACTGTCAGCGCATTACTGAACAGACATATCTCGAAGCCCAGCTGTCGGGAAGTACTGTCAGTGATAAAAGGTTAAAAGAACGAGCAGCTGGGAAAAAAATTGCCCAGCTCGGCGAACAAGCACAGCAATCGTGCCCCCCGCTCAATGTGTCTAATGCTCCGGGGACGGTGGCCGGTTATGGCAATCTTGGAGATTACCTGCCTGACGATCAACTTCCTGATTTCTTGGAGGTGGACGAACACAAATACGAGTACGGGAAGCCTCTCGTCAAAGATGAAAAATCTCTGACAACTATGATGCGAAGATTCCATAATTGGTACATGAAAACCTGCAGAGAGTCTGGGGGGGACGAATGCTTTGTATCTGAATATTAAAGAGGAGCATGACCTCGTTGCAACTGATCTGTTGACTGTTCCATTTGATGAGTTCTTCGCGTTCTTCAATCAAAAGACCCTCGATAAACTAATGGTCTTTTGCTACTGTTTGTAAGTACTATTTCGGTCATTAAGTCTCTATATATAGCTCGGCTCTTTCATTGCATGTATTTATAATTAATTATTCTCACTATATTATGCAGATTGAAGATCGTCGAGTGCAAAAAACAAGAAACGTATGATATTGGGTTCATTAACACAAATATCATAGATGAATTTCTGGTTAAAAAGCACCCCGCAGAGGCCGAGGTGAACTTGCTACAATCGTTGATCAAAAATCAAAACAAAGATTTAATACTCTTTCCTTACAACTCCCAGTGAGTGTTACTGTCGTGTGCATATTCGGTTTCCCTTATTACTCGAGCGAGGTTATAGTAATGTAATTGATGAGTTATGCATGCGTGCGCAGATTCCACTATGTTCTTCTGGAGATTAAGCTTGAGCGGGGAGTAGTATACGTCTTAGACTCGAGAAGAAAAGATCCCCAAACCTATCCGGACATGACTAAAATACTCAACAAGTAAGTTCAATCGATCATTTATCGCACCATATTGACAATTTTTTGTTCATTTCCTGATATCTCAAGTAATAATATTTATTTTCTTTGTCTTGCAGGTTTGGAAACAGTTCACCGCAGAAGTTCCGGGACTGCCGAAGGAGCTGCGATATACATACCCGAAAGTAAGTACTACTAGCTAGCTAGTTGCGCGCATCTCCCGTTGATTCTATAGCTGTACTTTCATCAATGCCATTTATAATGATTCATTATCAGTTTGATTGACCTCTGTTTCTCGTAAAGTGCTTGTGGCAGGAACAAGGGAATGATTTCTGTGGATACTACGTGTGCGAGTTCATCTACAACACGACTTTGAAAAATAAGCGGGGCTACTCTAAAAGACAACATGAAGTGCGTAAGCAATAATATTCACAATTTCATTTTATTACACCATCATTTCTGTTGAGTTTCATTAATATATGTATTAACCCCCTTCTTCAAATTAGACGTGGCAGATGCGGGATGAACTCCTAGAACAAGATCGCATGAAAACAATTCGAGAGGAATTGGCGGGATTCTTTCTTGACCACGTCATCAATAAAGCCGGAGAATATCATGTGGAAATTGATTTCAATTGCTAGGGGATTGTAAGAGATTTTACATATTGTATATGTATGTAGTCAGTAGCGTCAGATAGATAATACGAAAACTTGTTGTTCGATCAATCTCTCGGAGAAGGAGAGGTCGATCGATCACTTCTCTCGGTATGCATGACGAACTTCTGTACTTAATGGTTCCCTTCATTTTCTTACTAGCTAGCGTGTCGAGGACCTCTCTATGTACAGTACGTAGGGTCGACCAAGCACAGACATAAGAGAGGACACTTCTCTCTATTAATTAGCTAGCTAACACAATATATTAAACACCTAAATTAACCCCCCAAAACCCTCAAACCCCCCTCCCCCTTCAAAAAAAAACCACGACCACTGAAATGCTGACGCGTGGATGCCTTTTGATCCAGATTGGTACCACCAACCGGGACCAAAGGCCCTCCTTCCTGGGCTCGGCGCACCGGCCACGTGGAGGCACATACGTCCTAATTCGTGTTAGAACTGGGACTAAAGGGGAAGGCATTAGTAACGACCCTTTCCTTTAGTCCCGGTTCAAGACCCTTACGAACCGCGACTGATGCCCCTTTTTCTACTAGTAAAAGCAAGATCAGACGATCTAGAACTGTTGGACCCGTATGCTTAACCAGCACAAGAAGCTAGTGTTGGCAACGACGGGTGCTCGTGCATGACAGGCACGCGGACCCTGACGTGCACAGCGCAGCGCAGCCACCGGCCAGCGCGAGCGGGAGCACGTGTGCATCCATGTGTCACCGCACTGGAAGTTTCGATGGTGAAGCCACTCGGCTGGCCGTTGCATAGGAGGTGGCTACTGGCTAGCATGTGGCAAGCTAGCTAGGTGCTGCTGTAGTACCAGGTCGACGCGCGTGTATGTTATGTTTCTCCTATGTATGCGTAGATGCGTACCTGTCGTTGGCCACGTGCCCTCGTCCGGGAATCGATGCATGCCTGCGTGCTTCTGTTGGGTGCAACACTCCAGCGCCATGGCGGCCGTTTAATTTTAAAAGAGTAATTTTAGCATGCTCCTTCTTACCCGCTCTTTTTGACATACGAGGTAAAAAGGTAAAAGTTAGTCAGATCACTAGTTAATCAAATTAATGGCTCAGATCTATTGTGTACTTTTACCATTCATGTGAAAAAAAGAAGGTAAGAGAGAGCATGCTAAAACTGAACCTACTGTTCCAATGATATTCATTCGACTTGTGTGCAATTGGATTGTTCATTGGTCGGTTTTGCAGAGAAAGAAGCCGAAGGAAAAAAATACTGTTGCTAGGAGCAAAACTAATCGAGCGGGTGGCAAGTGAGGTATACAAGGCGACGCAGGGGTGAAGACTGAGGATTCAGCGACTGGAAGGATGAGGCCAACGAAGAAGATAAAAGGCCCCCTCTCTCTGTTTTTCGTCTTGTAATCTTGAACTTGTGGGAGAATAACTCTGGCAAAATGGATGTAAGCGATGCATCTCTTTTGTATTCCCATGCGGAGTAGCTTCAGCGTAGTTTCGATTGCGCGTTGGAAGAACCTGATGGTGCTGGACGGGACCCCTTTTGGTGTGTGTGCTCGCTTTTGGTTTCATTAATGAAATCAGAGGTAAACCTCTTTCGTTCAAAAAAAAGTTATGATTTCCGCGGTTATATATAAAGAGATCGGCAATCGATTGATTGTGGACAGCCCAAATTCACCCCGTTTATTTGTTTTCTACAGTCCTATGTAACTTTTCCATATATTCCTAAAAAATCTACCTTTCTTATACAGTCTCTTTGGGAGAAAGCTGGCCGAGGCGTAACGGCACGTACTCTATTAACTGCTGGGGAGAATACCACATGGGTTATTGAAAGAAATCTGCATTCTCATTTTTTTTTCGGGAACAATGGAAATCTGCATTCTGTGGGTGTGCAAACGAACGACACGACAGCGGTATAGACCACGGAAATGAGCACCGATCGATATTACCGAGCCTAATCCCAGCCACATACATACACCTACATGCACGCATTAATTATTATTTGGATGCAGTCATGTACGAGGACGACCTAGCTAAAAAACTATCACTATTTAGATCACCAGCTAGCTCTCTCTTTCACGTCGACGTAGGCAGCTAGTTTACTTAGCAGAATATTTATCTCTAGTACCAGTATAGATTTTTAATCACAGCCGACGACAAAGATCTACAGTGTAACAGCGACACAGTGAGGCGCCGGGAAATTAAGCATCCACCGCTCGCAGTTCCTATCGCCAGGATTACGGCCGATCGTGTGTAGATTAACAGGATTGCGCGAGCTAGCGACAGGTCGACAGGTAAATTAGGATCAAATTTTCCATGCATCCGTCCGTAGCTAGGATCGTCCGCCCCTGCTAATATCCAGTTTTACATTTTGTTTCTGTAAATTCTTCTAGAAAGTTCTAGTAGATATCCTGTAAGCATCAACACAATTGTATACTCGCATTGCCAACTAATTTGCTAGGTAATGTCCCCCGACTGAAGCGTACGCAAAACTGCTTCACGCAGTTCACGGGTGGTTATGTGTTGTGAAGAATTTCTCACTGAGAAAAAACTCGCAGTCGAGGAGTAAGCTTCAGCACAGCGAGTATAATCTTCATCCAGCACTGTGCGTTCGATCTGACCTGATCCTATATTTTGGCCCTGTTCCGTTCCTACAGTCAGGAGTGGACGCAGGCAAAATTAACAAATTTAACCTCAGAGCGAAAGTATTTCACAAATTAAATTGTTTTTAAAAAAATCACACTGTTGACTCTTTTGTGCAGCGTCCGACAGCAAGGCGTTGAACTCTACTATGCAACTCGCTACAGTTAGGCACTACACAGTATAGTGCGCGCCTAGCTATCGGGCGTTGCACAGGTGTGACACCTTAGTGTTAGGCGCTGCACATTAAGGATCAGTTGGGTGAAATATTTTTTAAAATAGTTTAGTTTGTGCAATAGTATCGCCCTGAGATCAAATTTATGCGTTTTGCCACGCACGCAAGAGCTGAGCTTATTATGCATCTCTGTCGGCGAGCCGCGCCTGCTTTTGCCCTTCACCATCGGTGGAAGTAGCTCACTCACCCACTCACCTCATGGCTCAGGCCCAGCATGTTGTTTTCTTGCCAAAATATCGTTCGGTTGCCGGCAAACCTTTGTTTTATTCGGTACGCTGACATGCCTAATTCCAGTAGCGTGATTGCGTTGCATGGTCGAGCACCTGCACGCGTGAATCGGCCATACTCAGCCGGTAGAAAACAACATGCCTAATTCCGGTAGCGTGATTGCTTTTTGCGTCGTACTCCATCGGTGAGCCGCTCGTGCGTGCCTAACCATTTTGCGCGGTGCTGTACGCACTATATTATTGGCTTATTGCTTGCGTGAAATCTCATTAGGAAAATCACGTACGTATATGACAGTCAGATCATGCATGTCGTCCTTGGCATCATCTGTGTTGTGTACAGTCAGATCATAGAAGGCCAGTCTCGTGTGGGCGACAGTGTCACTCTGTTCTACTGAAGAATCAACCATGAACTAGCACAAAAAAAGTCTGGAAGGAAAGAGCCTATGCAATTGGTTAACAATTTGACGGTACAGTTGATCTCTGTTGAGTAGCTCGTGCTGCCCGAAATGTCCTGGGACATGCTTAATTAGGAACCTTAATAAGCCTAGACTAATGCTACGTATTTGTCAATCAGTGATTTGATTAGTTTGAATGTTTGGTGCATCGTTTGCCAAAATCTAGGACTAGTAACGTCAGAGGACACTTTACACGACTGGGACATGTGGTTTACCTAGCTGAGTGCTGCATGTATCATTATCTCTTGGCTGTTTAATAAGGTAGAGGTCTAAGAAGCTTATTTCAACAGCACATGCAGAAATATCTTTGGAGATAAGCTTAGGGAATCAATCACTAACCTATTTGCTTTGTTTGACTTAGCCCAAAGTGATATTAGCAACAGTACTTAATCAGTTATCGCCGTGGAAGACTAGAATGTTCCAGGAGTAATCTATACAATCGATGAATGCTATGGGCACACGCGTACACATCTCCAACAGTAATCAATCGCTTTTTCTTCACAGTAAATAATTACTTGGTCACTTAAGTGAAGCCATCGGATCATCATCGCGATCTGGTCAGTAAACTATGTCAATGCCTTAATCAACCATAACTTTTCAGTTTTTTTAACAGCGATTTAACTCGATGTTCATTAGCTAGGAGCCATGGGTTAGGTTAGATTAGGTAGCTTTCCACCTCTGGCCGGCCAGCAGCTCGTTGCAGATGGCCATCAATATAATCGCGTCACTTGCAGAAGGTTTATCCTTGATTGTAATTTTTTGTTGGTAGCTTCCCAAGCTCGACGCTTGGTGCAGAGGGCTTATCTAGAGCACAAGTTCTTTCACGGAAAATTCATCCAAAAACAGGAACGTTGGTGGTGGTTACGTTGACTATCACTTGTTCTTGTAGTATGTAGACATTATTGTTGCTTGCAACTAGTGGCAGAGCTAGAGGGTGGTCAGTGTAGGCCACGGCCCACCCTGAAATTTGTCAATAGCATTTATATCATAGAAAAATAATATAACAACTATAAATAAATAAATTTTATCAACATTTTCATTGTCGGCCCAACACTGGCCCACTAGGCTAGATCGTCACTGCTTGCAGCTTGGGCCAGGCCATGCTCACATGTGATGCTAAAAGTATGACCATGGTGATCTTGGCTTGCAGAAGCTAGGCAAACATCTTCCAAACAAGGTCGCCAAAATCTTACCTATCAATCTTTTTTCCGCTTGGAACAACTTTGGTGAAAACTACCTGTGAATGGGATCTTTGTGCCACCAAAAGACAACCAACATGGAACAACAGCAGCGCATCCCTACAACAAAAAGGGGAGTATGGCCTGGGGGTGGCTAGAGGCGCACAAAGGGTGAGCCATGGCGATGAAGGACGAGTGACACTTAGAGAACAAGAGCTGGAGGGTGAAGCAAGGATCACCTAGTGTTTGTGTCACCAAGAACTTGATGGGGTGGTCGAAAGGAGTTGAGGTGCATGACAATGAGACTTCAATGGTGGCTGATGACCCACAAGTGTATGGGGTCAATTGTAGCCCTTTTCGATAAGTAAGAGTGTCGAACGCAATGAGGAGCAGAAGGAAATGACAAGTGGTTTTCAGCAAGATAATGTCTACAAGTGCTAAAATTATAATTAGCGGAGTAGTTTGGTAGCAAAATAATTTTTAACGAGCAAGTAACAATAGTAGTAATAAAAGTGCAGCAAGGTAGCCCAATCCTTTTGAGGCAAAGGGCAGGCCAAAAAGGTTGCTTATGATAAGCAAAGTTTTCTTGAGGGTACACGGGAATTTCATCTAGTCACTTTCATCATGTTGGCTTAACTCGTGTTCGGTATTTTGATAATTTGATATGTGGGTGGACCGGTGCTTAGGTGTTGTTCTTACTTGAACAAACCTCCTAGTTATGATTAGCCCACTCACAAGCATCCGCAACTACAAGAAAAGTATGAAGAATAAATTCTAACCATAGCATTAAATTTTTGGATCCAATCGGTCCCTTACGGAATAGCGCATAAACTGGGGTTTAAACTTCTGTCACTCTCGCAACCCACCATCTAATAACTACTCCACAATACATTTTTTTAGGCCCAAATATGGTGAAATTTCATGTAGTTGACGTCACACGACACCACTAAGAGAATGGCGACATACATACCATCAAAATATCGAACACATAGAAAGTTCACATGACTACTTGCAACATGATTTCTCCCGTGACCTCAAGAACGAAAGTAACTACTTACAAATGATAAACATGCTCAAGATCATAGGGGTATTGAAGAGAATAATGGATCTGAACATATAATCTTCCACCAAATAAACTATATAGTAATCAACTACAAGATGTAATTAACACTACTAGTCACCCACGGGCACCAATCTATAGTTTCGATACAAAGATTGAACGCAAGAGATGAACTAGGGTTTGAGAGGAGTTGGTGCTGTGAAGATGTTGACGAAGATAGCCCTCCCCAAGATGGGAGAGTTGTTGGTTATGATGATGACGATGATTTTCTCCTCCGGAAGGGAAGTTCCCGCGGCAGAATCGCTCCACCGGAGGGCAAAAATGCTCCTGCCAAAGTTCCGCCTAGAGGCGGCGGCGCTTCGTCCCGAATGTGCTCGTCTCATTTTTGCTGGGTCAAAATGACTTATATACCAAATGATGGGCACTGGAGGTGGGCCGAGGAGGGCAGCACCCACCAGGGCGCGCCCAGGCCTCCTGGCGCGCGCAGGTGGGTTGTGCCCACCTGGTGGCCCTCCTCTGGTACTTATTTGCTCTAATATTTATTAAATATTGCACAAAAAATCCTTGGGGAATTTCAGCTCGTTTGGAGTTGTGCAGAATAGGTAGCTTGACGTAGCTTTTTCAGTCCAGATTTCCAGCTGCCAGAATTCTTCCCCATGGGTGCATACCTTGCATATTATGAGGGAAAAGCCATTAGATTACTCCAAAAAGCATTATTATACAATAATAGGAAAACATGATGCAAAATGTACGTATCAACTTCCCCCAAACTTAGACCTCGCTTGTCCTCAAGCAAAAGTCAAAATCGACAAATATGTCCACATGCTTAGAGAGAGAGGTGTCGAGAAAAGCAAAAATACGAACATAGCAGCATCATGTGACTTATTATATCAGCAACAAACTTTAATATAAAACGTTTATCATAGAACTATTATCATAGACTTCTTATGAACAAGTGACAATTCATCACAACATCGAAGTATAAAGCATAAACTCTATTGGAAACCAACAAACTATGTTCTCAATCAACTTTGCAACTACAATTCATCATCTTTTCAGGAAGCGTCAGGTATCGAAGCCTTTAGGCAAGTCCACATACTCAACCATCATTTAGTCTTCTATGATTGCTAACACTTGCTACCTCTTGAGCTTGCGTTGGTTTTCCCCTTGAAGAGGAAATGATGATGTAGCAAAGTAGCGTAAGTATTTTCCTCAGTTTTGAGAGCAAGGTATCAATCCAGTAGGAGACGACACACGAGTCACCTAGTACCGGCACAAACAATCAAGAACCTCGCAACCAACGCGATAAAGGGATTGTCAATCCTTTCACGGTCACTCGCAAAAGTGCTCAATTTTGACCATAAATTTAACAAACAATATGCTAATGCATGTCATAAAAAATTATATTGATGGATTCATATTTGAACATAATTTCCAATGAAATAACTTCTGTTATGTATAACTTACATTTTTTAGTTAAAATCATGGTCAAAATATGACACAAAATACAAAGGGGACTAATAAACCAGGACTTAGGTAACATTTACTATTTTCTATGATTGTTTTTATATTGGAATGAAGCCAATACTCAATTACTTTCAATGAATATATTGATCATAAACCCACAATTCATCGGATCCCAACAAACACATCGAAAACAAGATTACATCGAATAGAACTTCAAGAAGATCGAAGAGAATATTGTATTAAAGACGAGAGAGAGAGAGAAGCTCGTCGACTCAGTTACTTCCAATGAATATACTGATCATAAACCCACCAGTCATCGATCTTTGCACCGATTTCATGAAGCTTGTCGGAGAGTGTCTTGAGGCGCCGACAGTAGTCATCAATGGACATATCATCTTGATGACACCCAAAAAATTCCTACTGCAAAAAAACATGACGTTGGAGACGATTGTCGGTGAAGAGTCCATTGAGCTTGACCCACATGTCGCGCATCATCACCATCACTCATGATCATGTGAAACAGGTCCTTTGAGATGGTGAGATAAAACCACCGAATGAGCATGGCATCGATGGCAGTCCACTCTGATTCGCCGTGCATGGCACGCGAGTCGATGAAGCCGTTGACATGATCCAGGAGATTGTACTCCCGAAACATGAGGGAGAAATAGGTCTTCAAGAAGTAGTATGTGGAGTCGTGGTGGTCGAGACGGACAGGAACACGCTCGAAGATGTTTGTGTCGCGGATGTCGGTGGGATTGGGGCCGACAAAGGGATTGCTAGCACCAGAGAGGGAGGAGTTGGAAGACATGGCAGTGGCTAGGAGGAGCTAGTGTTTTGGGTGGAGAAAGGAGAGAAGGGGCGCGGCTGTACTGGAGAGAGCAGCAGCATCGTGGGGAGGAGGGGAAGGACGCGGCGGCGGCAAGGGGATGTGGCGGCAGCCTGGAAGGTGAGGTGCGGTGGCGGCACGGCAGCGGGAGGGTGCGGTGGCGGCGCAAGTAGCAGAAGCTAGAGTTAGATCGCGGTAACAGATACCATGTAGAGAATTGTGGTATTTCATAATATTTTGATCGGTGCAATATGCACATATATATGATGTACAGTGTGGGCCTGTACCTCAATCTATACAAGGAAATATGAGGTGGGCTTGATGTACAAGAAACAAGCTATACATGCAACAATATTTGCTCAACAAGGAGGAAGAGCACTGAAGGAATTTCCCGACAAGTAGGTGGCACTACCGTAGGCGAGTTTGACATGGGTGGGGGAGGCAGAATGGTAGTTGGATATCGAGCGGTAATCATTCCCGCTGGAGTAACAACAAATTCTTAGCGAAATTAACTAACAACTCCTTCTAGATAATAGCCTAAGTGAAAAACATCATTACTGCAATGGATGCCACTAGAAGAAATCCTACTATTGATCCAGCTGGGAGTAAGAAACAAATCATCACAACAACTAGGAGTGCATATGGAACCTTTTTAAACTTCTCTATTTGCACTTGCATCTCGTTGATTTTGATGTGCAGAACATTAATTTGTCCTTGTTTCTCATCCATCTTCATTTATATGTCATCCATCTTGATTTGCTTCTCTCGTGCATCAATTAACACATCATCAACTGGGCTCTGAGTGGTCGACTGCAGTACGCGACCCATTGATTTACATAAAGCCATTAAGAGATCGATCCATATCCATGCGTGGCAACAGAAAGATGCCCGCATATGCATATGTGCGTATGTATTAATGCTATAAACCGAAAGTTACCAATACCCTAGTTAACTAATGAAAAGATAGAGACGTTTGGTTATACCTCAGTTCCTTTGCGTGCATACATAACAAATTCTCGAGCTACATTTCTACGAGTGTACCTGGTTCTGGTCACACTGGGCATTGCAACCGCAAAAGAGCATTGGTGAGCA
>NC_041391.1:677185693-677197375 GCF_002162155.2 Triticum dicoccoides
CGTCGGGTCCGACAGAGGACCCATTGTTGCAACGCAAGGAGCCGCCGTACATAGCCATGTCCATGGAAAACGACAATGAGCTCATGTCGAATGGAGGAATGGTTGGGAGCTAGCTAGTGGGGAGAGAAAGTAGTGAAAAGAAAGAGACGGTGTGTGTGAGAGGAAGAAGAGAGAAAATAAAGTACGGGAAGAGAAGAAGGCCCGTGACAATTATAGTGTGGTATAATTAGGGGCGTTCGATTGAGAAAAACGCTCCCAGTACATAAAGAACATTAGTGGCATGCCTTTCCTTTGGACGCTGGTAGTAATATACAACGACATCCTTTGCTAGTGCACGCGGCTAGAGTATTCCTTATCAGGGAAGTCCATCTAAAACGAACACAGCTAGAACTTTCTGGCTAATGGCTTGCCTGGATGTACTACATCTGTACCATAATATATGTGGTTTTAGCTTTCTGGCCGGAGTACAAAAAAGACAGCATTTATAGCGACCGAACGCTGCTAAGAACAATTTTCCTGCAGCATGCAGGAAATTTTCGGGCGCTGCTGCTACTTACCCAAATTAGGTGTGGCGTCCGTATTTCTCAAGACGCTGCAGATAGGGAAATCGTATAAGGGTTTTTTCTACTAGTGGAAATGTTTCTACCAAGCTTCCTTGTTCACTCTTCAATTTCATTGAACATATTTTTTATTTATTTATAACTCTTCTTTTAGATATAATGATTACTGCTACAGTTTTCTATTACACTCAAAAAAATTAATCACATTTCGTTATAACTCATTCTATCCATACATGTTGAATATAATTACATATTGCCATTAGACTTCGAGAAATTAATTATATTTTATACATAGCAAAATTATATTCGGCTTGTATAGACAGAATATCTTTACGGTTCAATGATATTATAAACAAATACCTTTTCTATTCTATATTTACACATATCAAAATATCTGGACTTATGGTTCATAAGGTGCCAACTTTATTCTATATTTACACATAGCAAAATTAACCACATATACTACATTTTTGTTATCAGATGATAACTCATAATAATGAATCATATATCTTTTTATTAAAAAGCAAGATTGATCGTGTAAAAGAATATTGTGGAATATTAAGATAAGACATTCATCCTTACACAATTTAGTGTTTGTCAATTTACATATGGTTGCACTCAATTTAAGTCACATTTTGCAAGGGCAACCATTAGTTATTTTATTTCAAAACATTCCCCTTCAATATAAAAGTAAATCTAAATAGGGAATAGTTATATGCCTCAACAGATTAAATTTGGTGTTCACTTATGGGTTTTTAAATACAATGGCAAAGAGATCAAAATTTTATAGTCTAACAAATATCTTAACAGCGAGCTCTAGATTGAGAGAATCTAATCTCATATCATATGCGTAAGTAAGTAGCCAATTCTAGAGATGTCTATAGTGATTTCTCTCCAAATAGTAGGAAATTTTTTGTTTACTAGTTTTATTGTCATCAAATAACTATCATCCTTTTCTTTTACCATGAAAATAAGTGTGATCGCAGCCAAACCCATCTTACTTAAGCAGTATTGCGCCGAGATGATCACTTGGTTTGGAAATTTTAATGCAAGAAGGTCAATGCTTACTAGAGCGTGCTGAGACACATGACTCTCCTTCAAGCAACTGCCTGGATTTACGGTTCATAAGGTGCACAAGGAGGCAAATTAAATTGCTCATGGTATATATAAATTCTTCAGGCATGTTGAGTGATGGTGTCTTGCAAGGTGTAATGCCAATCTGCTTTTAAAAACTTATTTACGTGATTGCAATGAACACTTTATTTCCTAATTGATATATGCCATTTTTGAAAAAAGATTAATAACAGAATTACTAAAAACCTATAGCATTCTAGTAAACGTCAGATCAGCTCCAGGAGCCGCTCGCCTCAGGATTGCATGAGAAACCTTTGTCGGGGTCGATATTAAATCAAATCCTGAAGCTGATCGCCTTGAGCACTAAGCTTTTGATAGTTTCATGCTAATATAATACCTGTTATATATATTTTTATAGCAATTTATATTGTTTTTCTAGACTAACCTGTTAATCTGGTGCCTAGAGCTAGTTGCTATTTTTCTGCATGCTTTTTTTACTTTTCGGAAATCATTATTTTCAGACCTCCTAAAGTCACAGGGATTTTGACGATTTTTTCGGAGGTCGAAGGTTCCAAAAAGCACCGACCTACACGGGGGCCACTCAGGCCATGCGCGGCCAGATTGCGCGGCTAGGGGACGTGCCATCCTACCACGGAGACCTTGGGCACCGCCTTATCTCCCCCTAGGCTCTATAAATTGCAAATATTCTGAAATGCTTCGTACCAATTTTACCCTAATTTTTTCGCCACTCAAGTTCCTCTTCGAGTAGGGAACCCGAAGGGGGTCCACCAGGGAGGCACGTGCCTCCCCACACACCCCAGGGGCGGACGGAGGTGACGACAAAGGCTCGCCGGAGTTAGCATCGGTGTCGGATGTGTTTTTTTCTCAAACGCCTACTCGAAATCGAGCTCTGTTGGACATGTGAATTGTTCAGGAGGGCGCGCATGGTCACCGTGAACCAAATGAAGAAGGTGATATGTGAAGGTGGCTTACCTCTCGAGCGGCGATTGTGAGACATATCTAATCTTGTGCCATGCCCGCGGCGTTGGTGGGTCAAGGTGGTGGCTTACCTCGCCACGCCCGCCCCACCGACTTGCCGCTAACTGATGCCACCCCACACCGGCTGCCCTCCCGCGCTCGCGTCACCGCCACACCGCCTCGCATCGGTGGCCACCACACCGCGTCGCGCCGCCCCTTGCTGACAGTCATCACGCGTGACACTCACCGGCGGGTCTAGGCCATTATCTATTTTTGTTTAATTAAAAATAAAATAAAAACATATTTAGGGGAAGAAGTTTTCAGGAATTGACAAAAGTAGCTCTCAGACAATTTTCCCTAAATTTTACAGTCATCCCGCTTTACATGAAGTTTTTAAGGGAGTTGTTGTAGTTGCTCTTAGACTGCTGTTGCAAGTCATCAATAGATAGGAGACCTTTAACGCAAAAAAAAAAACTTGGTTGATGTGTGCCATTTTGCTAGCAACTTAAGTTCTCCTTTTGTCCGAACAAAAAATGGGTCTGTCGCACTGGAATATTAATTCTCTTCTTTTAGATCAATGATTTGACATCAGATTACGTATGAACATTACAATTGGCCGAATGAAACAAACAAAAATCACCAACATATAACACTGGAAAACTCAGAAGTTGCAGGGACTTTGGGTATCCTAGTCCTCATCTTGATTTCGTGGAAGTACGTACGGTTACATTTTTTTTTGAACTACAGGGCACTTGCAGGGTATTCCACCATTCCTGAAACATTCTTTTCTTGGATCCAGAGGCACAGAGTCAGAAGTTCGTACCAGAAATCAATTCAGTTGACATTGCCCTGCCTACGTAGTATACGTGCTAACAGGTCATCGTCCTTAGCTAATTGTTCTGTCTGCATGTCAGCTGCCCTGTGCCCGAGGGAAATGGACTTCATGCTGCAAACTCTGAACTACAACTAACCGGAATCAGTAGAAAGTCAGAGCGAGCACGACGGGGACATGCCAGTGCATACCACCAAGAAGTAATATTCAGCCCCCGATCCCTCCAACAGGATCTAATCAGAGCATCTGCAAAGACAAAACGAAACCAGCGATAATTCACGGCGAATCGAATCTTCCCGACCAGCTTTGTGCGATGCAACTGTCCGACGTCGCGCAACCGTTCATGGCTACTCACTCACCGTATCAGAGCCCCCGGCGCACGTGTATACATGGCGATCCCCGGCGGCGCCACCCGCTCTTTGCTCATGCATTGCCTCTGGCGCAGGCCGTTGACCTGCGGCGAACTTTTCTCCATGCCTGGCTTACCTTACCTGTCGCGCTCGCGCCCTACCTGGACCAACAAAGCTCCTATCCGCCCGGAGAAGCTGGAAAAAAAGCCATTGCCCATTGATTCCCCAGTTCAGGCGGCACTGAACTTCTCTAGTTTCAGCCTGAGTGACCGTGCACTGACTCGATCGTGCCCTGGCGCTTGGGCAATCATGTCGTGTCAGCGGCAAGAGAGACCGACCTTCCATCGAATCCTTCGGAAGCGCCCACCAAGTCCAATTGTGAGTCCGCGCCCACGACCGATTCCGGCCAGCAGTGGCGGAGCTTGGGCTGATTTTATGGAGGGGCAAATGGGCTGGAGGGGCAAGAAATATGAGTTTAGGCTGATTTTAACTGGGCATATGGGCTGAATACTAGGGGATATATGCTAGTTTTCTCATGGGCTGGGGGGGCAATGGCCCAGGTTGCTCTCCACTAAGCTCCGCCACTGCCGGCCAGTGACGGTGCTCGGTGTGGGCATATACTGTGTATGTCGCAATCGAGTTATTCCGAGCGATCGTGCGTTCTGTTTACCTGCTCTGCTCGGCCGTCGCCAACGTTGACGTTCCAGAGTTTCTTCTTCTGGTTAGCAAATATTTGACGGGTTATTTGACTGGTTTGACGGGTTTGTTTGTTTGTTATTTGATGGGTTTGTTTGTTTGTTGTGGAAGCAGTACGTACCAACTAGATCGTCAAATATTCAAAGAGTTCGTTAAACTACTATAGTAAACTACTACATGCAACTCCACTATGGGTCAGCTGTTCAACGCATCTGGTGTGCGTATATACATAAACGGCCGGGTTTCAACGGCAGCTCGATAAACGGCCCGTATCATGTACTGTATGTATGTATGTTCAGTAGCCAATCCGACAGGCGATGAGTATTGGTGAGTCCGGCAACTGATTTCTGGCCAAGAACCAGAACCGATCAAGAAGCAGTCCAGAACTCCAGATGTGCGCGCCCACCGTCTCCCAGACATCATCTTCTTGCGCAAGTTGAGGCCTCCTTTGGTTTGTAGGAATTTTATAGGAATTCTATAGGATAGGATTTGTAAAGAAAAAATTCCTTTGAAGCCCTTTGTTTTGTAGGAATGGATTCATATTCCTATGTAGGATAGGAATCAATCCTTTACATTTTGGAAGAAAAAAAACATTAGCCTAGACTCAATGGAAAAATTCCTATCCTATGCACCAAATGATATCTCTTTCTCTGTAGGAATTGAGATGCATGTCATCTCACTTCCTATGATTTTCCTATTCCTATAAAATTCCTATCCTATGAACCAAAGGAGGCCTGAAGGGTTGGGGATCCCAACCGCTCCGCCGTCCCTCGGTCAACAGTAAAGTACCACTTTCTCTAGAAGAAACAGTAAAGTACCACGGCTCTGAAGAAAACAGTAAAATATCACGAGCAGGATGAAGAGGGCTCCTCTGTTCATCAGCCGCGCCATGAAACTTTACAGAAACTTCGCCATAGTCGGGGATTTCTCCCGTGCTGCAAGATGGTGGCCTAATCCGGCCGGGGACACGGGTGCCGCGTGACGGGACCAAGCGACGGCAAGACGCCACTGATCTCTTGCAAAGCTTATCCAAAACTGAAACAAGGGGAGATGCATCCACACTCCAGAAACAGAAACAGAAACGAAGGCAGAGAGTTGTAGCGGCAAACAAATCATCCAAGGATGGATAAGCCTGGACAGATCAGATGCATGCATGTTTGTCTCCAATTTGTCACTCATGATTGATGTATATCCAAAACCAAAATCAAGGGTTATACACAGCTAGCGGGCAGGGAGGACGAACTCACTCTATGTGGCTGGTCACAGTGGGGAGGAACTTAGGAGTAACATCACACACTCCAATACAACTTTGCTTATGTGGCACATATTTAATGAAGAGAGAGGTGCTTGTGGTAACTAGCTAAGTTACCGGAACATCACACGCTCCAAGAAACAATGAGTCTATAACCTAAAAAATACATCATTACATGACACTACATAGATGTTCCTACCCACTATGGGGGTAGTAACATAGTCTAGGAAAGTGTGAAGTTACTAGCTTATGTTCTTGCCCATTGTGACCAGCCTGTGCAGCGGAGCGGAAGAAGAGGCTCACTCTATGTACAGCCACTCTATAAGCTAGCTAATTGATAAGGCCGGGATGAAATTGGGTCTTAAAACTCCAGCCTTCTTGCCTAATCCCCACCGATCTTCTATACAGCGACCGGAATTATTCGGGGAGTTTCTTTCCTATGTACAGTATGTACTGCTATGGCATGTCGACGCTGGTTTTTTTACTGCTTGCTGCCGCCTGCACGGCCTCCGGCCATGGATGCGGCGGAGAGCCGGCTGGCCCCGGCGCGGAACCGGTCGGCGCGCTTCCTGTGCTTTAGCTGCTGTACAGTGGGAGACGGCGCGAGCGCCCTGCGCGCCCAGTGCCCGGGGCCCATGGGAACGCGCTGCGCTAGCACGTTTACCATGCGGCTAGAGTAGCCGCTGCCGATGGGCGGCGGCGAAGGCGGGGAGATCGGCATGCTGTAGCTGCCGACGGCAGCGGGGGCCCTCTGCTTGCGCTCCTTGTGGAGGCTGCAGCGGAACGAGCCCGGGTGGTTCGTCGGGGAGCACATGCAGGACCGACGGATCTTGGCGGCGCCGCCCACGGGAGAGGAGGGGGGAGACGAGACGCTGACGGACTTGACCGGCGAGCCGCCGCCGGAGAGCATGACACGGGAGAGCGAGGCGGATTGGTAGTTGGGAAAGGGGCTCAGAAGGACAGGGCCGCTGGGCCTAGATGCAGCCGCCGTCGACATGATGTGAGATTAGAGGAGGGAGGTGGAGCAGTTGGGACTCAGGAGGAGCGGTGGCTTTGGTATGGCAGCTGAGCTCCGGTAACCAGAGATGGGAGCCGGAAGGCCGCAATTTATAGGAAAGGAAAGGGAGAGAGGAGGGCTAGTTTGGTAACTTAGTGGCGGAGAAAACCTGCAGTTCGGTCTAGTTAAACTAAACTAAGAACATATCCAACGCCGCACAAAACTTTCGCGTCCAACAAAAATTATAGCGTGCCATTGTAACATTTTTAATACGCCGGAACAAACATTATTTTAGCAGACGCTCAAAAGTACACGTCCAAAAATCACACAATGCAAAATGTGAAGCGCGCGCAATTCGAAGCCTAAAATATGCTGCGTGCGATAGCGTTTTTCAGCGTGCATCCAAAAACTTTTAGCGCTACAGCTTCTACTGAAGTTGTTCGGTGCCCAAAAAAATGATTTTGGGTCTGTCTAGAACTCAGTTGATTGAGACTTAACCAAGTCTCAGTCGAGTGACGTCAGCGTAGTTTTTTTGTTGCAAGCGGCACGGCTAGATGCTACAATCGATGATGAAAAATCTTGCAACGGTTTTACAAGCAATGAAAATTGGTGCTGCAACCGGTGTGATTAAAATGCTACAACCGTCAATGACAAATGTTACAACCTGTGAGACGATATGCTACAATCGATGAGGGACAACATGCTACAACCAACAAGACAAATGTTGCAACCGGTATAAAAAAAGTTATAACTGTTGAGAAAAAATGTTGCATGGTCGACTGAGACTTGGCTAAATCTCAGTCAACTGATTTTTAGCAAGCCCGAATGATTTTTTAGTGCGCGGATCTCTTTTTGGGCGCCCGAGATGCTCTAAATAAGGAGGTTATGGGCATAAAGAGGGGCTGCGCCGTGGGCCCGGGGGTAACATATTATTTTATTTACCTCCGTTTCTTTTTAGTCTGCATATAAGGTTTGGTCAAAGTCAAGCTTTGCATAGTTTGACTAACTTTATATTAAAAAATATCAACATTCACAACATGAAATCAACATTTTCAGATGCACCATGAAATGTATTTTCATATTATATAGTTTAAGTATTGTAGATGTTCATATTTTTTATTATAAATTTGGTCAAAATTTGTGTAGTTTGACTTTGACCAAAACTTATATGCGGAGTAAAAAGGAACGGAGGGAGTACGTGCAGATGTGGGTACACAGATCGAGTCGGCAATTGGCCAATGGCATGGCACGCACGTTGATCCATCGTTTTGCTACGTGCGGCTGCATGTGCCCGCCGCCAGGCATACATACATGCACGCATGGCGCCTCTTCAACCATACAATACTCGATACTAGGTAGGAAGTACGGCTTGCTGCACCCGGCAGCTATGCTGCCGGGTATAGTCATGTTCATTCCGTTTATACAACTACTGGAGCATTTCAAGTATAAAAAATTCGAACACAAAAAAGTTCATATAGAGATGGTACTCCTTCAAGGAAGAGCTGTCATGACATGCAGGTAATAGACATTGCAAAAACCGATCAGGAGCAAGAGCCTATGCACCAGTTTAGAACACATAAAAATGGCAATAGATAATCACCATAATGGACATGGGAGTGATAGGACAGAGAGGCGTCATCAACATTTCAGGCAGACAGGGGACAAAACTCTTTCAACACGGTCATGTATGCTCGCCTTTGAGCAACATCATACCCATGTATGCATCCTGTATGTTGGGGATGATAAAGCAATTAGATGTGACATTCAAAGGCATATCCACAGGTGATATTGAAGTTTGGGTAGGATGTGCGGCCTGCCGCACCTGAACTTCATTCTATCATATCCTACCCGGTAAATAAAATAATATGTTACACATGATTAAGGACACAAATTTGGAACTGGATGGAGGGTAACTCAACCAAATTAACTATTTTTTCAAAAGTGAGGTGAATTCTGAAAAGTTAGTTCATTTAGTTGAACTAAGTAGGGTCTGAGGGTACCCCAGAGGTTCCAAATGTGCATCCCTACCCATAATGCAAAGGTCCAAAGCATGAAGATTCATTACACGCCATTGATACATTTTATATACATGTGTACCAATAGCATGATACCAAAAGTATTGAGGTTCAGTACAACACTAAAAGGACACCCGTAGTGGTGGTTCAGGATAATTTATTTACAATGTTTTTGCACAACATAGCACTAAACTATATAGTAGACTATAAGATAGATATCTATTTAGAGATGCCTGCCATCCGATTTACTTGCGTGTTGTGATATCTGTTTCCAGATTATAGCTTTGTCGTATGAGCCAATTATGGTAGACCTAGAAAGCATAGAGCATAAATAAGTTAGATGACCAAAGAGTCCTCATCAGCACAACACAGAAACTAATCCATATAATTAAATAACCAGAGTCCAATACATTTTAAAGTTTGTTCGAGTAGAGTCCAATGATGTGAAACCTATATTTTTTTCAGCCAAAAGATAGCTCAACTAAGTTTGTAGCTTTCAATAACCAATGGCTACACCCAATCATTATCAACATCAGGTGACATTTGTTTATCCTCCTGATTGATTACTCAAGTAACTACTATTTTATAAGAATTCTTTTTATTTTAAAGGATGAAATTACATGGAAGGCAAAATAGAAAACATGGAATGCTTTTCCAAAGTAGCCAACTTCATTTTAAAATATAAGTTGATTAGTTATCTAAATACCACTCAAGGGAAAAGATATTATTTTCCACTGGTAAAAGGGTGCGTACCAGAGAAAGCACCAACTGTAGGTAATGCACTTTCACTGCCACTCACACACACACACACACAGAGGTACCTGACCTAGATGAAGTGGGATCAGGCAGAACACAATGAAGCAGCAAGGTCCTGCACCACTGTAAGCATGACAAATTCCAACGGCTTCTGATCAGAACAGAGATGGGGTCATGCCCCTTTTCCTCGAAAGACAACAATAAAACATCAACGTGCATCACTGCATGCATAAGAAATTCATACAATTTCTAATCAGAACGAGAAAAGATAGTGCACTCAAAAGATTTCCGATTAGAAGCAGGAAAGATACTGACATCCCCATATATGATAGTACTATCAGAATGTTTTATACAATGAAGAACATACCAACTCCTAATAAATATCTAGCACATATCCAAATGAAACTCCAAATGAAATATGTGAGTAGATGAAAGAAAATACATTTACACTGATAAGAAAGAAAAATAATATCAGCGGGAAAAGCAAGACTACAGCTGGTTCGAAGAAATAAGTAGGACGTGCTTCAATACTTGGATACCTTGTTTCTATACCATGACATCCAAAGAATAATATTAATTAAATGTCACTTCTGAAAAGAACTAACATTCTCGAATGGTATTTCTTTGCATCAAGTTGATACTTTTTGTGTTTTTTCACTCTATTAGAATCTAGTAAAATGATCGTTCCATAACAATATCAATATCAGGCAATCCTCACCATAACACACAAAAAAATGCCAGATAAGAAAAGGGATAAACTCTGAATACAAACATACGACAACATGTGAAGTTACCCATTGAAGTGACACCAAATAACCTACTGGCAGGATGTGCCTATACTTATACAACTTCATCCCGATCACAAGGAGAGGTTCACCACGATGATGAAGAGATAAGGGGCGAAGGATATTGTTTCTATTAAACCTAGCATGCACATCTAAATATTGCAGGAATCATAGGTTGAAAACAATAGAAAGCTAACTAAACTCATTTGTACCCTCATGCTTACACAAATTGACAAATAATACCATACTTCAAAGGCACAGCGGCAGACAACTGTAGCAACATAGGGCTGCCTGTTTGTGAAGAGCAAAATTTGTAGCATATCTTTATCATCAACCAGTTGCACTTGTAAGGCACAAACAAATAGATCCAGTTACAGTAGATCAGAGGTGAGAAACAACCAAGTGCCAAATCAAAACAATGTAATAGCTCTGTGCCAAATCAAATACGCAATTTCTTAGAAAATAAAGTGAACTCAGCCAAGCCTATAAAAGAAATTAGAACTGCAGATCATAAAATTTAAATGTTGCCTGTGTATTTCATTCAGACAGCAAAACACTGGGTGAGTAATTTTCTGCTAGCAGAATGACATTAATAGCAACTATTTAAGGGGGAGATGCCAAATTCAATCATCATTTATTATCAATACACTAAAAAAGAGCAAGAACATAAAACTAAGTTGGAGAATGAGCTCACTGGCTAGAGGTTGTGCTTGTGAAAGAACTCCACACGCCATGGTCACGACATGGCCGCTGCAATTGGGTACATGAAGTGGATAGATTCTGCGCCAGAAAGAAATATAGATTTTTAGAAATATAGAATTTGAAATGATCAACATATGCATCAAGACACATCTGACTTCAATAGTTCTAGTCATGGCGGTACTTTGTACGCATGATTTGATGATTCACAGCTCAAACCAAATTAGCAATTTCTTTGCTTTGGTATGCGCGTGATTTACTAATGTTTCAGTATTTCAGAGTGTGCCTCATGCCTTCTTACTTTATGCCTGAAAGAGCAATAGAGGCACACGACGGGAAGACGACTTGATACGCTAATGATTTTCTCATCAACTTTTTTTGCGGATAAATGCACAACTTTGCTGGATGGTGTGGGACAGGGAAGGATCAACGGTGGTGATTTTCTTATCAACTTGTTTTCACAACTAATTCAGCAGCAACCAATTTGAAAAGCTCTTTTTCTATCTCCAGGTTTCACGATAAATACTGTCTACAAAACCTACTACCCTTTTGTACATAAAGAATCATTGCTAGACAATAATGTTGTGAAAACGATATCTCAATGCCACTCATACTCAAATTATACTTCGAACGCCATCCTTGGTGCCCCTAATTAAAAATCCAGGAAGCAACATGTTACTTGCGGGGG
>NC_041391.1:677197774-677207452 GCF_002162155.2 Triticum dicoccoides
AAGGATGAGGGCAACAGTCCTCGTAGCAGTAGGGGTGGATGAACTCGGGTCTGCCCGCTTTCTCTATATCCATGTCCAGCTCCTCCATCCCCTCCCTATCTGCACCCGCCATCAAGATGAGAGAAACAATGCAAGATTTGGAGCCATGGGCGTCTTGATCATGCAAATAAAGCAAAATCAAGCATGTTCAAGTCTTATGAAATAGAGCAACCTGATGGAAATATGCCCTAGAGGCAATAATAAAGTTATTATTTATTTCCTTATTTCATGTTAAATGTTTATTATTCATGCTAGAATTGTATTAACCGGAAACATAATACATGTGGGAATACATAGACAAACATAATGTCACTATTATGCCTCTACTTGATTAGCTCGTTAACCAAAGATGGTTAAGTTTCCTAACCGTAGACATGAGTTGTCATTTGATTAACGGGATCACATCATCAGGAGAATGATGTGATTGACTTGACCCATTCCGTTAGCTTAGCACTTGATCGTTTAGTATGTTGTTATTGCTTTCTTCATGACTTATACATGTTCCTATAACTATGAGATTATGCAACTCCCATTTACCGGAGGAACACTTTGTGTGCTGCCAAACGTCGCAACATAACTGGGTGATTATAAAGGTGCTCTACATGTGTCTCCGAAGGTACTTGTTGGGTTGGCGTATTTAGAGATTAGGATTTGTCACTCCGATTGTCGGAGAGGTATCTCTGGGCCCACTCGGTAATACACATCACTATAAGCCTTGTAAGCATTGTAACTAATGAGTTAGTTGCAGGATGATGTATTATGGAACGAGTAAAGAGACTTGCCGGTAACGATATTGAACTAGGTATTGAGATACCGACGATCGAATCCCAGGCAAGTAACATACCAATGACAAAGGGAACAACGTATGTTGTTATGCAGTTTGACCGATAAAGATCTTCGTAGAATATGTGGGAGCCAATATGAGCATCCAGGTTCCGCTATTGGTTATTGACCGGAGACGTGTCTCGGTCATGTCTACATAGTTCTCGAACCCGTAGGGTCTGCACGCTTAAAGTTAGATGACGGTTATATTATAAGTTTATGTGTTTTGATGTACCGAATGTAGTTCGGAGTCTCGGATGTGATCATGGACATGACGAGGAGTCTCGAAATGGTCGAGACGTAAAGATAGATATATTGTACGACTATATTTGGACACTGGAATGGTTCTGGGTGAGATCGGGATAATACCGGAGCACTGGGAGGTTATCGAAAACCCGCCGGGAGGTATATGGGACTTAATGGGCTTTAGTGGAAAGGAGGGGAAAGGAGAAAGGGACGGGGCGCCCCCCCAAGCCCAATCCGAATTGGGAGGGGGGCCGGCCCCCCCTTTCCTTCCTCCCTCCTTCCTCTTCCTTCCCTCTCCCTCTCCAAATAGGAAAAGGAGGAGTCCTACTCCCGATGGGAGTAGGACTCCCCCCTCTTGGGCGCGCCTCCTCCTCCTGGCCGCCCCCTCCTCTCCTCCTTTATATACGGAGGAGGGGGGCACCCCATAGACACAACAATTGATCCCTTGGATCTCTTAGCCGTGTGCGGTGCCCCCCTCCACCACAGTCCACCTAGATAATATCGTAGCGGTGCTTAGGCGAAGCCCTGCATCGGTAGAACATCATCATCGTCACCACGCCATCGTGCTTACGGAACTCTCCCTCGACACTCGGCTGGATTGGAGTTCGAGGGACGTCATCGAGCTGAACGTGTGCAAGAACTCGAAGGTGTCGTGCTTTCGGTGTTTGATCGGTCGGGCCGTGAAGACGTACGACTAGATCAACCGCGTTGTGCTAACGCTTCCGCTTTCGGTCTACGAGGGTACCTGGACAACACTCTCCCCACTCGTTGGTATGCATCACCATGATCTTGCGTGTGTGTAGGAATTTTTTTGAAATTACTGCGTTACCCAACACAACCACTCATGTACTAATACCAAAGCACAAACATAAGTGTAGCTTCAAGTAAACATATCTATCCAAAGGAGGTGTAGTGTTGTGCTGCTCTTAATATTGCATCAAGCATAGTAGTGCAACGGGACTATTTGGTTCAACATGGTTATAGTAGCTGAAACTTAGCGGTTTAGTTAACCACTTTGAGCACTAACTGAAGTAGGGAGCATATCTATAGTAGATCATCAGTTGAGGAGTATAATCCTAATTAACCACACAGAAAAGCATCTAGCTACCCCCAAATGATTTACTGTGCAAGCAAGCACCACATAAACCGTAGTAACATGTCCAGCAAGGATACAAAACACAGGATAGGAGCAATTCTTGTACATAGAAAGTGAACAACCCTAGCATGACATACATAACTTTGGGCTCGGTGGTGAGGAACATACCTCAACATTGCGGTTTTGTAGCCGATGCTATCATCCACTGTCGTCACACGGTAAAGGTCACCTGAAGAAGCGCACGTTCCTTTGCAAACTCTGCTATGGCAAAGCAATAGTCAGTTATGCAGGCAGGCGTGAGTAAGAAACCAATTGACAATGTGATTATTCATATAAATTCATTGACCAAAATAACAAATCTCAAAGAAGTTGGTCATTAATTAATTTTTAATAAGAAGTTGTAAATTCATTCATTCTCTCCTTGATCTAGAGGAAGGTTGATTCATTGGTAAAATTTAGTAAGGAAAGAAAGTGTATTCCTTCCAGTGGTAAGCAGCGTATCCATCCATCCATACGTACATCTCCCTAGTTGCACATGCATATAAACTGAACCCCCAAAAAAGAACTAATTTGGCACGCACCAGATGCTGAGACGAAGAAAAGAGGAAGAAGGAATCATCAACCAATCGCCTGATGCATCCATATTTCTTGGGGAGGGCATCCCAAACTGCACACACGCACACACGCATCAGATGCTCGGACCGGGAAGAAAAAATGAAGCAACTAGACGGTAGGAGAGAGAGAGTGAGAGAGAGAGAGAGGAGAGGGGAGTGTACCTTCCATGGCGTGAGCTCCTCTCCTCTCCTTAACCACTGGTGGTGAAGAAGAAGAAGCAAACCTAGAGCGAGCTTCCTTTCTTGTGGCAGCCCGGCTGCTGCAACTCCTGTCTACCTACCTATCTACAGGAAGAGATGAGACGGGGTCAGAGGGAGAACGAACAGGAGAAGGAGGAGGGACGCGATTCCTACCATACCACCGTCAGAGGAGAGAGGGGGCGAGTAGCAGATCCA
Organism: Triticum dicoccoides; assembly: GCF_002162155.2. Classification (NCBI taxonomy): domain Eukaryota; kingdom Viridiplantae; phylum Streptophyta; class Magnoliopsida; order Poales; family Poaceae; genus Triticum; species Triticum dicoccoides. Next base: position 677,200,988 of record NC_041391.1, read on the forward strand.
CCGTCGGCACGTGCCTGTGCTCGGTCTCCATGGCGTGGCGGATCTGGCCAGCGCTGGCGTCCATGACGAGGCCGTCCACCGGCGACCCTGGCGCTAGGGTTAGCCGGGGCTGCGCGGAGAGGAGCGACAAGTCGGATCGACACGGTGGAGAAGGAGCCGTGTCGCGAGATTAATCTCGCCCATGGCCTACTGCTGCGCCGCCTTGCCCTGCTGCTGCTCCTCCCCGCTGCCGCCGCCGTCGTGCTCCTCGTCCTCCCTCCGCTGCTGCTCATCGCGGTTTGAGGAGGTGGGTGGCGGCGGCGGCGATGTGGGTGGGAGGAGAGGAGGCGCGTGGGAGGGAGGGAGGGAGGCGGCTGCGGGAGGGAGGGAGAGAGGAGGAGGCGGCTAGCACTAGTAGAAAAATGGGCAAATCTGAGACACATTAGTGCCGGCTTGATTTTGAGCCGGCACTAATGTGTCCATTAGTGCCGGTTCCAACGGCTAGCCGGCCGCTCTCATTAGTACCGGTTCGTGGCGAACCTTTAGCACCGGTTCGTGGCGAACCTTTAGCACCGGTTCATGCAACGAACCGGTACTAAAGAGAGTGGTGGCAGGATGTTGTCAGTTTGGGGCCCGTCCAGCACCTTTAGTACCGGTTCGTGGCACGAACATGTACTAAAGATCGACGTACATAAACCCTTCGTCCACCTAAGCCACTCTGTTCTTCCCCTTTCCCCTCACTTCCTCTATTCTTCCCCTCTCTTCCTCGAGCTCCTCACAAACTTTGCCCAAAATTTGTCAAGATTTGAAGGCCCCCATCCATTCAAATGATCACAAAGGTTAGCAACTTTGTCCTTTCAACTCTCATTGCTAGATTAGCTCTTGCAATGCTTTGTATAGTGATTAATTTGGGAGGAATTATATTTGCTATTATTTGATTTATATGCAATTTGAGGTCAAAAATAACACTTAGTTTGCATATGTAGGTGTGGTTTACTTAGTGCCTTCTAAATCTCCGTCATAACCACCATCGATCGCCCGCACCGTCCCGTCGCCGGCACCACCTTGTGGTGAGGCTCTTGTTCATGAATGTTTTACATTACCAAATTGATGTTTGTGTGATTTGGATATATAGTTACTCGTATAATTGTCTTACCCGTACGTTGTTTGTTATACATAGTGCCATGGTTTTGATATCCGTCCCTGTCGGCCCTCGTCCTTGTTATGATTCGGATATTCTCTTTTAAAACTAGTTGTTGCATTTCGTGTTTATGACAAATTATGCCCATCAAGTTGACATAGATATTTTTATCTAGGAGGTATGTGAACCGGAAATTCCAACCGACCCTATTGTCGAGAGGTTAAATTTAGTTGAAAGAGAAAATGAGTATTTGAAAGAAAAATTAAAAAGAATTGAGGGGGAGAAGATAGAATTGGAGTTGCATGTTGCCGATGTCGTCGATGATCACAAGATCAAGATGGAGAAAATGAGGTTGAAGATTAGAAAGATTAGAAAATATGCCATTGATAGTGTGGCTTGGTATCATTATGCTCTTGGATCAATTGTTACCTTAGTTGCGATCTTGATCGCATTTATTGTTGCATTTAAATTCTTTAGTTAGAGAGTTATTTTTATGTTGCATTTAATTAAGTGTTGTATATGAACTTTATGTATGAACTTTATGTATGAACTTGTATTAATTTGGTCTATTCGGTGTTTTGTATAATAAAGATATGAGCCGACAATGGATGTAGGATGACCGATGCTCTCTCGGGTTCATTAATGGCGCGCATACTTTTCTGCTTGCCACTGAGGCAAACAAGCGGGCGGATGGTTATGCCTCGTCCATGTGCTGGCTGTAAGAATGGTCACAATTACTCTACGTCAAGAACCATTCACGTCCACCTATCTGAGTCCAGTTTCATGCCCCACTATAATGTTTGGACCAAGCACGGAGAAAGAGGGGTTATGATGGAAGACAATGAAGAAGAAGAGGACGACGACATCTATCCTGGCCATGGGTTCCCTGAATACGATGATACAACAATGGAGGAAGAAGCTGAGCCGGCAATGCGGGAACAAGCTGAAGAAGAGGCATCAGATGAGCCCGCTGATGATCTAGGTCGGGTCATTGCCGATGCAAAGAGAAACTGCGCAAGTGATTTGGAGAGGAAGAAGTTGCAGCGCATGTTAGAGGATCACAAGAAATTGTTGTACCTGAATTGCGAAGCTGACAAAAAAAAGTTGGGCACCACACTGGAATTGCTGCAATGGAAGGCAGAGAATGGTGTATCTGACAAGGGATTTGGAAAGTTGCTGGTAATGATAAAGAATATGCTTCCAAAGGACAACGAATTGCCCGAGAGTACGTATGAAGCAAAGAAGGCTGTCTGCCCTCTAGGGTTAGAGGTGCAGAAGATACATGCATGCCCTAATGATAGCATCCTCTACCGCGGTGCGTACGAGGATTTGAACGCTTGCCCGGTATGTGGTGCATTGCATTATAAGATCAGTCACGATGACTGTCGGTGTCAAAACCGGCGGATCTCGGGTAGGGGGTCCCGAACTGTACGTCTAGGTGGATGGTAACAGGAGACAAGGGACACGATGTTTTTACCCAGGTTCGGGCCCTCTCGATGGAGGTAAAACCCTACTCCTGCTTGATTAATATTGATGATATGGGTAGTACAAGAGTGGATCTACCACGAGATCAGAGAGGCTAAACCCTAGAAGCTAGCCTATGGTATGATTGTTCTTCGTTCTACGGACTAAAACTCTCCGATTTATATAGACACCGGAGAGGGCTAGGGTTACACAGAGTCGGTTACAATGGGAGGAGATCTTCATATCGTATCGCCAAGCTTGCCTTCCACGCCAAGGAAAGTCCTATCCAGACACGGGACGGAGTATTCAATCTTGTATCTTCATAGTCCGGGAGTCCAGCCAAAGGTCATAGTCCGGCCATCCGGACACCCCCTAATCCAGGACTCCCTCAATGACCCTGGTGATGTCGAGGGCGAGCGCCCCAGGAAGAAGATTCTTGCCAAGGTGATGTGGTATGCTCCTATAATACCACGGTTGAAACGTTTGTTCCAAAACAAAGAGCATGTGAAGGCGATGCGGTGGCACAGAGAAGACCGTAAGAAAGACGGAAAGTTGAGAGTACCCGCTGATGGTTCGCAGTGGAGAAAAATTGAGAGAAAGTACAGGGAGGAGTTTGCAGGTGACCCAAGGAATGTATGGTTTGGTCTAAGCGCAGATGGCATTAATCCTTTTGGGGAGCAGAGCAGCAACCATAGCACGTGGCCTGTGACTCTATCTTTGTATAACCTTCCTCCTTGGTTGTGCATGAAGCGGAAGTTCATTATGATGCCAGTGCTCATCCAAGGCCCTAAGCAACCCGGCAACGACATTGATGTGTACCTAAGGCCATTAGTTGAAGAACTATTACAGCTGTGGAATGGAACAGGTGTACGTGCGTGGGATGAGCACGGACAGGAAGAATTTGACCTAAAGGCATTGTTGTTCGTGACCATCAATGATTGGCCTGCTCTCAGTAACCTTTCAGGACAGACAAACAAGGGATACCGCGGATGCACGCACTGTTTGGATGATACTGACAGTATATATTTGGGGAGTTGTAGGAAGAATGTGTACCTGGGACATCGTCAATTTATTCCGAGCAGGCATCCCGTAAGAAAGAAAGGCAAGCATTGGAAAGGTGAGGCGGATCACCAGACGAAGCCTCGCCACCGTACTGGTGCTGATATACATGATATGGTCAAGGATTTGAAGGTAATCTTTAGAAAGGGTCCTGGCGGACAACCTGTTCCGAAGGATGCTGACAGACGCGCGCCCATGTGGAAGAAGAAATCTATATTTTGGGACCTGCCCTATTGGAAAGACCTAGAGGTCCGCTCCGCAATCGACGTTATGCACGTGACGAAGAATCTTTGCCTGACCCTGCTTGGCTTCTTGGGCGTGTATGGGAAGACAAAAGATACACCAGAGGCACGGGAGGACAAGCAACGTATGCACGGAAAAGACGGCATACATCAGGGTCAGGCCAGCTACGCTCTTATGACGCAACTGCTTCTGGTAGCATTGAGGGGGCTTCTACCGGAAAACGTTCGATTAGCCATTGTGAAGCTATGTGCATTCTTCAATGCCATCTCTCAGAAGGTAATCGATCTAGAAATCATACCAAGGTTACAGAATGATTTGGTGCAATGTCTTGTCAGTTTTGAGTTGGTGTTCCCACCATCCTTCTTCAACATCATGACACACGTCCTAATTCACCTTTGCAAAAAGATTAACGTTTTGGGTCCTGTATTTCTAGACAATATGTTCCCCTTTGAGAGGTTCATGGGAGTCTTGAAGAAATATGTTCATAACCGTGCTAGGCCAGAAGGAAGCATCGCGAAGGGCCATGAAAATGAGGAGGTCATTGAGTTTTGTATTGACTTTATTCTGACCTTAAGCCGATTGGTGTTCCTGAATCGCGGCATAAGGGCAGACTGGATGGAAAAGGCACGCTAGGAGGGGATCAAATAATATGTATGGAAGGGCATTCTCTCACTGAAGCACACTACACAGTTCTACAAAATTCCGCCTTGGTGGCTCCGTATATGGAGGAAGACAAGAATTTTCTACACTCCAAACACCCGGAGAAGTCTGATGACTGGATTACACGTGAACAAACGAGGACTTTCGCTGGTTGGTTGCAGAAACGTGCCATGCACAATGGCGATATTGAAGATGACCTACACTCGCTGTCCCAGTTACCATCTTCGAATATAATGACTTTCAAAGGGTACCAGATAAATGGGAATACATTTTACATGATCGCCCAAGATAAGAAGAGCACCAACCAAAACAGTGGTGTCCGCTTTGATGCAACAACCAACACGGGAAAGGAAACATATTATGGTTACACAGAGGACAAATGGGAACTTAACTATGCAGGTGGTTTGAAGGTCCCTTTGTTTCGGTGCAAATGGGTCAATATGACACGAGGCGAGGTAACGGAAGACCCGCAGTATGGAATGACAACAGTTAATTTCAGCAATCTTGCGTATGCAGAAGAACAATTCGTCCTAGCCAATGATGTGGTGCAGGTTTTTTATGTGAAAGACATGTCTACCAGGCCGAGAAAAAGAAAAGATAAAGAAGCGAATGGATCATACGACGAGCCAAAGCACCACATAGTTCTTTCAGGGAAAAGAAACATCGTGGGAGTGGATGACAAGACAAACATGTCAGAAGATTATGAAAAGTTTGATGAAATTGCTCCATTCGCAGTGAATATTAACCTGAGCATCCAGTTAAATGATGAAGATTTTCCATGGCTACGGTGCAAAGGGACACACGCGAAGAAAAAGTTTCACACCCAAAGATCCGGGATGTGATCGGCTTCACTATCATCACTTTCTTCTGTGTTTCACACCCAGGAGGGAATCTCTGTAATAGTTAGGGTAGTTATGTGTTTTCGCATTTGAAACGCAAAGAAATTTTATGTGCAAACAAATTCTTTCATGCATTTACTATCTCTTTCGAACTATCAGGGTTTCGGACGAAAACTCATCTGTTACAAAGGCATTTCATTTTTTAAATAACCTAAGCATTACCAAATTGAATATAATGATAAAACACAATAATATTAATCATAAGAAAAAAGAATCACTGAAAAATCATTTTTCAAAGTTAAGTTATTCACAAACTAGTGATTCACACAAACTATTCAAATTTGAAAACTACCGGCACTAACATAAAGTTTGTAATTTTTTGTACCTAAAGCAAAAATATTCAGAAAGAAACTCTAAATACAGCAAAAAAATAACTCAAAAATAAATAAAGCAAATTTTTTTATGAAAATAAAAAAAGCCCGCCTACTCGGCCAAAGCGACCTGCATACGACTAGAAACACAACCTTTTGTTGGGCCAGGATGCAGGCCCGCAAAGGCCCAGTAGGCCCACAGGGCAGCACTGAACAGGTAGCCCAGTAGGCCTGCTTAGGAGAGGAGCTCGAGAGAGCTACCACACTGGGGCTTATAAACCAGTGCGGTAGCCCTTGGACTAGCGAGGTGGGACTAAACTTGCCGCACCGCACTGCGCCAACGCACCCCTTTAGTACTGGGTCGTGGCACCAACCGGTACTAAAGGGGGGGGGGTCTTTAGTACCGGTTGGAGCCACCACCCGGTACTAAAGGGGGGCGCTTCCCGCCGCTTGGCCTAGCCAAAACAGACCTTTAGTACCGGGTCGTGGCACCAACCGGTACTAAAGGTCCATCCTATATATACAACAGTTGAAAAAATTCACTTTCCCTCTCTGTTTCTTCCCTCCGTCGCGCCGCCCTGCCCCGATCGACGCCGTCCCTGTCGACGTCGCCGCCCCCGCCCCTCATCACCGACCCCGGCCGTCCCCGCCCCTCGTCGCCGCCCCCGTCGACGTCGCCGCCCCGGCCGTCCCGGTCCCCGTCGTCCTC
>NC_041391.1:677207560-677221681 GCF_002162155.2 Triticum dicoccoides
CGCGCCCCGCCCCGGCGTCGCCGGCCCGTCCCGTCGTCGCCGCCCCATCCCGTCGCCCCGTCCCATCGCCCCATCGTCGCCGCCCCGTCGTCGCCTCGCCGGTGAGCTCGCCCCAGCCACCATGTTCACAAACACACACACATGTACACAGTACACACACACACATTATAGAATTTTAGTTGTAGATTTTTTTTTCTGTTTTTTGTTATAGAAATGTTAGAAATTATTCTGTTTTGTACTTATAGAAATATTTTTAGAAATGTTAGTTATATAGAAATGTTATAAATTTTTCCTATTTTTTAGTTATAGAAATATTAGAGATGTTATAATTTTTTCTGTTTTTTAGTTATAGAAATATTTATAAAAATGTTAGCAATTTTTCTGTTTTATAGTTATAGAAATATTAGAAATGTTAGTTATATAATCAGAAATGTTAGAAAATTTAGAATTAGTTTTAGTTAGATGAATTAGATTAATGTCAAATTGTTAGAATTTGCATATAGAATGTTAGATTAATGTTACTTTTTGCGGGCATATAGTATTTGTTCTCGACGATATGTCTGGCCCGCATCCTCGCCGTCGACCTGTTCGTGACAATGTCATGCTTCAGAGGACCCATGTCCGGGACTGGGCTCCGCCGGGCTGGCACTGGGAGGTGCTACCTGGAGGGGCGCGCCGCTTGGTGAGGAACCCGGCCTCGGGTCCCATCGTCGACTCTGATCTCCTTTGGTGGCGTTCGCGTGGGCCACATTCGGTGCAGAGGCAGCCGGCCCCGCCGGAGGTGGTGCGTCGCCGTGTCAGGGAGGAAGACGAGCACGTCCATCGCTACATGGCTGCTATGGACGACGTCAGGTTCTCCACTACTTGGTAGGTTCTTTGGGCAGATGACCGGAGATATGATCCTGTGATGGTTCCTTCTCTTTGGGTGTCCACCGCCTACGCCCCAGGAACCGCGAGTGGCGCCCTAGATTCTTCTGTAGTACTCGATCTTTATTAGGTACCTAGCCAGTGATGTATTCGATATATAATATTTGAGACAATGTATTCAAGATTATATATATTATTCGTGCCGATGATGTATATTCGAGATTATATATTAATGGAGATGATGCATATATATTATGTACTATATGATTCAGTTTTTCCTTATTGATTGCATCCATGCATTGTAATTTGAATACTAAATTGTTCTATATTTCTTTTGTATTAGTTAAGTAAAAGCTATGGCGGACAATACCGGCAGAGACAGAGAAGAGGAATTGTTCGACATCATATGCAGCCCTGGCAGGCTAGATGATCTGAATGAAGCAGATGATGGCTCCCAATATCTGAACAATACCGGAGAGGGTGATGAAAAGATATTCGATCTCGACGACCGAGCTGATGAAGTCATGAACTATGATTCTGATTATGATGACACAAATAATGTTTATGATGACACAAAGAATGCTGATCTGCAAATAACAAAGACTACCGGCGAGGTATATTTATATAAGCAGGCATCTGGTGATCATCACATGTTTTTATTTTATTTTAAGGTATATGAATGAATCGATCTTCTTCTTTCAGCCCTCTGGATCGAGCAAATCTGCTTCTACAGACAGCAGGACAAAGCAAGGCCCGAGCAGATTGTTGAAGGACGGTGTAAAGTACAACATCGAATTCGTCAAACCTAGTGGCGAACCCTTGACGCCTAAGAACATTGCAAACAAGTGGACTCGTCAGTGCGGAGTCTTGTGAAGGACAAACTCCCAATCTCCATTCAAGAATGGAAAGAGCCAAAGACTAAACGTCCATGTGTTACTTGGGTCGACGACAGAGCCAAACAAGACCTTTGGGATTCTCTGATGGAACATTTCACCCTACCAGATTATTTCACTAAAGCAGATGTGGACAAAGTGAAGAGCGCTGCTCTTAAGAAGACTGTATGGGCCAACTACCTTGCTGCAAAAAGGAAGACTCCAGAATTCACGGGAACACTGGAGAAGCAAAGAAAACACTGGGACGATTTCGTGAAATGCAAGGATTCAGAAATATCTAAGGAACGGTCGATAAAAAACAAGGCCAAAGCCGCAAAAAAGACGCAGTTCCATAGGCTAGGTCCAGGTGGCTACGCGGTGGGAATGCCTAAGTGGGATAAGTCTGAGCAAGAGATGGAGGGTGCATGGGTCACTCCGATTACTAGGAGCTGGCCCCCCAGGTGCAGAACTTGGTTCTATGTGCATGGGGGGGCGTTGGACCCGAAGACAGACCTGGTTTCGAAGAAGGCAAGTCTAAAAGGAGCCGAACAAAAGATACATGACGCAATAGAAGAAGCTCGAGCGGGGGTGTTCACGCCAAACAGAGAGAACGACGAGCGTATGCGCGCCCTGGGAAATCCTGAACACCCGGAAGAACACGAGGCATGAGCGTTATTCCCTGGTATGAGGGCTTTTTGGACTGGAACGATGACTACAGGTCCCGTGCAAGAAAGAAGATGGAGGAGGAGAAGAAGAGGAAGCTGGTGGAGGAGCAGAGGAAGCAGGACGCAGAACGCCTTCAAGGCCTAGAAGCAAGGCATGCGGACTTGGCACTCAAATTCCAGCAGCAGCAACAGCAGAAGATCGACTCACTTAGCCAGGAAAGGGGGTCTCAGCAGTGGTAGCAGCAAGCGGATGATCGTCCATCATTGGATAGCACCGTCCCATCCATGCCGAGAAGTAGCATTGGTTCTGCCCCGGGCGACACACTGCTGGATACATACCACTCTGTGGATGACATCATAGAGAACACTAACTATGAGCTACGCTCCAAAATGAAGAACATATCCATGAAGGTGGCGGACGGCGTTGCTTTCACAATTACCCCTGAAGCAACCTTCCATTGCATCCCGATTCCAGAGGGCTATGCTCGTGTCATGGTTGATGAAGTGGTGGAGCCATATTCGATGCTAGTACTTGACATTGCTGGAGGTGAAGGCGAGCGCACACTGGGAGAGGCCATACATCGTATCATCCTATGGAGAAAGGATTGCATCATCTTTCCAAGTCCACCGACACCGTGTCGTCTGATGACTCCTCCTCGAAGTCCGCCACCGAGTTAGCAAACTCCCGCTCCTCCAAGTCCACAAACGCGTGAGCCGACTCCTCCTCGAAGTCCGCCACCTCCTCCAAGTCCCCGAACGCTTGAGCAGACTCCTCCTCCTTCATATCGGGCACAGCGTCAGGCCACTCCTCCTACTTCAAGTCCGGCACAGCGTTAGCCACGTCAGCCGTCTCCGCCATCTCAGCAATCGCAGAAGAGACACGCCGCAGCTATGGTGCGTAGCGGTACGAGTCGAGGTAGTACAGGAAGTACAGGCGGAGACAAGAAATATAAATATGGTCCAAGCCTCGCTCCTCTTCCTCAGAGGCCTTATGACATGACCGAGGAGCAAAATGCAGCCATAGTGCAGGCCCAAGTGGACGCCCATTTTGGACCGAAACCGGCACCGCCGCCAAAGGAGAAAGTGCCTGAGAAAACAATTGACCACTTCATTCGTATGGCTAGAGCACCAGCTCCCAAGCCTATTGACTCAGACTATGAGCGTTGAATCAGGAAGCTACATCGAGCATGGCTACAGAAGGAAGCGAGCTCGAGCTTGAGCCAACAAGCAGCTGGCAAAAAATGCGGGAAAACCGTTCCCCAGCTGGGAGAACAGGCGGCGCAAGCGATCCCCCCGCTTGTTGTGCCAACAGCACATGAGAGGAGTACGCGCGCCAAATATTATTGTGGGCAAACCGTTAGCGTTCCCCAGCAGGGCAATGTGGTAATAACGGAGGAGCATATAATGCAGGCTGAAATGCTCAAGATCTCTGTTGGACAACTCCTCGAAATCGAGCCCATGTCTCCGCTTAGAGAATCGGAAATAAAATGGAAATATGTCCGGGGCCAACCTTTGGTCCATCCAGACAAGGTCAAGGACCTCCCAACGAGAATGTATGAATTGCATCAATGGTACATGAACATTACCAAGATTTCCAATTGAGATTCCCTCATGGTGAATGTCAAGCATGAGCATTATTACCATGAGAAAGCTCTGGCCGTTGAGTATCCAGAACTATTTCAGTTACACAATCAAGACGCACTCGACAAGTCTATCGTCAGTTGCTATTGTTTGTATGTGATTTCTTTCTGTAATTTAAGTCTCAAGCTAGTTATGTAGTGATAATTTTGATCAATCATTACATGTAATTATCCTCACTATATTCTTTTCTGTGGTATTATATGCAGGATGAAGATGTATGAAATGAAAAAATCTGGACACTATGGCATTGGGTTCATTGACCCAAATACCATTAATGAGGACATATGGAAGCTTCCATATTATCAAGCAGGTGTAGAGGAAAGCATGCTAGAGTTCTTGAAGTGCCTCAATGTTGGAAATATGCCCTAGAGGCAATAATAAAAGGATTATTCTTATATTTCCTTGTTCATGATAATTGTCTTTTATTCATGCTATAATTGTATTATCCGAAAATCGTAATACACGTGTGAATACATAGACCATAATATGTCCCTAGTGAGCCTCTAGTTGACTAGCCCGTTGATCAACAGATAGTCATGGTTTCCTGACTATGGACATTGGATGTCATTGATAACGGGATCACATCATTAGGAGAATGGCATCATTAGGAGAATGATGTGATGGACAAGACCCAATCCTAAGCATAGCACAAGATCGTGTAGTTCGTTTGCTAGAGCTTTTCCAATGTCAAGTATCTTTTCCTTAGACCATGAGATCGTGTAACTCCCGGATACCGTAGGAGTGCTTTGGGTGTACCAAATGTCACAACGTAACTGGGTGACTATAATGGTATCCTACGGGTATCTCCAAAAGTGTCTGTTGGGTTGACACGGATCGAGACTGGGATTTGCCACTCCGTATGACGGAGAGGTATCTCTAGGCCCACTCGGTAATGCATTATCATAATGAGCTCAAAGTGACCAAGTGTCTGGTCACGGGATCATGCATTACAGTATGACTAAAGTGACTTGCTGGTAACGAGATTGAACGAGGTATTGGGATACCGACGATCGAATCTCGGGCAAGTAACATACCGATTGACAAAGGGAATTGTATACGGGGTTGCTTGAATCCTCGACATCATGGTTCATCCGATGAGATCATCGAGGAGCATGTGGGAGCCAACATAGGTATCCAGATCCCGCTGTTGGTTAATGACCGGAGAGTCGTCTTGGTCATATCTACGTGTCTCCCGAAACCGTAGGGTCTACACACTTAAGGTTCGGTGACGCTAGGGTTGTAGAGATATGAGTATGAAGTACACCGAAAGTTGTTCGGAGTCCCGGATGAGACCCCGGACGTCACGAGGAGTTCCGGAATGGTCCGTCGGTAAAGAATTATATATGGGAAGTCGAGTTTCGGCCATCGGGAAAGTTTCGGGGGTCACCGGTATTGTACCGGGACCACTAGAAGGGTCCCGGGGGTCCACCGGGTGGGGCCACCCATCCCGGAGGGCCCCATGGGCTGAAGTGGGAGGGGAACCAGCCCCTGGTGGGCTGGTGCGCCCCCCTTGGGGCCCCCCTGCGCTTAGGGTTGGGAACCCTAGGGGAGGGGGCGCCTCCACTTGCCTTGGGGGGCAAGGCACCCCCCTTGGCCGCCACCCCCTAGGAGATCCCCTCTCCTAGGGCCTGCGCCCCCCTTGGGACCCTTGCAGCACCCTTGCACTTGGCGCCTCCCTTCCCCCTTGCCACACCTCTCCCTCCCGCAGACGCTTGGCGAAGCCCTGCCGGGATCCCTGCTGCATCCACCACCACGCCGCCGTGCTGCTGGATCTTCATCAACCTCTCCTTCCCCCTTGCTGGATCAAGAAGGAGGAGACATCACGCTGACCGTACGTGTGTTAAACGCAGGGGTGCCGTCCATTCAGCGCTAGGATCTCCAGTGATTTGGATCACGACGAGTACGACTCCCTCAACCCCGTTCTCTTGAACGCTTCCGCTCGATCTACAAGGGTATGTAGATGCACTCCTCTCTCTCGTTGCTAGATGAACTCATAGATTGATCTTGGTGAAACCGTAGGAAATTTTTTTGTTTTCTACAACGTTCCCCAACAGTGGCATCATGAACTAGGTCTATGCGTAGTTCTCTTTGCGCGAGTAGAACACAAATTTGTTGTGGGCGTAGATGTTGTCAACTTTCTTGCTACTACTAGTCTTATTTTTCTTCAGTGGTATTGTGGGATGAAGCGGCCCGGACCGACCTTACACGTACGCTTACGTGAGACAGGTTCCACCGACTGACATGCACTAGATGCATAAGGTGGCAGCGGGTGTCTGTCTCTCCCACTTTAGTTGGAGCGGATTCGATGAAAAGGGTCCTTATGAAGGGTAAATAGAAGTTGATAAATCATGTTGTGGCTTTTTTGTAGGTAAGAAAACGTTCTTGCTAGAACCCTATTACAACCACGTAAAAGATGCAACAACAATTAGAGGACGTCTAACTTGGTTTTGCAGCAATTGCTTTGTGATGTGATATGGCCAAAAGTTGGGATGAATGATGAATGATATATTGTGATGTATGAGATTATGTTCTTGTAATAGGAATCACGACTTGCATGTCGATGAGTATGACAACCGGCAGGAGCCATAGGAGTTGTCTTAATTATTGTATGACCTGCGTGTCAATGATTTAACGCCATGTAATTACTTTACTTTATTGCTAAACCGTTAGCTATAGTAGTAGAAGTAATAGTTGGCGAGCAACTTCATGGAGGCACAATGATGGAGATCGTGATGATGGAGATCATGGTGTCATGCCGGTGATGAAGATGATCATGGAGCCCCGAAGATGGAGATCAAAGGAGCTATATGATATTGGCCATATCATGTCACTATTATTTGATTGCATGTGATGTTTATCATGTTTTTGCATCTTGTTTACTTAGGACGACGGTAGTAAATAAGATGATCCCTCATAATAATTTCAAGAAAGTGTTCCCCCTAATAGTGCGCCGTTGCGACAGTTCGTTGTTTCGAAGCACCACGTGATGATCGGGTGTGATAGATTCTAACGTTCACATACAACGGATGTAAGACAGATTTACACATGAAAAACACTTAGGTTAACTTGACGAGCCTAGCATGTACAGACATGGCCTCGAAACACAAGAGACCGAAAGGTCGAACATGAGTCGTATGAAAGATACGATCAACATGGAGATGTTCACCGATGATGACTAGTCCGTCTCACGTGATGATTGGACACGGCCTAGTTGACTCGGATCATGTAACACTTAGATGACTAGAGGGATGTCTAATCTGAGTGGGAGTTCATTAAATAATTTGATTAGATGAACTTAATTATCATGAACTTAGTCTAAAATCTTTGCAAAAATGTCTTGTAGATCAAATGGCCAACGCTCATGTCAACATGAACTTCAACGCATTCCTAGAGAAAACCAAGCTGAAAGATGATGGCAGCAACTATACGGACTGGGTCCGGAACCTGAGGATCATCCTCATAGCTGCCAAGAAAGCATATGTCCTAGAAGGACCGCTAGGTGAAGCACCCATCCCAGAGAACCAAGACGTTATGAATGCTTGGCAGTCACGTGCTGATGATTACTCCCTCGTTCAGTGCGGCATGCTTTACAGCTTAGAACTGGGGCTCCAAAAGCGTTTTGAGCAACACGGAGCATATGATATGTTCGAGGAGCTAAAAATGGTTTTCCAAGCTCACGCCCGGGTCGAGAGATATGAAGTCTCCGACAAGTTCTATAGTTGTAAGATGGAGGAAAACAGTTCTGTCAGTGAACATATACTCAAAATGTCTAGGTTGCACTACTGCCTGTCCCAGCTGGACATTAACCTCCCGGACGAGGCGGTCATTGACAGAATCCTTCAGTCACTCCCACCGAGCTACAAGAGCTTTGTGATGAACTACAATATGCAGGGGATGGTGAAAACTATTCCTGAAGTATTTTCAATGCTAAAGTCAGCAGAGGTAGAAATCAAAAAGGAACATCAAGTGTTGATGGTCAATAAAACCACCAAGTTCAAGAAAGGCAAGGGTAAGAAGAACTGCAAGAAGGACGGCAAGGATGTTGCCGCGCCCGGTAAGCCAGTTGCCGGGAAGAAGCCAAAGAATGGACCCAAGCCTGAGACTGAGTGCTTTTATTGCAAAGGGAAGGGTCACTGGAAGCGGAACTGCCCCAAATACTTAGCGGACAAGAAGGCCGGCAACACTAAAGGTATATGTGATATACATGTAATTGATGTGTACCTTACGAGTGCTCGTAGTAGCTCCTGGGTATTTGATACCGGTGCCGTTGCTCATATTTGTAACTCAAAGTAGGAGCTGCGGAATAAGCGGAGACTGGCGAAGGACGAGGTGACGATGTGCGTCGAGAATGGTTCCAAGGTCGATGTGATTGCCGTCGGCACGCTACCTCTACATTTACCCACGGGATTAGTTTTAAACCTCAATAATTGTTATTTAGTGCCAGCTTTGAGCATGAACATTGTATCTAGATCTCATTTAATGCGAGATGGCTACTCATTTAAAATCGAGAATAATGGTTGTTCTATTTATATGAGAGATATGTTTTATGGTCATGCCCCGCTGGTCAATGGTTTATTCTTAGTGAATCTCGAACGTAATGATACACATATTCATAATGTGAATACCAAAAGATGTAAGGTTGATAACAATAGTCCCACATACTTGTGGCACTGCCGCCTTGGTCACATTGGTGTCAAGCGCATGAAGAAGCTCCATGCTGATGGGCTTTTAGAGTCTCTCGATTATGAATCATTTGACACATGCGAACCATGCCTCATGGGAAAAATGACCAAGACTCCTTTCTCCGGAACAATGGAGCGAGCAACCAACTTATTGGAAATCATACATACTGATGTGTGCAGTCCAATGAGCGTCGAGGCTCGTGGAGGATATCATTATGTTCTCACTCTCACTGATGACTTAAGTAGATATGGGTATGTCTACTTGATGAAACACAAGTGTGAGACCTTTGAAAAGTTTAAGGAATTTCAGAATGAGGTAGAGAATCAACGTGACCGAAAGATAAAGTTCTTACGATCAGATCGTGGAGGAGAATATTTAAGTCACGAATTTGGTACGCACTTAAGGAAATGTGGAATCGTTTCACAACTCACGCCCCCTGGAACACCTCAGCGTAATAGTGTGTCCGAACGTCGTAATCGCACTCTATTGGATATGGTGCGATCTATGATGTCTCTTACCGATTTACCGCTATCATTTTGGGGATACGCTCTAGAGACAGCTACATTCACTTTAAATAGGGCTCCGTCTAAATCCGTTGAGACGACACCGTATGAATTGTGGTTTGGGAAGAAACCTAAGCTATCATTTCTAAAAGTTTGGGGATGCGATACTTATGTCAAGAAACCCAAGTCAGAAAAATGCATCTTCATAGGATACCCTAAGGAAACCATTGGGTATACCTTCGACCTTAGATCCTAAGGCAAGATCTTTGTTGCCAAGAACGGATCCTTTCTGGAAAAAGAGTTTCTCTCAAAAGGAGTAAGTGGGAGGAAAGTAGAACTCGATGAAGTACTACCTCTTGAACCGGAAAGTAGTGCAGCTCAGGAAAATGTTCCTGTGGTGCCTACACCGACTGGAGAGGAAATTAATGATGATGATCAAGGTACTTCGGATCAAGTTGCCACTGAACTTCGTAGGTCCACAAGGACACGTTCCACGCCGGAGTGGTATGGCAACCCTGTCCGGGAAATCATGTTGTTAGACAACGGTGAACCTTCAAACTATGAAGAAGCGATGGCGGGCCTAGATTCCAACAAATGTCTTGAAGCCATGCAATCCGAGATAGAATCCAGGTATGAAAACAAAGTATGGACTTTGACAGACTTGCCCGATGATCGGCGAGCGATAGAAAACAAATGGATCTTTAAGAAGAAGACTGACGCGGATGGTAATGTTACCATCTATAAAGCTTGACATGTCGCTAAGGGTTATCGGCAAGTTCAAGGGGTTCACTACGATGAGACTTTCTCTCCCGTAGCAAAGCTGAAGTCCGTCCGAATCATGTTAGCAATTGCCGCATGCTATGATTATGAGATATGGCAGATGGACGTCAAAACGGCATTCCTTAACGGCTATCTTAAGGAAGAACTATATATGATGCAGCCGGAAGGTTTTGTCGACCCTAAGAATGCAAGCAAGGTATGCAAGCTCCAGCGATCCATTTATGGACTGGTGCAAGCATCTCGGAGTTGGAACATTCGCTTTGATGGGATGATCAAAGCGTTTGGGTTTATGCAGACTTATGGAGAAGCCTGCGTTTACAAGAAAGTGAGTGGGAGCTCTGTAGCATTTCTCATATTATATGTAGATGACATACTTCTGATGGGAAATGATATAGAACTTTTGGACAACATTAAGGCCTACTTGAATAAGTGTTTTTCAATGAAGGACCTTGGAGAAGCTGCTTACATATTAGGCATCAAGATCTATAGGGATAGATCAAGACACCTCATAGGTCTTTCACAAAGCACATACCTTGATAAGATATTGAAGAAGTTCAATATGGATCAGTCCAAGAAAGGGTTCTTGCCTGTATTGCAAGGTGTGAGATTGAGCTCGGCTCAATGCCCGACCACGGCAGAAGATAAAGAAGAGATGAGTGTCATCCCCTATGCCTCAGCCATAGGATCTATTATGTACTGCCATGCTGTGTACCAGACCTAATGTAAACCTTGCCGTAAGTTTGGTAGGAAGGTACCAAAGTAATCCCGGCAAGGAACACTGGACAGCGGTCAAGAATATCCTGAAGTACCTGAAAAGGACAAAGGACATGTTTCTCGTCTATGGAGGTGACGAAGAGCTCGTCGTAAAGGGTTACGTCGACGCTAGCTTCGACACAGATCTGGATGACTCTAAGTCACAAACCGGATACATGTATATGTTGAATCGTGGAGCAGTAAGCTGGTGCAGTTGCAAGCAGAGCATCGTGGCGGGATCTACATGTGAAGTGGAGTACATGGCAGCCTCGGAGGCAACGCATGAAGCAATATGGATGAAGGAGTTCATCACCAACCTAGGAGTCATACCCAATGCGTCGGGGCCGATCACTCTCTTCTGTGACAACACTGGAGCTATTGCCCTTGCCAAGGAGCCCAGGTTTCACAAGAAGACCAGGCACATCAAGCGTCGTTTCAACTCCATCCGTGAAAATGTTCAAGATGGAGAGATAGATATTTGCAAAGTACATACGGATCTGAATGTCGCAGATCCGTTGACTAAACATCTTCCACGAGCAAAACATGATCAACACCAGAACTCTATGGGTGTTCGATTCATCACAATGTAACTAGATTATTGACTCTAGTGCAAGTGGGAGACTGTTGGAAATATGCCCTAGAGGCAATAATAAAAGGATTATTATTATATTTCCTTGTTCATGATAATTGTCTTTTATTCATGCTATAATTGTATTATCCGGAAATTGTAATACACGTGTGAATACATAGACCATAATATGTCCCTAGTGAGCCTCTAGTTGACTAGCCCGTTGATCAACAAATAGTCATGGTTTCCTGACTATGGACATTGGATGTCATTGATAACGGGATCACATCATTAGCAGAATGATGTGATGGACAAGACCCAATCCTAAGCATAGCACAAGATCGTGTAGTTCGTTTGCTAGAGCTTTTCCAATGTCAAGTATCTTTTCCTTAGACCATGAGATCGTGTAACTCCCGGATACCGTAGGAGTGCTTTGGGTGTACCAAACGTCACAACGTAACTGGGTGACTATAAAGGTATACTACGGGTATCTCTGAAAGTGTCTTTTGGGTTGACACGGATCGAGACTGGGATTTGTCACTCCGTATGACGGAGAGGTATCTCTGGGCCCACTCGGTAATGCATCATCATAATGAGCTCAAAGTGACCAAGTGTCGGTCACGGGATCATGCATTACGGTACAAGTAAAGTGACTTGCCGGTAACGAGATTGAACGAGGTATTGGGATACCGACGATCGAGTCTCGGGCAAGTAACATACCGATTGACAAAGGGAATTGTATACGGGGTTGCTTGAATCCTTGACATCGTGGTTCATCCGATGAGATCATCGAGGAGCATGTGGGAGACAACATGGGTATCCATATCCCGCTGTTGGTTATTGACCGGAGAGCCGTCTCGGTCATGTCTACGTGTCTCCCGAACCCGTAGGGTCTACACACTTAAGGTTCGGTGATGCTAGGGTTGTATAGATAGTAGTATGCAGTAAACAAAAAGTTGTTAGGAGTCCCGGATGAGATCCCGGATGTCACGAGGAGTTCTGGAATGGTCCGGAGGTAAAGAATTATATATGGTAAGTCGAGTTTCGGCCATCGGGAAAGTTTCGGGGGTCACCGGTATTGTACCGGGACCACCGGAAGGGTCCCGGGGGTCCACCGGGTGGGGCCACCCATCCCGGAGGGCCCCATGGGCTGAAGTGGGAGGGGAACCAGCCCCTGGCGGGCTGGTGCGCCCCCCTTTGGGCCCCCCCTGCGCCTAGGGTTGGGAACCCTAGGGGAGGGGGCACCTCCACTTGCCTTGGGGGGCAAGGCACCCCCCTTGGCCGCCACCCCCTAGGAGATCCCATCTCCTAGGGCCGGCGCCCCCCTGGGGACCCTATATATGGAGAGGGGAAGGGAGGGCAGCCGCACCCTTGCACTTGGCGCCTCCCTTCCCCCTTGCTACACCTCTCCCTCCCGCAAACGCTTGGCGAAGCCCTGCCGGGATCCCTACTGCATCCACCACCACGCCGACATGCTGCTGGATCTTCATCAACCTCTCCTTCCCCCTTGCTGGATCAAGGAGGAGAAGTCACGCTGACCGTACGTGTGTTGAACGCGAAGGTGCCGTCCGTTCGGCGCTAGGATCTCCGGTGATTTGGATCACGACGAGTACGACTCCCTCAACCCCGTTCTCTTGAATGCTTCTGCTCGATCTACAAGGGTATGTAGATGCACTCCTCTCTCTCGTTGCTAGATGAACTCATAGATTGATCTTTGAGAAACCGTAGGAAATTTTTTGTTTTCTGCAACGTTCCCCAACACTCAATACCAATGAAGATATACTACCTCCTTACAACTTCCCGTGAGTCACACTGTCTTGTACTACAAATTCTGTTTTTGCTTACTAGCTAGCTAGATGTTAATAATTAAGTGTATACGGTTTACGGTAGTTGATTAATTTTATGCACATACCCGCTTAAATAAGACATGCAAACGTGTGCGCATGCAGTTGGCACTGGGTCTTGTTAGACATTAAAGTTGAGGAAGGAAAAGTTGAATTACTGGACTCACTAACTAAAGAAGATAAAGACTTCACCATCGTGAGGGGGATAGTCAACAGGTAATTTCAATCATCATTAACTATATCTCGGCCTATTATTAGTTGTCATTTCCTGACATGAACAATTTAATAACCCCTTTATCAATTTTCTTTGCCGGTGGGCAGGGCATGGGCAAAGTTCATCAAGGTGACTCCAGGCAACTGGGCAAAAAAGTTGTTTTGGCATCGACCAAAGGTAAGTAATTAAGTAGTACTAGCTAGCTACCATCTCTTTAATTCTTGTTTTAATATCATTAATTAATTATCATGCTTGATTAATCATTATATGATTCAATTCCATTCTCGTAAAGGCCCTGAAGCAGGCACCGGGGATAATCTGTGTGCATTCTACGTTTGCGAGAACATTCGCATGATGGCGTCCGAAAGGAGCAGATCTGATAGACAGGACTGGGTACGTTTGTCAAAACACTATTCACACCATTATCAATATCTACTCACACAACTAACACACATGCATATTGATCTCCTTCTTAACAGTTCAGAGAGGTGCGGGATAAGCTCCTACCATCGGACCGCATACTAGCACTTCAAGAGGAAATAGCCGGATTTTTGCTCGACCAGGTCATAGATCCCAAAAGAGAATACTATTACCCGCTACCGCCCCCATGAACCACTTGTCATCGTGCTCCGAAGGCACCAAGGCAACATATGTAGGAGAAATTGTATATGTATATACATGTGTATGTGTGAATAATTAATGGTGTTGGTTGTGAGACATTCGAATATATA
>NC_041391.1:677222135-677226105 GCF_002162155.2 Triticum dicoccoides
TGTCACTTTAGCGCCGGTTCGTGACGAACCGGTACTAAAAGGGGGGGGGGGGGCTTTAGTCCCCACTCTTTAGTGCCGGTTGGCAAACCGGCACTAAAGGCCATTACAAACCGGCACTAAAGGCCGGTTCTGCACTAGTGTAGGTCTCCACCACAGGAGCGCCCCCCTTTTATACCCCACGACGCGAAATGGCAGGAATACCCTGGTGGGGGCATGGTATTTACATTCTATTACCATTGGAATTTTATCTAACAGCCCAGGACGATCGGGTAAATATCAGACGGCCCACGGCGATCTGGCCCTGAGATTCGACGGCCTGTATCGCGACGAGATTTTGATCCGATGGTCCAGAATCCAAACACACGGGGAGGCTTTTTTTTGCTTTGGACTCTAACGATGGGACTAGGTAGGAAGTGCGGCTTGCATAGCCGCCGGGTATAGTCGTGTTCAATCCGTTTATACAACTACTGGAGCATTTCAAGTATAAAAAATTCGAACACAAAAAAGTTCATATAGAGATGGTACTCCTACAAGGAAGAGCTGTCATGACATGCAGGTAATAGACATTGAAAAAACCGATCAGGAGCAAGAGCCTATGCACCAGCTCAGAACACATAAAAATGGCGATAGATGATCACCATAATGGACATGGGAGTGATAGGACAGAGAGGCGTCATCAACATTTCAGGCAGACAGGGGGCAAAACTCTTCCAACACGGTCATGTATGCTCGCCTTTGAGCAACGTCATACCCATCTATGCATCCTGGATGTTGGGGATAATAAAGCAATTAGATGTGACATTCAAAAGCATATCCACAGGTGATATTGAAGTTTGGGTAGGATGTGCGGCCTGCCGCACCCGAACTTCATTCTGTCGTATCCTACCCGGTAAATAAAATAATATGTTACACATGATTAAGGACACAAATTTGGAACTGGATGGAGGGTAACACAACCAAATTAACTATTTTTTTCAAAAGTGAGGTGAATTCTGAAAAGTTAGTTCATTTAGTTAACGAAGTAGGGTCCGAGGGTACCCCAGCGGTTCCAAATGTGCATCCCTACCCATAATGCAAAGGTCCAAAGCATGAAGATTCATTACACGCCATTGATACATTTTATATACATGTGTACCAATAGCATGATACCAAAAGTATTGAGGTTCAGTACAACAGTAAAAGGACACCCATAGTGTTGGTTTAGGATATTTTATTTACAATGTTTTTGCAGAACATAGCAGTAAACTATATAGTAGACTATAAGATAGATATCTATTTAGAGATGCCTGCCATCCGATTTACTTGCGTGTTGTGATATTTGTTTCTAGATTATAGCTTGTCGTATGAGCCAATTATGGTAGACCTAGAAAGCATAGAGCATAAATAAATTAGATGACGAAAGAGTCCTCATCAGCACAACACAGAAACTAATCCATATAATTAAATAACCAGAGTCCAATACATTTTAAAGTTTGTTCAAGTAGAGTCCAATGATGTGAAACCTATATTTTTTCAGCCAAAAGATAGCTCAACTAAGTTTGTAGCTTTCAATAACCAATGGCTACACCCAATCATTATCAACATCATGTGACATTTGTTTATCCTCCTGATTGATTACTCAAGTAACTACTATTTTATAAGAATTCTTTTTATTTTAAAGGATGAAACTACATGGAGGGCAAAACAGAAAACATGGAATGCTTTTCCAAAGTAGCCAACTTCATTTTAAAATCTAAGTTGATTAGTTATCTACATATCACTCAAGGGAAAAGATATTATTTTCCACAAGTAAAAGGGTGCCTACCACAGAAAGCACCAACTGTAGGTAATGCACTTTCACTGCCACACACACACACACACAGAGAGGTACCTAACCTAGATGAAGTGGGATCAAGCAGAACACAATGAAGCAGCAAGGTCCTGCACCACTGTAAGCATGACAAATTCCAACAGCTTCTGGTCAGAAGAGAGATGGGGTCATGCCCCTTTTCCTCGAAAGACAACAATAAAACATCAACGTGAATCACTGCATGCATAAGGAATTCATACAATTTCTGCTCAGAACGAGAAAAGATAGTGCACTCAAAAGATTTCTGATTAGAAGCAGGAAAGATACTGACATCCCCATATATGATAATACTATCAGAATGTTTTATACAATGAAGAACATACCAACTCCTAATAAATATCTAGCACATATCCAAATGAAACTCCAAATGAAATATGTGAGTATATGAAAGAAAATACATTTACACTGATAAGAAAGAAAAAGAATATCTGGGGAAAAAGCAAGACTACAGCAGGTTCAAAGAAATAAGTAGGACGTGCTTCAATACTTGGATACCTTGTTTGTATACCACGACATCCAAAGAATAATATTAATTAAATGACACTTCTGAAAAGAACTGACATTCTCGAATGGTATTTATTTGCATCAAGTTGATACTTATTGTGTTTTTTCATTCTATTAGAATCTTGTAAAAAGATCGCTCCATAAGAATATCAATATCAGGCAATCCTCACCATAACACACAAAAAAATGCCAGAGAAGAAAAGGGATAAACTCTGAATACAAACATACGCCAAAATGTGAAGTCACCCATTGAAGTGGCACCAAAGAACCTACTTGCAGGATGTGCTTATACTTATACAATTTCATCCCGATCACAAGGAGAGGTTCACCATGATGATGAAGAGATAAGGGGCGAAGGATATTGTTTCTATTAAACCTAGCATGCACATCTAAATATTGCAGGAGTCATAGGTTGAAAACAATAGAAAGCTAACTAAACTCATTTGTACCCTCATGCTTACACAAATTGACAAATAATACCATACTTCAAAGGCATACCGGCAGGCAACTGTAGCAACATAGGGCTGCCTATTTGTGAAGAGAAAAATTGGTAGCATAGCTTTACCATCAACCAGTTGCACTTGTAAGGCACAAACAAATAGATCACGTTACAGTAGATAAGAGGTGAGAAACAACCAAGTGCCAAATTAAAACAATGTAGTAGCTCTGTGCCAAATCAAATAAGCAATTTCTTAGAAAATAAAGTGAACTCAGCCAAGCCTATTAAAGAAATTAGAACTGCAGATCATAAAATTTAAATGTTGCCTGTGTATTTCATTCAGATAGCAAAACACTGGGAGAGTAATTTTGTGCTAGCAAAATGACATTAATAGCAACTATTTAAGGGAGACATACCAAATTCAATCAGCATTTATTATCAATACACTAAAAAAGAGCAAGAACATAAAACTAAGTTGGAGAATGAGCTCACTGGCTAGAGGTTGTGCTTGTGAAAGAACTCCACACGCCATGGTCACGACATGGCCGCTGCAATTGAGTATATGAAGTGGATAGATTCTGCGCCAGAAAGAAATATAGATTTTTAGAAATATAGATTTTCAAATGATCAACATATGCATCAAGACACATCCGACTTCAATAGTTCTAGTCATGGCAGTACTTTGTACGCATGATTCGATGTTTCACAGCTCAAACCAAATTAGCAATTTCTTTGATTCAGTATGCGCGTGATTTACTAATGTTTCAGTATTTCAGAGCGTGCCTCATGCCTCTTACTTTATGCCTGAAAGAGCAATAGAGGCACGCGACGGGAAGACGACTTTATGCCCTAATGATTTTCTTATCAACTTGTTTTGCAGATAAATGCACAACTTTGCTTGATGGTGTGGGACAGGGAAGGAGCAACGGCGGTGATTTTCTTATCAACTTGTTTTCACAACTAATTCAGCAGCAACCAATGTGAAAAGCTCTTTTTCTATCTCCAGGTTTCACGATAAATGCTGTCTACAAAACCTACTACCCTTTTGTACATAAAGAATCATTGCTAGACAATAACGTTGTGAAAACTATATCTCAATGCCACTCATACTCAAATTATACTACGAACTCCATCCTTGGAGCCCCTAATTAACAATCCAAGAAGCAACATGTTACTTG
>NC_041391.1:677226472-677248627 GCF_002162155.2 Triticum dicoccoides
CCATGGTGTTAGGCTCGAACGAGTGCTCCTCATCAAGGATGAGGGCCACAGTCCTCGTAGCAGTAGGGGTGGACGAACTCGGGTCTGCCCACCTTCTCTATATCCATGTCCAGCTCCTCCATCCCCTCCCTATCTGCACCCGCCATCAAGATGAGAGAAACAATGCAAGATTTGGAGCCATGGGCGTCTTGATCATTCAAATAGAGCAAAATCAAGCATGTTCAAGTCTTATGAAATTGAGCAACCACTCATGTACTAATACCAAAGAACAAACAGAAGTGTAGCTTCAAGTACGAATATCTATCCAAAGGAGGTGTAGTGTTGTGCTGCTTTTAATATTGCATCAAGCATAGTAGTGCAGCGGGACTATTCGGTTCAACATGGTTATAGTAGCTGAAACTTAGTGGTTCAGTTAACCACTTTGAGCACTAACTGAAGTAGGGAGCATATCAATAGTAGATCATCAATTGAGGAATCCTAATTAACCACACACAAAAGCACCTAGCTACCCCCAAATGATTTACTGTGCAAGCAAGCACCACATAAACCGTAGCAACATGTCCAGCAAGGATTCAAAACACGGGATAGGAGCAATTCTTGTACATAGAAAGTGAACAACCCTAGCATGACATACATAACTTTGGGCTCGATGGTGAGGAACAGACCTCAACATTGCGGTTTTGTATCCGATGCTATCATCCATTGTCGTCACACGGCAAAGGTCACCTCAGGAAGCGCACACTCCTTTGCAAACTCTGCTACGGCAAAGCAATAGTCAGTTATGCAGGCAGGCGTGAGTAAGAAACCAATTGGAAGTGTGATTATTCATATAAATTCATTGACCAAAATAACAAATCTAAGAGAAGTTGGTCATTAATTAATTTTTAATAAGTTGTAAATTCATTCATTCTCTCCTTGATCTAGAGGAAGGTTGATTCAGTGGTAAAATTTAGTAAGGAAAGAAAGTGTATTCCTTCCGGTGGTAAGCAGCGTATCCATCGATCCATACATACATCTGCCTGGTTGCACATGCATATAAAATGAACCCCCAAAAAAGAACTAATTTGGCACGCACCAGATGCTGAGACGAAGAAAAGAGGAAGAAGGAATCATCAACCAATCTCCTGATGCATCCATCTTTCTTGGGGAGGGCATCCCAAACTGCACACACGCACACACGAATCAGATGCTCGGATCGGGAAGAAAAAATGAAGCAACCAGACGGTAGGAGAGAGAGAGTGAGAGAGAGAGAGGAGAGGGGAGTGTACCTTCCATGGCGTGAGCTCCTCTCCTCTCTTTAAACACCGGTGGAGAAGAAGAAGCAAACCTAGAGCGAGCTTCCTTTCTTGTGGCAGCACAGCCGCTGCAACTCCTGTCTACCTACCTATGTACAGGAAGAGATGAGACGGGGTCAGAGGGAGAAAGAAGAGGAGGAGGAGGGACGCGATTTCTACCATACCACCGTCAGAGGAGAGAGGGGGCGAGCAGCAGATCCACCGTCGGCATGTGCCTGTGCTCGGTCTCTATGGCATGGCGGATCTGGCCAGCGCCAGCGTCGATGACGAGACCGTGCACCGACGACCCTGGTGCTAGGGTTAGCCGGGGCTGCGCGGAGAGGAGCGACGAGTCGGATCGACATGGTGGAGAAGGAGCCGCGTCGCGACATTAATCTTGCCCACGGCCTGCTGCTCCACCGCCTTGCCCTACTGCTGCTCCTCCCCGCTGCCGCCGCCGTCGTGCTCCTCGTCCTCCCTCCGCTGCTGCTCATCACGGTTCTAGGAGGTGGTTGGCGGCGGTGGGTATGTGGGTGGGAGGAGAGGAGGCGCGCGGGAGGGAGGGAGGGAGGCGAGCGCCCCCCTTTTATACCCCCACAACGCGAAAGGACTGGAATGCCCTGGTTGGGGCATGGTATTTACATTCTGTTGCCATTGGAATTTTATCCGACGGCCCAAGACAATCAGGTAAATATCAGACGGCCCACGGTGATCTGGCCTGAGATCCGGCGGCGTGTATCGCGACGAGATTTCGATCCGACGGTCCAGAATCCAAATGCATGGGGTGGCTTCGTTTTGCTTCGGACTCTAACAATAGGATGGATAGAAGGTGACTAGCGTGTGGAAAGCTAGCTAGGTGCTACTGCAATACCAGGTTGACACGCGTGTATGGTATTTCTCCTATGTATGCCTCGCGGTCATGGAATCGATGCATGCCTGCGTGCTTTAATGTTGGTTGCAACACTTCAGCACCATTGCAACCTTCTAATTTTGGTCGCGACTAACGTCCAGTCGACTGGACGTTAAGCATTAGATCTGCACGATCATCACCCACCTTTCTCCCGCGCGACCCGCTTCGCCCGAGCAACCAACAATGACCAAGCCTTCCTTCGCAAGGCCCAGCACGTGCAACACATGAGGCCCAAGACAAAGACAACCCTTCTGGCCCACCTTGTCCTCGCACGTGACTTACCACCCCAAAACCCCAGTTTCTTACCTCCATCGCAAGAAACAGCCACCCGCCCCCTGTCAATTCTCCTCTCTGCCCGACGCGCCTCCATCACCGACGACCTCGCCCCCGATCTGATCCACCAAAAAAACCATCAAAAACACTCGCAAACACAAGGATTTGAGAGATGGCCTGGTTCACCACATCATCATCACAAGGGTTACCACATGCTACGGGACCAATTACCCCAGTTCATCTGAATTTGGTCATAATCAGACAAAAAATCAAGGAGGTAAGTGATTCAACCTCCATACACATGCTGCATTTTCATTTCATACCAAGAAAATCAAGGCAAAAATCCATGGAATAAGAACAAAGCCAAAAGGATGTAGAAAAAGATAGCCCTTTTACTACATGTGTGGAATTCCTCCATTATAATTGAGTTACCATTCAATTCAGACAGGTTACCAACAAGATTGTATTAAGTTGCCTTTTTTAAGCCAAAAAGTTGGTAAAAGTGATCCATTTTCCTAGTCTACATATTCTACATTAGTTCTTTCATCCTTCATCATTGAGTTACCATCATAATCCATATAGATTACCATCATGATTCTATTAAGCTATCTTTTTT
Source organism: Triticum dicoccoides (assembly GCF_002162155.2). Lineage (NCBI taxonomy): Eukaryota > Viridiplantae > Streptophyta > Magnoliopsida > Poales > Poaceae > Triticum > Triticum dicoccoides. The sequence continues at coordinate 677,229,546 of NC_041391.1, forward strand.
GAAGCATGTTAAAACTACATGCATGGAAGACCTCGATGTATGAAATTTTTCATTAATAATTGAGTTATCATTTCAGATCAATATATATTACGAAAGTGTATGCACTGAGTAATAAGTAAAACAAGAATAAAAAATGAAAAAGCATCCTTTAACACTTATTCACCGTAAAAATATCATTTTTTATTGAAGAACCATTAGCGTATGTGAACAACAGACAGGACATAACAAACCCATGACAGAACAAGTTATCATGCTAATTCATAACAATTTACCAGAAAAACTCTATACCAACACTTATAAGCCCATGGATGCACACAGAACTAAGGTGCTAAAACACTACAGGAATACCATGTGTTGATTTACATTGTTGCAATCAGAATTGTTTGTTAATAAATGATGTTGATGAAATGAGGTTGTAGATACTATCGCTATCATACTCTCATACGCTGGTTACTCCCAAAGTTATACCTGTTATAAAAAATGAAGTAATCAGTGCAAAAAACAAAAAATAATACTTGTTGCAAAAAATAATCAAAATTACTTGGAAGTGCGGAATTGATGGATGCAATTATATGTGCTAGCAGGTGCTGCAACACAAAAAATGGCGCAGGAAAACGAGGGTAATGTGGATATCATGATGAGTGGTGTGGGGGCAAACCAACAGTGTGAGTATGCACACACGGCAAGTTTTGGTTCTGCCAACATCAATAAAACAGACAAAGGTAAACATTTACCATGCTACCACATTTTCATACGCAGACAGGTCACCATCCTACTTGAATTGCAACTACCAACTATGTTGTTTACAACTACCACATTTACTACAATCTAGTTACTTAACCATGCATCAGTTCACAAAAAGAAATAATAACAAACTTAATGCACACAAGTTACCATGAAATTTGGTACAATTACCACACTCACTGCATACAAATTATCATGCAATCTGTATTATAATTACCATGCTTTCAGTTTACAACTACAAAACAGCTTACTGCATGCAAACTTTACTAGGTCAGTGGAGTGCAAGTTACCACACATTTTGGTGTGCAAAATTACCACACAAACTAACATCTTCAAAAACATTGCAGGTGCTACATCTAGAAGAAACTCAATGGCCTGAGAGCCCAGCAAAGAACCGACTACTAGCAGCGTAGGGGGGAGAAGGCTTCTTTGATCAGTCAGTCAGCGAGCCAACGAGTCCAGAAACAGGAGGGGTGAATGCTGATCAGGGAGACAAAAACACCGAGGCCTACTCCACACTGAAGCCTCTTGATGAAACGATGAAGTTTGATACTTATGAGGAAGCTTATGATCACTACAAGCAATATGCGCTCAGACATGGGTTTGGGATAAGGCTGGAATACTGGAAAACAATTAAAGACGATGTTGTAAGCAGGGTCATCTTGGTTTGTGGGAAAAGCGGCAAGCCAAAAAGAACAAGGAGGAGACACAGGATGTGCGGAACCCAAAAGGCATCATGAAGAAGAGCAAATGAGGGAAGGTTGTGAGGTCTGGATGTCTGGCCCATCTTTACATTACCCACACGGATGCATGGTGGAGAGTCAAATGCTTCAACGACAACCACAACCACCCTCTAATTAGAAAGCCGTCCCTGACAAAGTTCCTATCATCACATAGGAACATTCCCAAGGATGAGCAGGACTTCTTGAAGATACTGCACGGATGCAACATAGAGACAACAAGACAGATGCAACTACCGGCATGGTTCTATGGGTCTCCTAAAGATGGACCATACACGACAAAGGATATCGCAAACCAGCAAGCTAAATTCCGCATGGAGTACCGTCACGCTGATGTGGGAAGCCCAATCTCATAATTCCAAGATATGAAGGCACAAGATCCAGATTTCTATTAGAGAATAAAGCTTGACGACGAGGACAGAGTGGGAAATTTGTTTTCGATAGATGGTGCGTCACGCAGGGCATATGCTAGATACAATGATTGTTGGGGAACGTTGCAGAAAATAAAAAAATTCCTACGATTTCACCAAGATCCATCTATGAGTTCATCTAGAAACGAGTGATAGTAGTGCATCTACATACCTTTGTAGATCGCGAGCGGAAGCGTTCAAGAGAACGGGGTTGAGGTAGTCGTACTCGTCGTGATCCAAATCACCGATGGCCAAGTGCCAAACGGACAGCACCTCCGCGTTCAACACACATACGGAGCGGATGACGTCTCCTCCTTCTTGATACAGCAAGGGGGAAGAAGAGTTTGATGAAGATCCAGCAGCACGACAGCGTGGTGGTGGATGTAGCAGGGTTCCGGCAGAGCTTCGCCGAGCTTCTGCGAGAGGGAGAGGTGTAGCAGGGGAGAGGGGGACGCCAAAGCTTCAGGGTACCGCTGCCCTCCCTCCCCCCTCCTTTATATAGGCCGCCAGGGGGGGCGCCGGGCCTGGAGATCAGATCTCCCAAGGGGGGCAGCGGCCAGGGGGTGGAGTGCCCCCCAAGGCAAGTGGAGCGCCCCCCCACCCTAGGGTTTCCAACCCTAGGCGCAGGGGGGGCCAAGGGGGGGCGGCGCACCAGCCCACCAGGGGATGGTCCCCTCCCCACTTCAGCCCACGGGGCCCTCTGGGATAGGTGGCCCCACCTCGTGGACCCCCGGGACCCTTCCGGTGGTCCCGGTACAATACCGGTGACCCCTGAAACTCTCCCAATGGCCGAAACACCACTTCCTATATATAATTCTTTACCTCCGGACCATTCCGGAACTCCTCGTGACGTTCGGTATCTCATCCGGGACTTCGAACAACTTTCGGTTTGCTGCATACTCATATTCATACAACCCTAGCGTCACCGAACCTTAAGTGTGTAGACCCTACGGGTTCGGGAGACATGCAGACATGACCGAGACGGCTCTCCGGTCAATAGCCAATAGCGGGATCTGGATACCCATGTTGGCTCCCACATGCTCCTCGATGATCTCATCGGATGAACCACGATGTCGAGGATTTAAGCAACCCCGTATACAATTCCCTTTGTCAATCGGTATGTTACTTGCCCGAGATTCGATCGTCGGTATCCCAATACCTCGTTCAATCTCGTTACCGGCAAGTCACTTTACTCATACCGTAATGCATGATCCCGTGACCAGACACTTTGTCACTTTGAGCTCATTATGATGATGCACTACCGAGTGGGCCCAGTGATACCTCTCCGTCATACGGAGTGACAAATCCCAGTCTCGATCCATGTCAACCCAACAGACACTTTCGGAGATACCTGTAGTGCACCTTTATCGTCACCCAGTTATGTTGTGACGTTCGGTACACCCAAAGCACTCCTACGGTATCTGGGAGTTACACGATCTCATGGTCTAAGGAAAGATACTTGACATTGGAAAAGCTCTAGCAAACGAACTACACGATCTTTGTGTTGTGCTTAGGATTGGGTCTTGTCCATCACATCATTCTCCTAATGATGTGATCCCGTTATCAATGACATCCAATGTCCATAGTCAGGAAACCATGACTATCTGTTGATCAACGAGCTAGTCAACTAGAGGCTCACTAGGGACATGTTGTGGTCTAAGTATTCACACGTGTATTACGATTTTCGGATAATACAATTATAGCATGAATAAAAGACAATTATCATGAACAAGGAAATATAATAATAATCCTTTTATTATTGCCTCTAGGGCATATTTCCAACAGTCTCCCACTTGCACTATAGTCAATAATCTAGTTACATTGTGATGAATCGAACACCCATAGAGTTCTGGTGTTGATCATGTTTTGCTCGCGGAAGAGGTTTAGTCAACGGATCTGCGACATTCAGATCCGTATGTACTTTGCAAATATCTATGTCTCCATCTTGAACATTTTCACGGATGGAGTTGAAATGACGCTTGATGTGCCTGGTCTTCTTGTGAAACCTGGGCTCCTTGGCAAGGGCAATAACTCCAGTGTTGTCATAGAAGAGAGTGATTGGCCCGACGCATTGGGTATGACTCCTAGGTCGGTGATGAACTCCTTCATCCATATTGGTTCATGCGCTGCCTCCGAGGCTGCCATGTACTCCGCTTCACATGTAGATCCCGCCACGACGCTCTGCTTGCAACTGCACCAGCTTACTGCTCCACGATTCAACATATACACGTATCCAGTTTGTGACTTAGAGTCATCCATATCTGTGTCGAAGCTAGCGTCGACGTAACCCTTTACGACGAGCTCTTCGTCACCTCCATAGACGAGAAACATGTCCTTTGTCCTTTTCAGGTACTTCAGGATATTCTTGACCGCTGTCCAGTACACTCATCTCTTCTTTATCTTTTGCCGTGGTCGGGCATTGAGCCGAGCTCAATCTCACACCTTGCAATACAGGCAAGAACCCTTTCTTGGACTGATCCATTTTGAACTTCTTCAAAATCTTATCAAGGTATGTGCTTTGTGAAAGACCTATGAGGCGTCTCAATCTATCCCTATAGATCTTGATGCCTAATATGTAAGCAGCTTCTCCAAGGTCCTTCATTGAAAAACACTTATTCAAGTAGGCCTTAATGCTGTCCAAAAGTTCTATATCATTTCCCATCAAAAGTATGTCATCTACATATAATATGAGAAATGCTACAGAGCTCCCACTCACTTTCTTGTAAACGCAGGCTTCTCCATAAGTCTGCATAAACCCAAACACTTTGATCATCTCATCAAAGTGAATGTTCCAACTCCGAGATGCTTGCACCAGCCCATAAATGGATCGCTGGAGCTTGCATACCTTGTTAGCATTTTTAGGATCGACAAAACCTTTCGGCTGCATCATATACAGTTCTTCCTTAAGATAGCCGTTAAGGAATGCCGTTTTGACGTCCATCTGCCATATCTCATAATCATAGTATGCGGCAATTGCTAACATGATTCAGACGGACTTCAGCTTCGCTACAGGACAGAAAGTCTCATCGTAGTCAACCCCTTGAACTTGCCGATAACCCTTAGCGACAAGTCGAGCTTTATAGATGGTAATATTACCATCCGCATCCGTCTTCTTCTTGAAGATCCATTTGTTTTCTATCGCTCGCCGATCATCGGGCAAGTCTGTCAAAGTCCATACTTTGTTTTAATACATGGATTCTATCTCGGATTTCATGGCTTCAAGGCATTTGTTGGAATCTGGGCCCACCATCGCTTCTTCATAGTTCGAAGGTTCACCGTTTTCTAACAACATGATTTCCAGGACAGGGTTGCCATACCACTATGGTGTGGAACGTGTCCTTGTGGACCTACGAAGTTCAGTAGCAACTTGATCCGAAGTACCTTGATCATCATCATTAATTTCCTCTCCAGTCGGTGTAGGCACCACAGGAACATTTTCCTGAGCCGCACTACTTTCCGGTTCGAGAGGTAGTACTTCATAGAGTTCTACTTTCCTCCCACTTACTCCTTTCAAGAGAAACTCTTTTTCCATAAAGGATCCGTTCTTGGCAACAAAGATCTTGCCCTCGGATCTAAGGTAGAAGGTATACCCAATGGTTTCCTTAGGGTATCCTATGTAGACGCATTTTTCCGACTTGCGTTCGAGCTTTTCAGGTTGAAGTTTGTTGACATAAGCATCGCATCCCCAAACTTTTAGAAATGACAGCTTAGGTTTCTTCCCAAACCATAATTCATACGGTGTCGTCTCAACGGATTTAGACGGTGCGCTATTTAAAGTGAATGTAGCTGTCTCTAGAGCGTATCCCCAAAATGATAGCGGTAAATCGGTAAGAGACATCATAGATGGCACCATATCCAATAGAGTGCGATTACGATATTCGGACACACCGTTACGCTGAGGTGTTCTAGGCGGCGTGAGTTGTGAAACGATTCCACATTTTCTTAAGTGTGTACCAAATTCGTGACTTAAATATTCTCCTCCACGATCTGATCGTAAGAATTTTATCTTTCGGTCACGTTGATTCTCTACTTCATTTTGAAATTCCTTGAACTTTTCAAAGGCTTCAGACTTGTGTTTCATCAAGTAGACATACCCATATCTACTTAAGTCATCAGTGAGAGTGAGAACATAACGATATCCTCCGCGAGCCTCAACGCTCATTGGACCACACACATCAGTATGTATGATTTCTAATATGTCGGTTGCTCGCTCCATTGTTCCGGAGAACGGAGTCTTGGTCATTTTGCCCATGAGGCATGGTTCACATGTGTCAAATGATTCATAATCGAGAGACTCTAAAAGTCCATCAGCATGGAGCTTCTTCATGCCCTTGACACCAATGTGACCAAGGCAGCAGTGCCACAAGTATGTGGGACTATCGTTTTCAACTTTACATCTTTTGGTATTCACACTATGAATATGTGTAACATTACGTTCGAGATTCATTAAGAATAAACCATTGACCATCGGGGCATGACCATAAAACATATCTCTCATATAAATAGAACAACCATTATTCTCGGATTTAAATGAGTAGCCATCTCATATTAAACAAGATGCAGATACAATGTTCATGCTCAAACTTGGCACTAAATAACAATTATTGAGGTTTAAAACTAATCCCGTGGGTAAATGTAGAGGTAGCGTGCCGACGGCGATCACATCGACCTTGGAACCATTCCCGACGTGCATCGTCACCTCGTCCTTCGCCAGTCTCCGCTTATTCCGCAGCTCCTGCTGTGAGTTACAAATATGAGCAACGGCACCGGTATCAAATACCCAGGAGTTACTACGAGTACTGGTAAGGTACACATCAATTACATGTATATCAAATATACCTTTAGTGTTACCGGCCTTCTAGTCCGCTAAGTATTTGGGGCAGTTCCGCTTCCAGTGACCCTTCCCTTTGCAATAAAAGCACTTAGTCTCAGGCTTGGGTCCATTCCTTGACTTCTTCCTAGCAACTGGCTTAGCGAGCGCGGCAACATCTTTGCCTTCCTTCTTGAAGTTCTTCTTACCCTTTCCCTTCTTGAACTTGGTGGTTTTATTGACCATCAACACTTGATGTTCTTTCTTGATTTCTACCTCTGCTGACTTCAGCATTGAAAAGACTTCAGGAATAGTTTTCACCATCCCCTGCATATTGTAGTTCATCACAAAGCTCTTGTAGCTCGGTGGGAGCGACTGAAGGATTCTGTCAATGACCGCCTCGTCCGGGAGGTTGATGTCCAGCTGGGACAGGTGGTTGTGCAACCCAGACATTTTGAGTATGTGCTCACTGACAGAACTGTTTTCCTCCATCTTACAACTATAGAACTTGTTGGAGACTTCATATCTCTCGACCCAGGCATGAGCTTGGAAAACCAATTTCAGCTCCTCGAACATCTCATATGCTCTGTGTTGCTCAAAATTCTTTTGGAGCCCCGGTTCTAAGCTGTAAAGCATGCCGCACTGAACGAGGGAGTAATCATCAGCACGTGACTGCCAAGCGTTCATAACGTCTTGGTTCTCTGGGATGGGTGCTTCACCTAGCGGTCCTTCTAGGACATATGCTTTCTTGGCAGCTATGAGGATGATCCTCAGGTTCCGGACCCAGTCCGAATAGTTGCTGCCATCATCTTTCAGCTTGGTTTTCTCTAGGAACGCGTTGAAGTTCATGTTGACATGAGCGTTGGTCATTTGATCTACAAGACATATTTTGCAAAGATTTGAGACTAAGTTCATGATAATTAAGTTCATCTAATTAAAATTTGAACTCCCACTCAGATTTGACATCCCTCTAGTCATCTAAGTGTTACATGATCCGAGTCGACTAGGCCATGTTCGATCATCACGTGAGATGGACTAGTCATCATCGGTGAACATCTCCATGTTGATCGTATCTTCCATACGACTCATGTTCGACCTTTCGGTCTCTGTGTTCCGAGGCCATGTCTGTACATGCTAGGCTCGTCAAGTTAACCCTAAGTGCTTTTGCATGTGTAAAACTGTCTTACACCCGTTGTATGTGAACGTAAGGATCTATCACACCTGATCATCACGTGGTGCTTCGAAACGACGAACTTTAGCAACGGCGCACAGTTAGGGGGGAACACTTTCTTGAAATTATTATAAGGGATCATCTTATTTACTACCGTCGTTCTAAGTAAACAAGATGCATAAACATAATAAACATCACATGCAATTATATAGTAGTGACATGATATGGCCAATATCATATAGATCCTTTGATCTCCATCTTCGGGGATCCATGATCATCTTCGTCACCGGCATGACACCATGATCTCCATCATCATGATCTCCATCATCGTGTCTCCATGATGTTGCTCGCCAACTATTACTTCTACTACTATGGCTAACGGTTTAGCAATAAAGTAAAGTAATTACATGGCGTTAAATCATTGACACGTAGGTCATACAATAATTAAGACAACTCCTATGGCTCCTTCCGGTTGTCATACTCATCGACATGCAAGTCGTGAGTCCTATTACAAGAACATGATTTCATACATCACAATATATCATTCATCATTCATCACAACTTTTGGCCATATCACATCACATAGCAATTGCTCCAAAAACAAGTTAGACGTCCTCTAATGTTGTTGCATCTTTTACGTGGCTGCAATTGGGTTCTAGCAAGAACGTTTTCTTACCTATGAATAACCACAACGTGATTTTGTCAACTTCTATTTACCCTTCATAAGGACCCTTTTCATCGAATCCGCTCCAACTAAAGTGGGAGAGACAGACACCCGCTAGCCACCTTATGCAACTAGTGCATGTCAGTCGGTGGAACCTGTCTCACGTAAGCGTACGTGTAAGGTCGGTCCGGGCTGCTTCATCCCACAATACCGCTGAAGCAAAATAAGACTAGTAGTGGAAAGCAAGTTGACAAGATCTACGCCCACAACAGATTTGTGTTCTACTCGTGCAATAGAGAACTACGCATAGACCTAGCTCATGATGCCACTGTTGGGGAACGTTGCAGAAAATAAAAAATTTCCTGCGGTTTCACCAATATCCATCTATGAGTTCATCTAGCAACGAGTGTTAGTAGTGCATCTACATACCTTTGTAGATCGCGAGCGGAAGCGTTCAAGAGAACGGGGTTGAGGTAGTCGTACTCATCGTGATCCAAATCACCGATGACCAAGTGCCGAACGGACAACACCTCCGCGTTCAACACACGTACGGAGCGGATGACGTCTCCTTCTTCTTGATCCAGCAAGGGGGAAGGAGAGGTTGATGAAGATCCAGCAGCACGACGGTGTGGTGGTGGATGCAGCACGGTTCCGGGAGAGCTTCGCCGAGCTTCTGCGAGAGGGATCGGTGTAGCAGGGGAGAGGGAGGCGCCAAAGCTTCAGGGTACCACTGCCCTCCCTCCCCCCACCTTTATATAGGCCCCCAGGGGGGCACCGGCCCTGGAGATCAGATCTCCCAAGGGGGGCGGCGGCCAGGGGGGTGGAGTGCCCCCCAAGGCAAGTGGAGCGCCCCCCACCCTAGGGTTTCCAACCCTAGGCGCAGGGGGGCCCAAGGGGGGGGGGGGCGCACCAGCCCACTAGGGGCTGGTACCCTCCCCACTTCAGCCCACGGGGCCCTCCGGGATAGGTGGCCCCACCCGGTGGGCCCCCGGGACCCTTCCGGTGGTCCCGGTACAATACCGGTGACCCCGAAACTCTCCCGATGGCCGAAACACCACTTCCTATATATAATTCTTTACCTCCAGACCATTCCGGAACTCCTCGTGATGTCCGGGATCTCCTCCGGGACTCCGAACAACTTTCGGTTTGCTGCATACTCATATTCATACAACACTAGTGTCACCGAACCTTAAGTGTATAGACCCTACGGGTTCGGGAGACATGCAGACATGACCGAGACGGCTCTCCGGTCAATAACCAATAGCGGCATCTGGATACCCATGTTGGCTCCAACATGCTCCTCGATGATCTCATCGGATGAACCACGATGTCGAGGATTTAAGCAACCCCGTATACAATTCCCTTTGTCAATCGGTATGTTACTTGCCCGAGATTCGATCGTCGGTATCCCAATACCTCGTTCAATCTCGTTACCGGCAAGTCACTTTACTCGTACCGTAATGCATGATCCCGTGACCAGACACTTGGTCACTTTGAGCTCATTATGATGATGCACTACCGAGTGGGCCCAGTGATACCTCTCCATCATACGGAGTGACAAATCCCAGTCTCGATCCGTGTCAACCCAACAGACACTTTCGAAGATACATGTAGTGCACCTTTATAGTCACCCAGTTACGTTGTGACGTTTGGTACACCCAAAGCACTCCTACAGTATCCGGGAGTTACACGATCTCATGGTCTAAGGAAAGATACTTGACATTGGAAAAGCTCTAGCAAACAAACTACACGATCTTTGTGCTATGCTTAGGATTGGGTCGTGTCCATCACATCATTCTCCTAATGATGTGATCCCGTTATCAATGACATCCAATGTCCATAGTCAGGAAACCATGACTATCTGTTGATCAACGAGCTAGTCAACTAGAGGCTCACTAGGTATTCACACGTGTATTACGATTTCCGGATAATACAATTATAGCATGAATAAAAGACAATTATCATGAACAAGGAAATATAATAATAATCCTTTTATTATTGCCTCTAGGGCATATTTCCAACAATGATGTCATATCATTCGACACAACATACATGACAAACATGTACAAGATGCCCTGTGTGCCCTTCATTGGCATTAATAATCACGGGCAGCCACTCCAGTTTGGTTGTGGATTTGCTTCAAACGAACACTCTGGTAACTTTGTGTGGCTATTTAATGCATTCTTGCATGCAATGGGTGGAATTGCATCAAAGAACACAATAACATATTAAGATTTTGCAATGAGGAGTGGTATTGATGAGGTGTTCGTCAGGATAGTACACAGGAATTTCCGCTGGCATATAATGAAAAAAGCCTAGGAAAAGCTTGGGAAGCTGATGGCTGATGATGAGCCACTAAACATGGCATTCGAGGATTATGTTGACAATAGCTTGACTGGTATTTTACTTCCCATGCTTACTACCTTAAACACAAAATGAGATCACATGCATGAGATCAACAGTTACCATGTAAGAAGGTGACAAGTTACCAGAGGATTATAACAAAGTTGCCTCCATTATTTTCTGTACTGAACCTATCATGTTTGTTGCATGCATTTTGGTTGTATGCCCCACTAGTTACAAAATAACTTTGCATCACCAACTAGTTGTGATTCAAAGGAATTTTGTTTTTTGCTAGTTAAAATGATGCTTTGTACTACAGACACCGAGTGGTATTCGTCATGAAAAAAAGATCCTATGTGCAATGTACTTACCATGATGCTTGAACTCAAATAAGCAAGTGTGTGATAGAATTATCAACAACTATGGTGTTCTAGTTACCAATCTGTCTGAGCTAAGGTTACCACCCTTCAAGACCTGATGTTACCATGTTTCTGTTATGAATGCAGTTGAGGAGTTTAAACACAAGCGGTGGGTGATGATGGAAGCATATGGCCAGATCGAAGACGAGCATTTCCATTGGCTATGAGAAAACATGAAGTGTTGGGTCCCATATTACTATATGCATGATTTTTTTTCATTCTTGCTGACCACGACAAGAAGTGAGGGGTTTAACTCTGTTCTCAAGAAGTATGTCAACCTAAACAACTCACTGGTCGAATTCGCACAACAGTACACCGTGATACAAGATAAGATGATGACTAGCGTGTCAAAAGAGTAGTTGGAAACGATATACAGAGAAACTGAAATGTACTCGATGATCTCGCTGGAGATGCAGGTGCAGGGGTTGTACACACATAACTTGTTTTGCAAGTTCCAAGTGGAGAAGAAGGTGAAATCAGCCTACAGATGCGACACATTGGATGATGGTACCTTCAATGTCAGCTCAGTACGGGGGATAATACCAAAATATGGGGACAGGGACTACCATGTGCAAGAAAACATGGATGAAGGAACATACTCATCTTCTTGCTGCAAGTTTGATCGTGACGGACTACTGTGCACACCAAATCGCCCCGGATGCGCAACAACAGGACTCCCCCGCCCCCCCACACACACAGCAAGCAAGTGCCACTAATGCGCAACGACATTGAAACGCCGCCACAGAGCAAGCAAGTGTTCTTGTGACGATACATGCTAGCAAAAACAATCATGCTTTTGCCATCCAGCCCCTACATCCTGATGTAGCTCCGTCCTCAAACACAAAGATGATACTAGACCCACGCAAGACTACAATGAAGGGGCGGCCAAAGTCAAAAAGGAAGTAGTCAGGTTTTGACATTGCGAAGCCCAAGTCACAAACGGAATGTAGTGTGTGCAAGAGCCTGGACCACGACAAACGCACATGCAACTCTCCCCTGACAAGATAAACGAAGAAGGTTCTTTGAAAAGGGAAGATGGTGGCTATATTCTCTTCATGGACCATAATGTGCAAGCTATCAGCCCCCTGCTATGCTAGTTACCAGCATTGTATGCTGAACTTATCATGGCTTTGTAATGAAAATATTTTTACATCTATACATTTGTAAGCTATCGACACCCTGCTATGCTAGTTACCAACATTGTATGATGAAGTTGTCATGGATTTGTAATCCAAAAAAAATTTACATGTACATTTTTGTAAGCTACCGACACTGCATTGTATTAGTTATGAACAAGAAATCTTGGTCGTCGACCAAGATGCTCGCAGTTATCAAATAAAAAATGTGATCCAATTTATAATGACTGACAATGAATCTATCATTCGGTCAATGAATTTGTATACTATAGTAAAACAGCATGTCAACACTTTGCTCCATGACATTATCATGATAGATTCATGAAAAAGTTATCAGGACAGTTTGGTAGAAGTTATCACAATGCGATACTATCAGTTACCAACCCTCACATGAACATATACCTGTGATGATGTGCCTCTAATGCAACTAAACAAACTAAAACAACACAGTCGTAACAATTCTCACCTCATCATCCCCTGCCAAACAGATGATAACGTCATTGTGTGCATTTGTTTTGATCATGATCTAACCACCTCAATGTCAAAATTTTCCTGAGAGCTGGAATTTGTTCTCGAGTTAAGGCCGAGCTATGTTTCCCATACTGTTGACCGAAAAGTGTATGGGGTTAATTTTAGCACTTTTCGATAAGTAAGAGTGTCGAACCCAACGAGGAGCAGAAGAAATGACAAATAGTTTTCAGCAAGGTACTGTCTACAAGTGCTAAAATTGTGAGTAGCGGAGAAGTTTTATAGCAAGATAATTTGTAACGAGCAAGTAACAATAATAGTAACAAAAGTGCAGCAAGGTAGCGCAATCCTTTTGAGGAAAAGGACAGGCCAAAATGGTTTCTTATGATAAGCAGAGTGTTCTTGAGGGTAGAATTTCATCTAGTCATTTTCATCATGTTGGCATAATTTGTGTTAGGTAGTTTAATAATTTGATATGTGGGTGGACCAGTGCTTAGGTGCTGTTCTTACTTGAACAAACCTCGTACTTATGATTAACCCTCTCGCAAGCATCCGCAACTACGATAAAAGTATTAAGAATAAATTCTAACCATACCATTGAACTATTGGATCCAATCAGTCCCTTACGGAATATCGCATAAACTGGGGTTTAAGCTTCTGTCACTCTCGCAAACCACCATCTAATAACTACTCCACAATGCATTCCCTTAGGCCCAAATATGGTGAAGTGTCATGTAGTCGATGTTCACATGACACCACTAAAAGAATGGCAACATACATACCATCAAAATATCGAACACATATCAAGTTCACATGATTACTTGCAACATGATTTCTCCCGTGACCTCAAGAACGAAAGTGACTACTCACAAATGATAAACATGCTCAAGATCAGAGGGGTATTAAATATCATAATGGATCTGAACATATAATCTTCCACCAAATAAACCATATAGTAATCAACTACAAGATATAATCGACACTACTAGTCACCCGCAAGCACCAATATATAGTTTTGATACAAAGATTGAACACAAGAGATGAACTAGGGTTTGAGGGGAGTTGGTGCTATGAAGATGTTGATGAAGATATCCCTCCCCAAGATGGGATAGTTGTTGGTGATGACGATGACGATGATTTTCCCCTCCAGGAGGGAAGTTTCCCCGACGAAATCGCTCCACCGGAGGGCAAAAGTGCTCCCACTACTAGAAAAAGGGCTATAGATGGGATTGACACTAATGGCGCACCAGAGAGTAGGTGCGCCATTAGTATATATACTAATGGCGCACGGCGCACACCTTCTGATACGCCATTAGAGTTGAAACTACTAATGGCGCACCAGGCAAAGAGTGCGCCATTAGTATCAAAATTCTTTTTGAACTAGCGCGCCTGTCCAAACATACTAATGGCGCATCCAGATAAAGTGCGCCATTAGTACTTGTAACTACTAATGGCGCACCGGGAAAAGGGTGCGCCATTAGTACCAAATTTTTTTTTGAACTAGTGCGCCTGTCCAAACATACTAATGGCGCATCCGGACGTAGTGTGCCATTAGTAGTTGTAACTACTAATGGCGAACGGTGCAAAGGGTGTGCCATTAGTATTAATTTTTTTAACTAGTGCGCCTGTCCGAACATACTAATGGCGCATCAGGATAAAGTGCGCCATTAGTAGTTTAATCTAGTAATGGCGCACTGTGGATCAGTGCGCCATTAGTATTTCTTTTGCAAAACTACTAATGGCGCACCGCCAGAAGGTGCGCCATTAGTTAGCTGAATTACTAATGGCGCATTTAGTGCTGGTGCGCCATTAGTAAGTGGGCAGCAACAAGATATTTTGGACAACCCTCTCCTACCCACACTCACTTTCTCCCCACTTCATTCTCTCCACCTCCTCCTTGTCTCGGGTGCCTCCTCTTTTTCACCTCATTTCCACCATAGATTCATTCAAATTAAGTGGTTAAATTACCTTGTTTTAATAGGTAAGTAAGGGGGGAAGCTATATTTATGTTGTTCTCCCTACAACAATGTGCACATGCACTTTTTACGGCCTAGGTAGATCTATGTATGTTCGTGGTGTTGCATATGTTTGTGGTGTTGCAAATGTGTTTGTGTTTGGAGGTGTACCGGTATTTGAAATGCGATAGTTGCCAATATTTTGCCGGAATGTTGATTCATTTCCGTTTCGGCGAGAATTTTGGCATTAAGCATTCTTTTTGGTCCTATTTTTAGGGAAAGTCATGCCAAATTTTTGTTTGGTTCTAAAATATCGTTTTGCTCTACCCCGCAGGCGACCATGGTCCGCACGATGACCGAAGGCATCGTGAATAGGTTTTTGAGGTCCGCGAAGGCCGAGATGCTTCAAAAGAACGAGACTGAGATAAGATGTCCATGTCGAAGATGCAAGCTGAAGAGCCTTATTGCGGACCCGGATTCTGGGCAGGTGCGGGACCACCTGCTCTTGCGTGGTTTCATGGATGTCTATCGGTGGCAAGGTGATGAAGATGACTACGAAGTCGTCCATGGGGGCCGGGCAAGAAATGAGGAAGGGCAGCAAGACAACCACCGCGGCTCGGGCGGGCGAGAAGACGAAGAATCCCCAGGAGATGATCACGACGGTGATGCTGTACACAGTCATCATGTAGAAGATGCAGGACATGATGATGAGGAAGATGCCGGAGCAGGCGACGGGCATGATCATGAAGATGATGATGCCGGCGGAGTAGACGACGCTGGACCATCGATGGGCTGGGTGCAGGACCCTCATATTCAAGAGCTGCTTCTCAAGCAGACGGATAACGCCAGAACTGCCGCCCGAGAGAAAGCCAAGATGGATCAACTTGAGTTAGACGCGGTTACTCCATTGTATGAAGGATGCAGGCCCGAGGATACCCGCCTGAAAGTAACGCTCATGGCTCTGGAGATGAAGGTAAAACACAAAATGACCGACGCATGCTTCGACGAGAACATGCCATTCTGGCACGAACGTCTTCCCAAGGGGAACAAGTGCCCGACCAGTTTGGAGGAGGCGAAGAAAATCGTGTGTCCTCTCGATTTACCGCACGTGAAATACCATGTGTGCATGAACAATTGCATCATTTATCGGGACGAGCACGCGGAGTCTACCATATGTCCGGTGTGCGGCGTCACTCGATACAAGAAGAGGAAGAAAGCTCCTCGAAAAGTGGTGTGGTACTTTCCGATCACTCGTCGTCTGCAGCGCTATTTCGCGGACCCTAAGGTAGCAAAGCTCCTGCGTTGGCACGCGGATAGGGAGGAGAAGAAGCGGGAAGATGATGCAAATGATCCAGAGATAGATAAAAAAGACAAGATGCTGAGTCACCCTAAGGATGCGAGCCAGTGGCAAGCGTTGAACTTCGAAGACTCGGAATTTGGGAACGATCCAAGGAACATCGTGCTGGGCGCGAGCACCGATGGAGTCAATCCGTTTGGCAGCCAGAGAAGCACACATAGCACCTGTCCTGTGTTTGTGTGGATGTACAACCTTCCCCCCTGGTTGTGCATGAAGAGGAAGTACATTCACATGAGTATGCTAATTGAAGGGCCGAAACAACCAGGGAACAACATCAATCTGTATCTGGGGCTGCTGAAAGAGGAGCTTGACACGCTGTGGAAAACGCCAGCCAATACGTGGGACGCCGCAGAGAAAGAATATTTCCCTATGAGAGCCGCACTGCTCACGACGATGCACGACTATCTCGGTTACGGATATCTCGCGGGGCAGGTAGTCCACGGATTTTCTGGATGCGTAAGGTGCATGGATGACACAACGTATCGCCAGCTAGATAGAGATCCCGGGTCTTCGAAAACCGTGTTCATGGGACATCGAAGGTGGCTTCGCGATGATGACCCGTGGAGGAAACGCAAGGATCTGTTCGATGGTGAAACCGAACCCCGAAAACGCCCATGTACGAGGAGCGGCGAGGAAATAGATAAGCTGTTGAAAAATTGGAAAGACTGCCCACTGCCGGGAAAGAAGCAAAAGGCGCCAGAGCCGGGAAAGAAGCGAAAGGCGCCAGAGCCGCTGCTGAAGGTATGGAAAACAAGGTCTGTTTTCTGGGACTTGCCGTACTGGAAGATCCACCGTGTGCCTCACAGCCTTGATGTCATGCATATCACGAAGAACGTGTGCGAGAGTCTGCTTGGTACCCTGCTCAACATGCCAGAGAGGACCAAAGATGGGCCGAAAGCAAGGGCTGACTTGAAATCAATGGGCATCAGGCAGGAGCTTCACGCTAATGATGATGATGATGATGATGATGAGGCGAAGCAGGACACAGAAAGTCGTCGCAAAGGCAAAAAGGCCAAGAAGACCGGAAATGACTACCCTCCCGCGTGCTTCACTCTAAGTCAGGAGGAGATCGAGCAGTTTTTCACCTGCCTCCTAGGAGTAAAACTTCCTTACGGTTACGCGGGGAAGATAAGCAGATACCTAGACCCAGCGAAGCAGAAGTTCAGCGGGATGAAGTCTCACGACTGTCGCGTGCTGATGACACAGATACTTCCAGTTGCAATCCGTGGGATCATGGACACGCACGTCCGTGAAACGCTATTTGTCCTATGCAACTTCTTCGACGTCATCTCTCGGAAGTCGATTGGCGTGAGGCAACTCAGAAGGCTACAGGAAGAGATCGTGGTGATACTATGCGAGCTTGAGATGTACTTCCCGCCCGCATTCTTCGACGTTATGGTGCATCTGCTGGTCCATATAGTGGAGGATATCATCCAACTCGGGCCGACGTTCCTGCACAGCATGATGCCGTTCGAAAGGACGAATGGTGTCATAAAAGGATACGTTCGCAACATGTCACGTCCAGAAGGAAGCATAGCCAGGGGCTTTCTGACCGAAGAGTGCATCTCCTACTGCACGAATTATCTAGGCATCGAGAACCCCGTTGGTCTGCCCGTCAACAGGCACCTTGGCAGGCTCGCGGATGGGGTTACCGTGAGGGTCGCCGCGAAATGCATGTCGACTTCGATGGTCGACTCGCCGACTTTGAAAGAGCAAACCTAGTCGCGCTACAACACATAGACGTGGTCGATCCTTGGGTGGTACAGCACAAAACCTTTATTAAGAAGACGTACAATGACCGAGGCCAACAGAGGACGGACGGAGATATACTCAAAGAGCACAACTCATGTTTCACGCGTTGGTTCAAGCAGAAGCTTCTGTCGTACCCTTTACATGAGGATTCTTCCGAGGAAGAACAACTCATATTCGCCTTGTCACAGGGCGCCGAGCACAACCTGATGACCTATGAGGCGTACGATATCAACGGCTACACATTCTACACCGAGGCCAAGGACATGAAGAGCGATGGTTATCAGAACTCCGGGGTAATGATGGAATCCTACACCGGTAACGACAAGGACAGATACTACAGAAGGATCGAGGAGATCTGGGAGCTGAGCTACCGTGGAGAGAAGGTCCCGATGTTCCGTGTCAGATGGGCCAAGAACGTCATAAAAGAAGACCGGTATTTCACCACCATGGTTATACCCGAAGCCAAATCCAAGACCGCGGGCGCAAACGTCACCGCGAAAAATGAGCCATGGGTACTGGCTTCCCAAGTGGACCAATGCTTCTTCATTACCGACCCGCCAAAGCCCAGTCGTGTTGTCGTGAGGAGAGGCAAAAGGAAGATCATCGGAATGGATGGAGTAGCCAATGAGCAAGACTTCGACAAGCACGGCGACCCGAGGATCGAACATGACGACGATGATGAAGTAGCAGCATACACCACAAGAAGAAGTAGGACCACCCACCTAAAGGACGCCCGTTCCATAGAAGAACTCCATTTGCGAAAAAGAAGGGCAAGAAGATTGTGAAGAGATAGCTAGCTAAGATCGATTGTATTTAAATCGTAGACTTCATTTCTCGATTGTATTTCATGGGAACTTTTTGAACTATCATGAATATTTTTTAATTTCATGGACACTATCCCACCTCGCCAGATCCGGTCCCACTCCATCTCGATCGCTATCCCACCTCGATCTCGATCCCCCTCCATCTCGATCGCTATCCCACCTCGATCCCCCTCCATCTCGATCACTATCCCACCTTGCCAGATCCGGTCCACCGGCCGCCGCCGCTGACCGCCCGCACCCTCGATTCCCCTACTCAACCGCTGCCGCCGACCCCCCGCACCCCTCCCCT
>NC_041391.1:677248767-677249348 GCF_002162155.2 Triticum dicoccoides
CGCACCCCTGGCACGCTCCCCCGCTCCACCGGCATGCATTACTGTTTGATGATATTTTTAAAAAAATTATTACTATCTTATAAAAAAAATATTATTGTTATGATTTAAACAAGTTTGAACATATTTAAACACAAATAAGTATCAAACAGCATTTTAAATGCATAAAAAAATCATGGAGCCTGGGAATCGAACCCAGGACCTCCTGGTGTGAGAACTAGCTGCTGACCAGTCGAGCTAGTAGAGAAGACTTGATGTGTATCAGGTCAGGTGGTAGATAACCTGTTGGCTCAAGCAGAAGTAAAATAAATACTAATGGCGCACCTGGGTGAGGTGCGCCATTAGCATGTATGTACTTATGGCGCACCGAGGGGTGGTGCGCCATTAGTATTGTGCCGCCCCTACTTCGTATCGATCCCTTCTCTCTCCCTCGCCCTCGCCCGCGATCCCCTTCCCCTCTCCTCTCCCAACGCCGCCGCCCCGCCGCCCCGACACCAGCGCCGCCCTGTCCACACCATCGTCGCCAGCGCCGCCCCGACACCACCGTCGCCCCGCCGCCCTCGACGCCGCCCCGACACCAGCGC
>NC_041391.1:677249997-677305025 GCF_002162155.2 Triticum dicoccoides
CCGTCGCCCCGCCGCCCTCGACGCCGCCCTGACACCAGCGCCGCCCCGTCCACACCACCGTCGCCAGCGGTGCCCGACACCATTGTTGAGCGCACACAGGAGCCCAAATATCCACGAGCGCACGGAGGAGATTGTCATCATCCATCCAGATCGGCTTCTTCTTCTTCAACTTTGCAGAATCGTCAGTGGTCGTCTCTTCCTCTAGGTATGCGCCTCCTTATTATCCATTCCATGCTCCTACAGTCCTGCGAATTCGCGGCCCCAAGTAGTAGATCGTGGTAAAATTCACTGGAGGGGATTTTTGTGCTCTGCTCTGTTCGATGAACTGGGTGGGGATTTTTTCTCCTTTTCTATGATCATGCGGTTAATTAGTCAGGGCTGTTGTGGAATTCGTAGTGGTGATGATGCGAAAGGCTAAAATCTAGCGCTACTTGCACTTGGTTTGGTTCAGAAAACCCGCAAAGTCTCTCGGATTGGTTAATAATCATATATGTATGCCCTTCCTTCATGTTTGATTAGCACATGCATGTTTCACCCGACTTGTATGAATAGGTTGCTGCTTGTTAGGCACGATGGACATGGTTTGGTCAAGTGCAAATTGAAATGGGAATTGGGTAGGCAGTTAGGCATGATGGCTGGTTGTTGCTGCCCTGTTTATTTTAGTTGTGAGGACGACTAGTTCTGTTGCTGTTGCCCTGTCAAATGTTCTGTTGTGAGGACGACTAGTTCTGCTCTAGCTGGCATAAACACATCAATGTGGTGCTACCAGCTCTTGAACCGACAAGAAAATTGGTTAACTGTACAAGAAAATGTGGTGCTACCAACCCTCCTCCTGCCCCCGTGAGCTCCCCCTCCTCCTCTCCTCCTCTCCCCCTCTCCCCCTCTCACAATTTTTCACATTTTTCTTCCTGGTTCATTAGTTTTAGATATTGTACATCTAGAAAAACCAAATGCAACCAAAACAGTCAGTTATAGCGTTGTTTGTCTTGGCTAGTCTTTGCTGATAATAATCATCAACTTGTTGTCTTTTCCTCTCAAGGTTCTTGAACAGAAACAAGAAAGGAACGCCCTGTGACTCTATATGTTTCCAAGAGTAGGTAGAATTTGCACGCAACCACCTGTTGTACGTGGAGGTCGGAACATAGGGAGTTGAGCAAGCTAGCGGTAGTTTGACTCCAAGTCTCCTCCCGGCTGTCATGAGACGTCCATGTTGTTCTTTCCGTAGTGTACTAGAAAGGTTACATCTTACAAGTTTAGAAGTGCATAGAGGAATGTATGGCATCGTGCAGCCCAACATAACAGAACAGTAGAAGTCCAGAATTCAAAAAATAAAAACAGTAGAAGTCGCTGAGACGTTAGTTGATGATGACAAATTTTTTCTGAACTCTACTTCAGAATGCTTTTTCTTTCTGAATGGCATGTGCAATTCCTGCAAGGGAAGATCCTTGGTTAATATCTGAAACTTGGTTAATCTACTAGATAAAACTTGGTTCTATCTGAAACAAAGAAACTATGCACTAGATAAAATGGTTAGTATCTGAAGGGTTAAGCTTATTTTTGGTTAATCTACTGCTTCAAGTTTGCTTCATCAAATGATGCCTTTTTTGGCCATTTTAATATTTATTGAAATGGTTAGTATCTGGTACTTTAATCTTCCACAGTTCACCAAGAATCACTAGGAGTACTGTGCTGCTGTATTATGCCTATAAAAACACTTGTTTGGTCAATTAAACATGGCATTGAAAATTGACAGGGCATTTTTGTTTTCTGTTGAACCTAAGCAATTTCATACGCTTGACAAAGTTGATGCTTTGTTCTTTTGCTCTGCTCTGCTCTTGCTCTGCATGTGCTTCTCAGTTTGCTAGCTATATCTCTAGGTTCTTGATTGGCTTCACTAGTTGATTGGTTGTTTGCATTGTCTGTTTGTGCTACTTTCCCCCGAGCACCCATGATCTATAGTTCTTGTTACAGACAGAGAGTTGGTCCACTAGTTATGTAGTTTTTAGGAAAATGCTAGTAACTTGTGCTTTCATATCCTAGTTATGTAGTTTTTAGGCAAATGCTAGTAACTTGTGCTTTCATATCTCTGTATTGGTTCAGTAGGTGTTTCCTTTATTTTGTCAGTGTTAGATCATCTAACTGAATTTGTGTGTACAAGCCCTGCAGTGCAGATGTATTTTAGTGTAAGCTCAGCAATTTTCAGTGTAGCCCTGATGCTTCTTATATGTAATCACAGTATAAAACTTCCCCTAATAACAGTGTAAATTTTCCCATAATTTTTGTTACACTGAAAATAAGGCAATTAACTAGCTACTTACTTTTTTTGCCCATTGGCATTTGACTTTATATGGAACCTGAAGCTGTATACCAACTTATCAGATTTATTGTGCTTCTTTGCCACACTTACAGCTACCATGTTGTTTTGATACAGAAACAGTTTGGTAGCTGTCCGTGAACAATGTGGTAGCTGGTACAGTTACCAGGTCTTTTTTTTAATTGAACCAAACTGTTACAGTTACCAGGTCAGATGATGCTTAGACTAGGAAGATTGCTGCTAGATGTTAATTTGCTGGTACTAGCTACAATTTGGCACTGAAAAGCAAAAGCAAAAGCCCTTGAGTTTGCTGATATATATTTTTCCATGTTGTGATGGAGGCCTTTTTTGCCTTGTCCACCCGAGAGGCCCTTGAGTTTGCTGGAATGTCGATTAACTTCCGTTCCGGCAAATTCGGGTACTCCATATGTCCTATTTTCAGCAAAGGTCATGCTGAAATTTTCCGTGAATTTTAGCATGACTTTGCTAAAAATAGGACATATGGGGTACTTGTGACTAATGCATGGGCTGGGGTATCTTAGTAGTTAATTAAGTAAGATCAAGTGCCCCTTTATTCTAGCTGCATTAAACCATAGGCGTGCCTCGGTGTCGAAAAACCCTCAATAATAAAAGCTTAGATTTTAGGATGCCTCGGTGTCGACAAACCCTAAATGATGAGACCATGATCTTGTTCGTTGACAATAACCAACTTTTTGACCAAACTTTGTTTCTATTTAGAGAGAAACATGGCCCAGAACGATGAGGCCGGGGGTTCGGGCGGCAAGGCATTCTGGGAGCTGTCCCGAGAGATGGAGGAACAACCTCACTTGTATGAGGACGCCGCCTTCCCCACCGATCCTAAGACCACTGATGGTACCGCCGAGGATGACCCCACTGATGCCACCACTGATGGTGCCGCCGAGGATGCCACCACTGGTGATGGCGGCGCACGCACAGATGGCAGCCAACAGAAGAGGCAACGGAAGGACCGGCGCCCGACCGTGCTTCGCACCCTCAAGGAGGAAGTTACTGAAGTGGACTCCGACGGGAATCCAACGGCGCCCGAACGAATAGTCAAGGGGTACTCGCTTCAGCTCGGGTGCATTCTCCGGAGCACCATCTCGATCAACACCGAGAACCCGAGGCATCCTGACCGAGGGAATTTGCGCAACCTCCTCTTCACGAAGCTGCACGAACGATACAAGTTCCCCGCTGCTTTTGAAAACACAAGCCTCAAAGGGAATAAAGTGAACAATGCTGCCCTCACGAAGATGAGCAAGGCCTTGTCTACTTGGAAAAGCAATGTGAAGAGAATGATCGAGAAAGGTGAGAGTTATGAGAAGATCAAGGAGAAAAATCCTTCGATCACCGAAGATGACTACAACGACTTCAAGATCAATTGCTCGAGCACCGCAAACTCCCAATCAAGTCAGTGGGGGAAAGAAATGCGGGAGCTGAACTTAGGGGAACACAAACTCGGTCCCGGCGGTTACAGAGTGGCGGAGCTTATATGGGACAAGGAGGACGCGGAGCGTGCCGAGCAAGGCCTACCGCCCCGCTTCGAGAAATACAGCGGTAACAAGCAGACTAGGAACTATGTCAGGGCCCGGTACAAGGAGGACCCGATAACAAAGGAGCTTACCACGAATCCGAAGACCAGGGCGCTTGAGCTTGTTCTGGTAAGGAATACAGCCCCGCGTAATTAGCTCCATATGGTTGCATTCTAATTAATGAAGCCAAATTTCTAAATGGTTCACATTCCTTCCGCAGGCGACTGAAAGCAGTAGCGCGGGGTCGACTACGAGCAACCCTTGGGACACCACTCTAAATAGGGCGTTGAATGTAATGAAGAACAAGGATAAGCTCAGTAAGCCGATGTCAGCTGGTCGTGTGGCCGGAAAAGGCTTGTCTACAAAATGGGGGTCATACTATACTGCTGGTGTGCGGAAGGAGAAAAAGACCAGCTCGGAAAGCCAGGCGCGCGAGGTTCAAGAACTCAAGGCACAGGTGGCACAGATTCGGAGATTGTCCAAGAGCAAGTGGAATAACGACTCGGAGCGACGATCACCGCCATTGTGCCTACCTTGATCCAGGGGTTGAGTGCGTGGATTGCAGGCGGCCAATAGGGGCCGCCCCCGATTCCTAGCTTCACGGCCAGCAACTCGCAGAATGCGATGGCGGGGCCATTGGTGTCTCCGGTGGAGGCGGCATTGGTGTCTCCGACGCCGGCACGGGAGCTTAATGCACCCGGGTGTACGCCGGCCGGCACCTCTGCAGCAAGCGGCCCCTCCGTCAACTGCACGCCCACCGTTGGCGGTGCCTTGACGCCATCATCGCGGTAACTAATTAAGCCTCTCTCGGCCGAGGACTTCATCTCCTTGCCTTTGAGTGGGCATCCCTGACGCCCTACATGTTTTCGCAGGGCGCCGCCGACGTTCCGTGCACTCTCCTGCACTTCGTGAACAACGAGTTGGTCAATGTCGCCAATGGCAAAATCGTTCAACCGGGCAACCCCTTGTTCCACGGTACCCAGATGCCACCCAACTTTTTTAGGGTTCAACTGGTTCGGGTGCTGCCAGGCTGCGACGAGTTGTTACCTCCGATTCGACCCGTCGGGGCCAACGATGATGATGTGATGACCCTCAGCGCCTTCCTGAGCTGGCCCCTGCTTTGGCCGAAGAGCCAGATTCGTTTGGGGGCGGGGGACACCACCCCAAAGACAACACCGCCAGTCGTGCCGGCGCCAAGTCGGCCCCATGGCAAGACCGCCGCAACGATGCCGGACATCACTATGCCACTGGATCCAAACATGCATATGGCACATGATCAGAACGACTACGACGATGATACATTTGGCAACGTAGATCGGTACTTTGCCGAACATGGGTACGATGGCGACTTCATGGGGGCTCCTTCTCAAGAACCCAACCCAACAAAAGACGTGCGCGATCTAGCTGGTACCACGGAGAAGCCAAGTTGCAACAGGCGTCGTCTGCCGTTCAGCTCTCAGGAGACGCCTCCAGCTGCCGACTCCACCGAGCCTCAGATAGGCGAGGTGCAAAATATTATCAGCCCAAATACACTCAAGAAGGCGGTCTGTGAGCAGAACTCGCTCCCATTACAGGAGAAGAAGAAGGCACGCAAAAGAAAGACTAACAAGGGTGCGAGCCAGCCGGCACCGAGTACGATCCGTGCTCAGGACGAGCCACCTTCACCTGAGGATATCTCGAGGAGGGTGCATGTGGCGGGTAGGGCGATGCTACCGACAAATATGCTCAATGCTGCAACCGGTGCTATGCGGAGTCTGCATGACACTGTTCTTTCTTTGGAGAAGCGGCGTCTCAGAGAGAAGGATGTGGCATACCCGGTTTTCGCGGCCAAGGTGCCAGAGGGCAAGGGCTTTGTGGATAACTCCATCGGCGGTACGATCGTCCTGCGGTTTGATGACATCCACGCTATGTTGAACCTTCATCCGCTGCACTACACCTTTGTTCGGGTATTTTCGCTGAGTATGGAGATGCGGATCATTCGCGACAAGACCCTAGACATCGTGATAGTCGACCCCTTCTACATGCGTGCCAAGATCTTAGGCAGCGCTGGGGACCGGCAAGTCACGAGTTCTTAACTCGAAGGTGTCATTCTGGCAAACCAAGATAAGGATAACTTCCTCGTGCCTTACTTTCCCGAGTAAGTCCTCCCCTCAACCGCCCCGTAACATATGAATTCTTAGATTTCGATCGTTTTCCTTTTAACATTCCGTGTTTTCTGCAGTGACACACATTGCACGCTCATCCTCCTAAGCCCCAAATATTACATGGCCACGTATTTCGACCCGGACCGTCAGTCGAATGTAGACTACACAAATATCAAGAAGGTTCTTAATGATGTTCTTCCCGGCTACGTCAAATCTGGAGGCACCTTCACCAGGCCTATTTGTAAGTACGGCAAGCACGTGTTCTCCCACAGTACGACGTTCTGCTGCGTCAAGCAGCCGCCTGGCGGTCAGAAGGGTGCCTACTATGCCATCCATCACATGCGGGCGATCGTCCGGGACCATCATCAACTTCTGCTACCGAGTAGACTCAAAGATTGGGCCGCGAGCGTGTCGGCAATCCAGGACACGGACATCAGACAAGAATTCTTTCGCATCCAATCGGAGTTTGAGGAAATCATCCATCAAGATGTCCTTCGTACCTAGGGGCAGTTCTACCTCAGAAATCAACCGTCCAACAGTGACATCGACACAATGCTACAAATGCAGGTTGACAACGCCCGTTCTTTCATGACTCCCACGATAGACGGCGGCTTCATCCACGCTTCGGTCCCTTGAGTCGAGTCGAAAGCAGTGATGCTGTGTCTAGTTCTGAAACATCGATTGGCTCATGTTGTAATTAAACTTTAATGAACTTGTAGTATGTCTCTTTGGTTTCGAGAGTCGTTCAACTTAGATGTAATCGATGCTATTAATGTCTTGCTTTTCTCTTCCGATCGTTCTGTTGCATACTTATATATTGCTTATGTATTGTCTGTGAATTGGTACTAACGTTTCGTTTGGCTAGTGCATAGCGATGCCGACGTATGTCGTGTACAAGGGTAAGGTTCCCGGAGTCTACGATGACTAGGAGGAGTGTCGGAGACAGGTTCACCGATTCAGCGGTAATAGTTACAAATGGTACACCACTAGGGCCGAGGCCGAATCTAGATACGCCCGCTATCTAGCGGGAGAGGGGAGGGAGCGTTGGAGGAACCGGATGAAGACGAGTTTCATCGTGATGATGCTCATCGTGATGACTGCAACTCTCTTTTATGTGATGGTAGTTTAGATGATCGATATCGACTTGTAATGTGAAGACAAACTCGCTACTCGCAGTCTCGAGACTTGTAATATAATGTTCTATCTTTGTTCGATCTTTTCAATTCGGAGACTAATATGATGAATTGTATTCGGAGATTAATATGATGAATTGTATTCAAAGACTAATCTTCTATTGTATTCGATGAATCTGTTGTTGATGTGTGCTGTCTATATTTTGTCAAATTATACATTTTGTAACGTGTGCAAAAAATAGAAAATAAAAAATAAAAAAAACCTAATATTCATACTAATGGCGCATCACATGACAGTGCGCCATTAGTATGACAAAGCATACTAATGGCGCATCACTGAAGAGTGCGCCATTATGCCAAGGTTACTAATGGGGCATCTTGCTGCCGTGCGCCATTAGTATGCCAGAGCACCTGGGTATACATGGCCCCTGGGAGGCATACTAATGGCGCACTTCTATATACACTAATGGCGCATCAGTGGTGCGCCATTAGTATATCAGATACTAATGGCGCACCAGGGGGTGCGCCATTAGTAAAATATACTAATGGCGTGGTACTAATGGCGCACCGCTAATGCGCCATTAATGGCCAAATTAGGTGCGCCATTAGTAGGCCTTTTCCTAGTAGTGTCCTGCCCAAGTTCCACCTCAAGGCGGCGGTGCTTCATCCCGAAAGTCATCTCCTTATTTTTCTAGGTCAAAATGACTTATATACCAGAAGATGGGCACCGGAGGTGGGCCGAGGAGGGCAGCACCCACTAGGGCCTACTGGCGCGCCCAGGTGGGTTGTGCCCACCTGGTGGCCCTCCTTTGGTACTTATTTGCCCCGATAGTCATTAAATATTGCATAAAAATTCCTCGGGTAGTTTCAAATCATTTGGAGTTGTGCAGAATAGGTAGCTTGACGTAGGTTTTTCATGTCCAGATTTCCAGTTGCGGGAATTCTCCCCCTTGGTGCATACCTTGCATATTATGAGAGAAAAGGCATTAGAATTACTCCAAAGAGCATTGTTATACCATAAAACAACATAAATAACAGTAGCAAAACATGATGCAAAATGGACGTATCAACTCCCACAAGCTTAGGCCTCGCTTGTCCACATGCTTAGAGAGAGAGGTGGCGATAAAAACAAAAATACGGACATAGCAACATCATGTGACTTATTATAATAGCAACAAACTTTAATATAAAACTTTTATCATAGAACTTTTATCATAGACTTCTCATGAACAAGTGACAATTCATCACAACATCGAAGTATAAAGCATAAACTCTATTGGAAACCAACAAACTATGTTCTAAGTCAACACTGCAACTACAATTCATCATCTTTTCAGGAAGGGTCACGTATTGGAGCCTTTAGGCAAGTCCACATACTCAACCATCATTTAGTATTCTATGATTGCTAACACTCACCGTGTACACATGGGCAAAACGTTTCAACCGGACACATAGGAAGATAGGGGCTTATAGTTTCGCCTCCCAATGCACTCACATCAAGGGTGATGTCAACAATAATAACTCATGGTACCCATATTCAACTGGACATATGTGCCTAGATCTTTCCTCACCACATGATGCTTGCCAATGGAGAAAAATAAAATGAATAGAGAGAAGAACACTTTGACTCTTGCATAAATGTAAATACATGAAAGTAAAAGGTAGGCCCTTCGCAGAGGGAAACAGAGGTTGCCATGCGCTTTTTGTTTGTATGCTCAACCCCTTAGTGCAAGAGAACGTCACCTTATATTGCCCCTTGTGATGGCAACCTTTATTATGCAGTCTGTCGCTTTTATTATTCACCATCACAAGTTCGTACAATGCTCAATTTTCCCTTACACTAAATGATCTCACATTTTTATAAGTAATTTTTATTGCCCTTTTTGAACCGATGACAACTTACTTGAAGGATCTTACTCAATCCATAGGTAGGTATGGTGGACTCTCAAACAAGATAGGTTTTAAGGGTTTTGGATGCACAAGTAGTATCTCTACTTAGTGTGAAATTTTTGGCTAGCAAAGATAGGGGCAAGCACCACATGTTGAAGGATCTATGACAATATGACTTCTATGTGAATATGAACAAACATAAATCATTAAGTTGTCTTTCTTGTCCAACGTCAACAATTTTGGCATATAATATTTTGATGGGTGCTCACAATCACAAAAGATTTCCATGATAGTATATTTATATGTGAATCGTCTCTTCCCACATTAATTCTGTCATGAAGTTGCATCGTTGACTAATGCTATGTTTGTCAATCTACAATAAAATTTTCTACTTATACGTTTCCTTATGTAATGTCATCACTTAACATAGGATTACCATATGATCTTTTCTTTTTATTTCCTTTTTTTTGCAACAGGAAAGTAAAGAAGGCAACACTCAAATTAAACTTTATTATATATCTCGCACATGATTACAAGGATTGATCACTAAGCAAACTCACAAAAAGAAAGGATCAAACTAAACTTTTATTCAACTAATAGCAAAAGATAACCATTGATTAAACTAAGAAAGAAATGGCAAAAGATAGTGGAGATTGATACGATACTGGGGCACCTTCCCCAAGCTTGGCGAAAGCCAATGGGAATGCCGATACCCAATACTCAGTTTTCTTTTGGTGGTGATGAAGAAGGTGCTGGTGATGAGGTAGAAGCAATCCAGTCTTTGAGGATCAAGAGGGCCTCCAATCTTCGGATGACTCTCCACATGGAAGCAATGTGCTCCATATGCAAAATATTTTCACGATTGAGATACTTATTTTGTATACGAACCGTATTAATGATCCTGAAGGCTGAAATCTCAACGGGGTTAAGTTGAGCATAGTAGGGAAAATCTTCTTCTTCCTCATCAGCGGGCAAGGCTTGATTGTCCATCGGCACTTGATCTCCGGTGGCCTCCTTGCTCTTATCAGCCTTAGCTTCTCCGACGGGGTCTTCTCTCTTCAGTTCGATTTTCATTAACCAAGCATCCTCTTCCATACGACCAGAGGGGGAAGAAGACATGATGCCTGGCCCAACAGATCTGACAGAAAACAACAAGAAAAGAAAACAAGAAATTTCTCTGTGATACGGAGGTCAACAGGTTCGAGAGGTATATATAGATTTTTTTATCTTGGGGAACAACGAAAGAAAAACGGAGTCCGGGAAGTACCAGAGGTGGGCACAACCCACCTGGGCGCGCCAAGCAAGCCTAGCATGCCCTGGTGTATCGTACCCACCAGGGTCACTTTCGTGGAAGTTTCTTATTTTCCTAATTTTCTAAATATTCCAAAAGTGACAAAAAATATTTTTGCGGATTTTTCGGAGTCTGTTTACTTACCGTATCACGTACCTCCTTATTTTCACGATTCCGGAGTGTTCCGGTAGAACTATTTTATGTGTTCTTCCGGTGTCAATGTTTGGATAACATTGCTTTCAACATTAACGGGTGTACCTGAGATATAATGTTTTATTCGTTGCCCATGGACAACCTTCGGGTTAGTCCCTTTGACATATTTATTTTGATAGCTCCAGATCGATAGACCTCCTCGATGACATAGGGTCCTTCCCATTTGGGGAGGAGTTTTCCTGCAAAGAATCTGAAACGAGAGTTGTACAAAAGAACATATTCTCTGACTTTGAACTCACGCCTTTGAATTCTTTTTTCATGCCATCTTTTAACTTTTTATTTGAATAACTTAGCATTATAAACCCGGGTTCTCCATTCATCTAATGAGCTAATATCAAATAACCTCTTTTCCCCAGCAAGTTTGAAATCATAATTGAGTTCTTTTATTGCCCAAAATGCTTTGTGTTCTAACTCAAGAGGCAAATAACTAGCTTCTTCATAAACCATTTTATATGGAGACATACCCATAGGATTTTTGTAAGGCGTTCTATAATCCCAAAGTGCATCATATAATTTCTTAGACCAATTCTTCCGGGACCTATTGACAGTCTTTTGTAAGGTTAGTTTTATTTCTCTATTGCTAAGTTCAACTTGACCACTAGACTGAGGATGATAAGGTGACACAATTCTATGGTTAACATCATAGTTAGCAAGCATTTTACGGAAAGCACCTTGAATAAAGAGTGAACCACCATCAGTCATTAAATATCTAGGGACTCCAAACCTTGCAAAAATAACTTCCTTAAGCATTTTAACAGAGGTGTTGTGATCAGCACTACTGGTTGGAATAGCTTCTACCCATTTAGTAACATAATCAACATCAACCAAAATATGTGTATATCCATTAGAAGAAGGAAAAGGCCCCATGAAGTCAAATCCCCAAACCTCAAATGGTTCAACAGCAAGTGAATAATTCACAAGCATTTCTTGATGCTTGCTGATATTACCTATTCTTTGGCATTCATCGCATGATGAGACGAACTTACGGGCATCCTTGAAGAGAGTAGGCCAATAAATACCAGATTGCAATACCATATGAGCGGTTCTGTCTCCCGCGTGATGTCCTTCATAAGCTTCAGAGTGACATTTCCGTAGGATTTGTTCCTGTTCATGCTCAGGTACACAACGTCTAATAATTCCATCTACTCCTTCTTTATAAAGATGTGGATCATCCCAAAAGTAATGTCTTAAATCAAAGAAGAATTTTTTGTTTTGTTGGTATGTGAAATTAGGTGGTATGTATTTAGCAACAATATAATTAGCATAGTCAGCATAGCAAGGTGTACTATGAGAAACATTTATTGCAGCTAGTTGTTCATCAGGAAAGCTATCATTAATAGGTTGTGGGTCATCAAGAATATTTTCAAGTCTAGACAAGTTATCAGCTACATGGTTCTCTGCTCCTTTCCTATCAGTGATATGCAAATCAAATTCTTGTAGCAGAAGAACCCACCTAATGAGTCTAGGTTTAGCATCTTTCAATATTTTATAGCAGCATGATCAGTGTGAACAATTACCATAGAATCAACAATGTAAGATCTGAATTTATCACAAGCAAACACCACTGCTCAGAATTTTTTTCAGTACTAGCATAGTTTCGTTGAGCACTGTCTAGAGTTTTACTAGCATAATGAATAACATTTAGTTTCTTATCAACTCTTTTTCCTAGAATGGCACCAACAACATTATCACTAGCATCACACATAATCTCAAAAGGCAAGTTCCAATCAGGTGGTTGAACAACAGGTGCAGTAATTAAGTCTTTGATAAACCTCCTATAGAAACCAGCATGACCAAGGAAACTACGAATACCTTTGATATCTTTAGGACATGGCATTTTCTCAATTGCAATAACCTTGGCCTTTTCCACCTCAATGCCTCTCAGAAATTTTATGGCCCAAGACAATACCTTCGTTAACCATAAAGTGGCACTTCTCCCAATTCAAGACGAGATTTGTTTGTTCACATGTCTGCAAGACTCGATCAAGATTGCTTAGACAATCATCAAAAGACTTCCCGTAAATAGAAAAGTCCTCCATGAAAACCTCAACAATCTTTTCACAAAAAATCAGAGAATATAGCAGTCATACATCTTTGAAAGGTAGCAGATGCATTACATAAACCAAAAGGCATACGTCTATAAGCAAATGTTCCAAAAGGACAAGTAAAAGTGGTATTTTCTTGATCAGATTGTAAAACAGGTATTTGTGAAAAGCAAGAGTATCCACCAAGGAAGCAAAAATGTGTGTGCTTAGATAATCTTTCTAACATTTGATCAATAAAAGGCAGAGGGTAATGATATTTTCTAGTAGCTTTACTCAATTTTCTATAACCAATTTCCATTTTATAGCCTGTGACAATTCTTTATGGAATAAGCTCATTCTTATCATTAGGAACAATAGTAATACCTCCTTTCTTAGGGACACAATGAACAGGACTTACCCATCTACTATCAGCTATAGGATAGATTATACCTGCTTCCAGAAGTTTGAATATTTCCATTCTTACCACTTCTTTCATCTTCGTATTTAACCGACATTGGTGATCAACAACAGGTTTAGCATCATGTTCCATAGTAATCTTGTGCTGACATAGAGTTGGACTAATGCCCTTAAGATCGTTAAGAGTATATCCAATAGTAGCCCTGTGCTTCCTTAGAACTTTCAATAATCTTTCTTCTTCATGTTCTGAAAGGTTAGCACTAATAATAACATGATATTTCTTCTTTTCATCAAGATAAGCATATTTCAAAGTGTGTGGTTATTGTTTTAATTCAAACACGAGATCACCTTTAGGTGGAGGAGGACCTCCTAGAGTTTCAATAGGAAATTGTGTTTAAGCAGAGGTTGTTGTTCGATAAAGATTCGATCTATTTCATTTCTTTCACTATGCAAATCATTTTCATGGTCTAGCAAATACTATTCCAAAGAGTCAGTAGGAGGCACAACAAAAGAAGCAAGACCAATAATTTCATCCTTACTAGGGAAATCTTTCTTACGAGGTTGCTTACTAAACTTGGAAAAATTAAATTCATGAGATTCATCACAAAAGCTAACACCGACGGTTTGTTTCTCACAATTAATCTATTTTGGCATTGACGGTGTTCAAGAAAGGTCTACCAAAAATAATGGGGCAAAAGTCATCTTGTGGGGTGCTAAGAACAAGAAAATCTGTAGGGTATTTTATTTTCCCACACAAGACTTCAACATCTCTAAGAATCCAAATTGGTGATATAGTATCTCTATTAGCAAGTTTAATAGTAACAGCTATGTCTTCCATTTCAGCAGGTGCTATTTCATCTTTAATTTCTTGATATAAGGAGAAAGGAGTAACACTCAAACTAGTACCTAGGTCACATAACCCATGATAACAATGATCTCATATCTTAACTGAGACAACATGCATGACAACAACTGGTCTATGTTTATCTTTTCCTTCAGGTTTGGCAATTCTAGAAGCTTCACCACAGAAGTAAATAACATGCCCATCAATATTATCAACTAAGAGGTCTTTAACCATAGCAACACTAGGTTCAAATTTGATTTGTTCAAAAGGTTTGAATGTTCTAGCATAACTTTTGTTAACCACAGTTGAAGCTTTAGCATGTTCCTTCATCCTAACAGGAAAAGGTGGTTTTTCAATATAAGTAGTGGGAACAACTGGATCAACATTGTAAATGATAGTTTATTCTTTAGCTTTTACCAGTTATTTAATTTCTTCTTTAATTGGTGGGTGATATTTAAACCACTTCTCCTCAGGGAGATCAACATG
The DNA here is from genome assembly GCF_002162155.2 of Triticum dicoccoides. Classification (NCBI taxonomy): domain Eukaryota; kingdom Viridiplantae; phylum Streptophyta; class Magnoliopsida; order Poales; family Poaceae; genus Triticum; species Triticum dicoccoides. The sequence goes on from NC_041391.1 coordinate 677,264,304, forward strand.
AGTAGCAAAAGATTCACAAAAGGAAGCTACTATCTCACAGTCAAGTACATATTTAGTGCTAAACTGTTGAAAAGCTTCGGTATTCATAAAAGATTTAACACAATCAAACTTAAGTTCAATACATGACTCTCTACCTTCGTCGACTTCCCAATCTTCAGAGTTGTGTTTAATTCTTAATAAAAGATCCCACCGGAATTCAATAGTCTTCTTCATAAAAGAACCAGTACAAGAAGTACCGAGCATGGATTGATCATTACGAGAAAGCTGGGCATAAAATTTCTGAATAATAATTTCTCTCGAGAGCTCATGATTGGGGCATGAATATAACATTGACTTAAGCCTCCCCCAAGCTAGAGAGATACTTTCTCCTTCACGAGGCCAAAAATTATATATATAGTTCTGATCACGATGAACTAGATGCACATGATATTTTTTTCATGAAATTCCAATTTCAAACGGTTCCAGTTCCAAGATCCAATATCATCGCATAGCCTATACCATGTCAATTAGTGGCCACTGCAGCAAGCTGATCTACATAGTCAGCAGAAACATCAGCGGATGTCGTCGGAACAGCATCATATGCGCCCGAGCTAGCTGTTGTTGCTTCAATAGAAGCTAATGAACCACCCGTCGCATCAAGATCTTCAACCGCAGACGGAGACGTCGTCGTTGGTGATTCATCAAGATGGATATCTTCTGTTGTCTGCGATGATGCTGTCCTTAGTCATGGAGTAGATCTGGTCTTGGAAAATCGCACATTTTTCACAGCAGTTTTCTTTTGAATGACTGAAAAAGGGGTACACAAGAGGAATTATGAGATTACACATGTTGTTAAACTTAAGTGACCAGATGTTACCAACACAAAAAGTTGTCACATACTTCGGGTATAAGAAAGTTCCTGGAAAATATTATTAAGTTATCTAGGATTAGTAATATAAGTTATCAAATGATATGAGAAAAAATACCAGCATTTTGTTTTCAATAACTAGAAACAGAAAATAACTCTGTCCAAGAAATAAGAATGTACGGGGGAAATGCAAACAAGAAAGGTCTAGAAATACCTTGTTCCTGATACACTTGGCGAAGCCTTAGGAGCGGCAACTTATTTCATAGGTGCCCTGCATGAAAAAAATTAACCAAATGTTACAAGCACAAGCAATTACCAAACTTGGTAGGTGTAAATTATTAGGGAAGCGTAAATGAGTTATCAATGTTCATCAAATAAGTTATCTGATAATATGAACAAAAAATACCAGCATATTGTTCATGCACATAAACAAAACTATTATTTAGTGCACATGAGATAGTACACAAGAACAACAAAGAACTACTGAACATAAACAAAAGTAAGAGACATAAAAAAGAATGGGAATACATTTTTACTGGTGCCCTAGGTGAATCCTTAGCCGCAACAGCTTGTTTGCCAGGTGCCCTGCAAGGGAAAAAATGGTTAATCATAAAAAGAGAGAAGGTGCTGAAAAATATGAGAAATCTAATTATCAGGAGGTAACTGCCCAAACTACCATACACAAAACACTGGATTTACCATGTAGTATCATGCACAGCAAAAAAACATGGAAATCAATGAATTCACATGCATGGCGCCTGCTTCCGCTAGGTGGATGGTAGGACGGTGACACCAGTGCCTTTTTCAGCCACACGAATACCAAGCTCTTAGACAACAATATTATTCACAGATAAATGTGTGCCAGCTGCTGATGGGGCATCTGGTGAAGATGGCCTTTGCGGAGGGCTTGGCGGCATAACTGGTGAAGAAGGTCATGGTGGCACAACTGGTGAAGTTTGATGGGGCTGCGCAGCCGGTGAAGCTAGACGAGGGGTGATGGTAGCTTCAGTTTATTGTGCCTCTTCTAAGCCAAAATTTTCAGAAGTTGAGAACCACACCGTTTGATAGAAGATTAAGTGGCCATCTCATCTTGCTTGTTTGTCAAATCTCGCTGGCTAAGCCTTCCATCACCTGATCCAACTAATGATTTATGAGAGGTGTCAGTGAGCATGATCTGAGACTTAGTAAGGTTCTCATCACCAGTGCGGATAGGCGTGCCTTCGACATTTGTTGCTCTGCTGAGCTTTGTCATATGCATTCTTCGGGTGTGTGGTGTCATCATCAGCTGGCCCACTGCCTGTAGCGACAACGGTACCTCTGCTTGAAGAAACGGAAGGATCCTTACTGCAACGATGAACAACTCGATAATCCATATCATCATCATTAGAATCACTGTCATCGCCACCGTGGTACTCGTCATCACTATCAAAATCATCAGCAATATTCTTCCCAGTGCTTTCTGGCCGCCTGCTATGCGATGAGCGTGTGGCCCTTGCCGTAGTACGAGCAGCAGAAGAAAGCACCTTCAATCCAGTGTCTAGCCGGCGGGAGGCATCTGAATGCCCTCATCATCCAAAGAGGTGAATGATTGCACAAGATCACCAAGTATGCCTGCCGTGGCAGACGTGAATCGACCAACTATCTAAGTAGATTTGGCAAGTTTCTACTCAATAAAAAATGCATAAAATTTAAGATCACATTAAATGCTCAATGGATGAAAAAAATGCAGATGGTGAGACAAAAAAATATAGTAAACACACACATGTGAGAACATATATATGCTAACATGAAAAATAAGAAAACAACGTAAGTGGCATAAGTAAACAGCAATATTAGATAACAACAAAAAATTAAGTTATCAAGTCTTTACAAAAAGAATCACCACAAGAATGCAACCAAGTTATCAAGCTATGTGGGAACATATGGTGACATGAAAAATAATAAAAAAACATGATGGCATGAATTTCACATCACAAAGTTATCAAGACATGATAAGAATAATTATCAAAAGATTGCAACGAAGTTATCATCCTTTGTAGAGCATATGCCACATTGGAAATAAAGAACAAAATCTGATGTCATTAGTAAAGAGCATAAAGTGGACAGCAAAAGAGAGTTACCACAATGAGTGCAACACAAGTTATCAGCCTATTAAAAACATAGAATAGCATGAAAACTAAAACAGGTTACGTGCACACCTCCTGTCTGCAGCTTTGGGCAGCATGAACACGCATAAATTTATCAAGACCTTCCAGACCACCAAACAGACAGAAATTCATGCCAAGCTCAGGCTTCAACTAGAAAAAATGAAGTGATAAGTCAGATAAGTAACATCCAAACAAATGAAAAAAATAAAATTGTAAGCAGTGTGTGAACTGAAAACATAGATAATAAAGATAAATTACCGGTAGTTTCCCAAAAGAAGTTTTGTCCGCGTGAACATCCTTGTTGAGGACAAGATTATCAGCTTCTTCGTCCAGACATTGATAGGAAAAGGACCATCAGGCAATACAATGTTGAGTCCAGAAAGGTCAATCACATGAATGTACAATAGCTGATAAGAAAGATAAAATTGTCATGATAAACACAAACAACATCATAGAAAAATGGCAAAAGATGACAAATAACAAAAAAGAAAGTAAAGCAAAGCAGCATCACTTACATTATAGAAGAGAAGGCAATCCTTGGTAGGCTTGCGTTTCAGAAGCGCCTTGTGTAATTCATCAGCAACGAATTTGGACCAGTTGAGATTTTTAATATCATCAATGTCCCGCTGTAAGTTGAAGACAAATAAAGTGAAATTCACCAAATGGAACACAAAACTATGAAAGTTACCACACCGACATACAGTAAAGTAATCAGGCACAAAAAGAAAGAAAATGACAGAATTACATGACAACAACATACCACCTATGGCTGACTTTGTTGGAGGTGGTTGGGGCGATGAATGTATTGCTCGCAAGCAAAAGCCACATCCGCTTGAAAGAATTGTCAGCATTACAGAACCCTTGATGAGATCGACAAGATCAGTCAGTTTAGGGGCATATCCGAGTTTTCCAAACAACTCAAGCCCTAACTCAATATCAGCTTCAGTAGGAAGGTTGTAAGGGACATCCTTCCCTCCACGCGGTACGCCCATAACACGATGCACATATTCCTCATTAACCAGAAGCCTACCCCGCCCTGGTACGACCACCTCAAGGGAATCAGGACTGTACAGGTCGGCAAGCCACACACTAAGAACGTAGAAGAGATGGTCACACTTGATATGCCGAAGGCTTGTGAATTCCATCTCATCAATGGCAACCTTCCTGTCATCATTCATGTATTTGCATGCAGCCAAAAGCGAACTAGGTGAGGCTCTGTTCCGAGGAGGAGGGCGCTTCGGCTTTTTCGCAGGAACCTCATCAATTCCATCACCATCTCCTTTGCGCTTCCTCGACATTGCATCCCTGACACATACGAACAAAAAGATAGCGAATGAAACCAATTAGATGACATATGAAAAAAGAATATCCCAATTAATAGCAACAATTATGGACTGGTGTTTGACAAAGGAAAATTACACCTAATAAACTATAGAAAAAATGACCCAGGTAAATTAAGCAATGTGCAACTGATAATTCAGGCACAATTATATTGCTCAGCGAGAAAAACAACATCAATTTGATGATGTACAACCAATTTACCCCTGATAATTTTAGCATTGACACGTGGTCATTAATAATAAAAAAATACGATGCTGGTAAGCACACAAAACTACTAGACCACTGCGACGTCTTGAGCTTGCATTAGTTTTCCTTGAAGAGGAAAGGGTGATGCAGCATAGTAGCGTAAGTATTTCCCTCAGTTCTTGAGAACCAAGGTATGAATCCAGTAGGAGGCTCCTCAACAAGTCCCATGAACCTACACAAACAAAGAAAGAACTCGCAACCAACGCGATATAGGGGTTGTCAATCCCTTCACGGCCACTTGCGCAAGTGAGATCTGATAGAGATAATATGATAAGATAAATATATTTTTGGTATTTTATAATATAGATGCAGAAAATAAAGATGCAAATAAAAGTAGATTGGAAGGAAATATGATAAGAGATAGACCCGGGGGCCATAGGTTTCACTAGTGGCTTCTCTCGAGAGCATAATCATTACGGTGGGTGAACAAATTATTGTCGAGCAATTGATAGAAAAGCGAATAATTATGACGTTATATAGGCATGATCATGTATATAGGCATCACGTCCGCAACAAGTAGACCGACTCCTGCCTGCATCTACTACTATTACTCCACACATCGACCGCTATCTAACATGCATCTAGAGTATTAAGTTCATAAGAACAGAGTAACGATTAAGCAAGATGACATGATCTAGAGGGATAAACTCAAGCAATATGATATAAAACCCATCTTTTTATCCTCGATGGCAACAATACAATACGTGTCTTGCAACCCTTTCTGTCACTGGGTAAGAACACCGCAAGATTGAACCCAAAGCTAAGCACTTATCCCATGGCAAGAAAGATCAATCTAGTAGGCCAAACCAAACTGATAATTCGAAGAGACTTGCAAAGATAACTCAATCATATAAAAGAATTCAGAGAAGATTCAATTATTATCCATAGATAAACTTGTTCATAAACCCACAATTCATCGGATCTCGACAAACACATCGCAAAAAGAGATTACATCGAATAGATCTCCACAAGAGATGGGGAGAACATTGTATTGAGATCCAAAAAGAGAGAAGAATCCAACTAGCTAATAACTATGGACCCGAAGGTCTATGGTAAACTACTCACAACTCATCGGAAGGGCTATGGTGTTGATGTAGAAGCCCTCTGTGGTGGAATCCCCCTCCGGCAGAACGCCGGCGACGGCTCCAAGATGGGATCTCGAGGATACAGAAGGTTACGGTGGTGGAAATTGTGTTTCGGTTGCTCCCTGGATGTTTTTGGGGTATGTAGGCTTATATAGGAGGAAGAAGTACGTCGGTGGCCGCCCGAGGGGCCCACGAGACAGGGGGCGTGCCCTATAGGGGGGTGCCCTACCCTCTCGTGGCCGCCTCGGCTGTTTCTTGACTTGCACTCCAAGTCCTCTGGATCACAATCGTTCCAAAATTCACGCTTCCGAAGGTTTTATTCTGTTTGTACTCCGTTTGATATTCCTTTTCTTCGAAATACTGAAATAGGCAAAAAAAACAGCAATACGGGCTCGGCCTCCGGTTAGTAGGTTAGTCCCAAAAATGATAATAATGTATAAAATAAAGCCCATAAACATCCAAAACAGGTAATATAATAGCATGGAACAATCAAAAATTATAGATACGTTGGAGACGTATGATGCATCCCCAAGCTTAATTCCTGCTCGTCCTTGAGTAGGTAAATGATAAAAACAGAATTTTTGATGTGGAATGCTACCTAGCATAGTTCTCAATGTAATTTTCTTTATTGTGGCATGAATGTTTAGATCCAAATGATTCAAGATAAAAGTTCATATTGACAAAAGAAATAGCAATACTTCAAGCATACTAATAAAAGCAATCATGTCTTCTCAAAATAACATGGCTAAAGAAAGTTCATCCCTACAAAATCATATAGTTAGGTTATGCTTCATTTTCGTCACACAAACATGTTCCTGACTTCTATACCCCCGATGACAAGCCAAGCAATTGTTTCGTACTTAAATAATCTCAAACTTTTTCAACCTTCACGCAATACATGAGCGTGAGCCATGGATATAACACTATGGGTGGAATAGAATAATGATTGGGGGTTGTGTGGAGAAGACAAAAAAAGAGAAAGTCTCACATTGACGAGGATAATCAACGGGCTATGGGAATGCCCATCAATTGATATCAACATGAGGAGTAGGGATTGCCATGCAACGGATGCACTAGAGCTATAAATGAATGAAAGCTCAACAAAAGAAAACTAGTGGGTGTGCATCCAACTTGCTTGCTCACGAAGACCTAGGGCATTTGAGGAAGCCCATCGTAGGAATATACAAGCCAAGTTCTATAACGAAAAATTCCCACTAGTATATGAAAGTGACAACACATGAGACTCTCTACATGAAAACATGGTGCCACTTTGAAGCACGATATATATGAGACTCACTACATGAAGAACAAGGTGCTACTTTGAAGCACAAGTGTGGAAAAAGAGATAGTAGCATTGCCCCTTTATTCATTTATTTATTTTTTTCTTTTTTCTTATTTTTTCTTTCTTTTGGCTTTTCTTTTTTTTCTTTTGGCCTTTCCTTTTTTTTTTCTTTTTGGGCAATGCTCTAATAATGATGATCATCACACTTTTATTGATTACAACACATGAATTACAACTCGAAACTAGAACAAGATATGACTCTATATGAATACCTCCGGCGGTGTACCGGGATGGTGGAATGAATCAAGAGTGACATGTATTAAAATTATGCATGGCGGCTTTGCCACAAATACAATGTCAACTACATGATCATGCTATGGCAATATGACAAAAGTAATGTATGTCATGATGACGATGAACGGAACGGTGGAAAGTTGCATGGCAATATATCTCGGAATGGCTATGGAAATGCCATAAATAGGTAGGTATGGTGGCTGTTTTGAGGAAGATATAAGGAGGTTTATGTGTGATAGAGCGTATCATATCACGGGGTTTGGATGCACTGGCAGAGTTTGCACCAACTCTCAAGGTGAGAAAGGGCAATGCACGGTACCGAAGAGGCTAGCAGTGATGGAAAGGTAAAAGTGCGTATAATCCATGGACTCAACATTAATCATAAGAACTCATATACTTATTGCAAAAATTTAGAAGTCATCAAAAACCAAGCACTACGCGCATGCTCCTAGGGGGATAGATTGGTATGAAAAGACCATGGCTCATCCCCGACCGCCACTCATAAGGAGGCACAAGCCAGGTACACTTCATGCTTCAAATTTGTTACACAACTTTAACGATACGTGCATGCTACGGGACTTGCTAACTTCAACACAAGCATTCTTTAAATTCATAATCACCCAACTAGCATGACTTTAATATCACTACCTCCCTTATCTCAAAACAATCATCAAGTATCAAGTTTATTATAACATCAATTCACTTCCTATGATAGTACCCAACTTGGATGCTCGTCATTCTAGGACCAATTTATAACCATAGAAAATACCATGCTGTTCTAAAAGACTCTCAAAATAATATAAGTGAAGCATGAGAGATCAACAATTTCTTCAAAATTAATCCACCGCCATGCTCTAAAAGATATAAGTCAAGCACTAGAGCAAAAACTAGCTAGCTCAAAAGATATAAGTGAAGCACATAACATATTCTAATAAATTTAAATCAAAGAGGCTTCTACCAAAAGGTGTGTTACAGCAAGGATGATTGTGGTAAACTAAAAAGAAAAGACTAATATAATACACGACGGTCCAAGCAAAACACATATCATGTAGCAAATAAAAATATAGCTCCAAGTAAAGTTACCAATGAACGAAGACGAAAGAGGGGATGCCTTCCGGGGGAATCCCCAAGCTTAGCCTTTTGGCTATTCTTGAATATCTTGGGGTGCCTTGGGCATCCCCAAGCTTAGGCTGTTTCAACCCTTTATTCCATAGTCCATCAAATCTTTACCCAAAACATGAAAACTTCACAACACAAAACTCAACAGGAAATCTCATAAGCTCCATTAGTGAAAGAAAACAAAACCACCACATAAGGTATTGTAATGAACTCATTATTTATTTATATTGGTGTTAAAACTACTGTATTCCAAGTTCTCTATGGTTCATACCCTGACATACTTGCCATAGATGCATCAAAATAAGCAAACAACACACGGAAAACAGAATCTGTCAAAAACAGAACAGTCTGTAGAAATCTGTAACTAACGCAAACTTCTGGAACCTCAAAAATAATACCAAAATAGGAAGCCCTAAACAATTTGTGTATTGAACAGAAGCAAAAAGAATCAACGCAAAAGCTCATTCCTGTGATTTATTGAATGTTTTCTCATGGGCGCAAAGTTTCTGTTTTTCAGCAGAATCAAATCAACTCATGTCATAGGTTATCCTATAGGTTCTACTTGGCACAAACACTAAATAAAACTTGAAAACACATCTAAACAGAAAGTAGAAACAAAATTTATTACTAAACAGGAACTAAAACAAGAAACACAAAGAAAATTGGGTTGCCTCCCAACTGGCGCTATCGTTTAACGCCCCTAGCTAGGCATAAAAGCGAAGATAGATCTAAGTAGTGCCATCTTTGGCACTTGGTTCATAAGTAGCTCGCATGATAGATTCATAAGGTAATTTGACTTTCTTTCTTGTAAAGTGCTCCATGACTTTCTTTAATGGAAATTGGAATCTAATATTCCCTTCCTTCATATCAATAATCGCACCAATCGTTCTAAGGAAAGGTCTACCAAGAATAATAGGGCCAGAAAGATTGCAATCTATATCAAGGACGATGAAATCAACGGGCACCAAATTTCTGTTTGCAACAATAAGGACATCATTGATCCTTCCTAGTGGCTTTTTAATGGTGGAATCCGCAAGATGCAAATTTAAAGAACAATCATCAAGATCATGGAAACCTAGAGTATCACATAAAGTTTTCGGAATCATGGAAACACTAGCACCCAAATCACACAAAGGAAAACACTCATGATCTTTAATTTTAATCTTTATAGTGGTTCCCACTCATCATTAAGTTCTAGGTATAGAAACTTCCAAATTAAGTTTTTCATCAAAAGATTTTATCAAGGCATCAACGATATGTTTGGTAAAAGCTTTATTTTGACTATAAGCATGTGGAGAATTAACTGCGGATTGCAACGAGGAAATACAACTTTCTAAAGAACAATTATCATAATCAAATTCCTTGAAATCCGAGATAGTGGGTTCAATGCTATTTAAAGTCATGACCTCTCCAATCCCACTTTTACCAAATTTAGCATCAAGATCTAAAAACTCCGAATTCTTGGGACGCCCTCTAAATAAAGTTGACTCATCTCCAGTCCCATTATTTTCAAGATTCATATTACAAAACAAAGATCTAATAGGGGACACATCAATAACTTTAAGATCTTCACCATTATTTTGATGGGAACGAGAAGAACACACTTTTATAAAGCTATCTTTCTTAGCACGCAATCTAGCGGTTCTTTCCTTGCACTCGTCAAAGGAAATTCTCATTGCTTTGAGAGACTCATTGATATCATGCTTAGGAGAAGAAGATCTAAGTTTAAGAGAATCAACATCAAGCGAAAGTCTATCAACGTTCCTAGCCAAATCATCAACTTTGAGCATTTTTTCTTCAAGCAAAGCATTAAAATTCTTTTGAGAGATCATAAATTCTTTCACACTATTTTCAAAATCAGAGGGCATCTTATTAAAATTACCATAAGAATTATTGTAGGAATTTCCATAATTATTAGAGGAATTGCTAGGGAACGGTCTAGAATTAAAGTTTCCTCTATAAGCATTGTTTCCAAAACTATTCCTACCAACAAAATTCACATCCATAGATTCATTATTATTCTCAATCAAGGTAGATAAAGACATATCATTGGGATCAATAGAAGAACTCTTAGTAGCAAACAATCTCATAAGCTCATGCATCTTTCCACTCAAAACATTAATTTCTTCTATAGCATGCACCTTTTTACTAGTAGATCGTTCGGTATCCCATTGAGAATAATTAGCCATAATATTATCAAGAAGTTTTGTAGCATCTCCTAAAGTGATTTCCATAAACGTGCCTCCGGCGGCCGAATCTAAAAGATTTCTAGAAGCAAAGTTCAAACCGGCATAAATTTTTTGTATGATCATCCATAAATTCAAACCATGAGTAGGGCAATTGCGAATCATCAACTTCATTCTTTCCCAATATTGGGCAACATGATCATGATCAGGTTGTTTAAAATTCATAATATCGTTCCTAAGAGTGATGATCTTAGCGGGAGGAAAATACTTAGAGATAAAAGCATCTTTGCACTTGTTCCAAGAATCAATACTATTTTTAGCAAAGACGAAAACCAAACTTTAGCACGATCTCTAAGCGAAAACGGAAATAGTTTCAATTTAACAATATCATTATCCGTATCTTTCTTCTTTTGCATATCACACAAATCAACAAAGTTGTTTAGATGAGTAGCGGCATCTTCACTAGGAAGGCCGGTGAATTGATCTTTCATAACAAGATTCAGCAAAGCTGTATTGATTTCACAAGACTCAACATCATTAAGAGGAGCAATCGGAGTACTAAGGAAATCATTATTATTGGTATTCGAGAAATCACACAATTTGGTATTATCTTGCGCCATGGCAACAAGTAATCCAACACACAAGCAAACAGAAAACGGCAAATGGAAAAGAGAGGAGATTGGGAAAGAGAGGGCGAATAAAACGACAAGGGTGAAGTGGGGGAGAGGAAAACGTGAGGCAAATGGCAAATAATGTAAATCCGAGGGAGATGAGTTTGTGATGGGTACTTGGTATGTCTTGACTTGAGTGAAGACCTCCCCGGCAATGGCGCCAGAAATCCTTCTTGCTATGTCTTGAGCTTGCGTTGGTTTTCCTTGAAAAGGAAAGGGTGATGCAGCACAGTAGCATAAGTATTTTCCTCAGTTTTTGAGAACCAAGGTATCAATCCAGTAGGAGGCTCCTCAACAAGTCCCACGAACCTACACAAACAAAGAAAGAACTCGCAACCAACGCGATAAAGGGGTTGTAAATCCCTTCACGGCCACTTGCGAAAGTGAGATCTGATAGAGATAATATGATAAGATAAATATATTTTTGGTATTTTATAATATAGATGCAGAAAATAAAGATGCAAATAAAAGTAGATTGGAAGCAAACATGATAAGAGATAGACCCGCGGGCCATAGGTTTCACTAGTGGCTTCTCTCGAGAGCATAAGTATTACGGTGGGTGAACAAATTACTGTCGAGCAATTGATAGAAAAGCGAATAATTATGACGTTATCTAGGCATGATCATGTATATAGGCATCACGTCCCCAACAAGTAGACCAACTCCTTCCTACATCTACTACTATTACTCCACACATCGATCGCTATCCAGCATGCATCTAGAGTATTAAGTTCATAAGAACAGAGTAACGCATTAAGCAAGATGACATGATGTAGAGGGATAAACTCAAGCAATATGATATAAACCCCATTTTTTTATCCGCGATAGCAACAATACAATACGTGTCTTGCAACCCTTTCTGTCACTGGGTAAGAACACCGCAAGATTGAACCCAAAGCTAAGCACTTCTCCCATGGCAAGAAAGATCAATCTAGTAGGCCAAACCAAACCGATAATTCGTAGAGACTTGCAAAGATAACTCAATCATATAAAAGAATTCAGAGAAGATTCAATTATTATCCATAGATAAACTTGATCAAAAACCCACAATTCATCGGATCTCGACAAACACACCGCAAAAGGAGATTACATCGAATAGATCTCCACAAGAGAGGGGGAGAACATTGTATTGCGATCCAAAAAGAGAAAAGAAGCCAACTAGCTAATAACTATGGACCCGAAGGTCTGTGGTAAACTACTCACAACTCATCGGAAGTGCTATGGTGTTGATGTAGAAGCCCTCCGTGGTGGAATCCCCCTCCGGCAGAATGTCGGCGACGGCTCCAAGATGGGATCTCGCGGATACAGAAGGTTACGGTGGTGGAAATTGTGTTTTGGTTGCTCCCTGGATGTTTTCGGGGTATGTAGGCTTATATAGGAGGAAGAAGTACGTCGGTGGCCGCCCGAGGGGCCCACGAGATAGGGGGGCGCGACCTGTAGGGGGGGGGGCGCCCTACCCTCTCGTGGCCGCCTCGGGTGTTTCTTGACTTGCACTCCAAGTCCCCTGGATCACGTTCGTTCCAAAAATCACGCTTCTGAAGGTTTTATTCCGTTTGGACTCCATTTGATATTCCTTTTCTTCAAAATACTGAAATAGGCAAAAGAACAACAACACGGGCTGGGCCTCCGGTTAGTAGGTTAGTCCCAAAAATGATAATAATGTATAAAATAAAGCCCATAAACATCCAAAACAGGTAATATAATAGCATGGAACAATAAAAAATTATAGATACGTTGGAGACGTATCAACCACTGGTAAGCATTGTGCTGCAGGTAATTATACCACAAAAGAAACTTGTAAGTACACAAACATGATCATGGTAATTACTTGAACATCAACATCGGTAGCACGAGGATTAAAAATCATGGGGCTGTTGTCCAAAAACACATACATAATTTTAGCGACCTAATGTGAATATGCTATTTGAAAGCCAATTGGTTAGCAAAGCACGATTGACCCACCCCTCGTTAAGAAATTAAAAATCAAAAGCCCGAAGCACTTGACAACATATAACACGGTGACCTGATACGTCTCCAATGTATCTACTTTTCCTAATGCTTTTACTCTTGTTTTGGACTCTAATTTGCATGATTTGAATGAAACTAACCCGGACAGACGTTGTTTTCAGCAGAACTACCATGGTGTTGTTTTTTGTGCAGAAATAAAAGTTCTCGGATTGGAACGAAACTTTGCAAGGATTTTTTGTACAATAAAAGAGAATTTCTGTACCCAAGAACCACCAGAGGGGGCACCTGAGTGGACACAACCCACCAGGGCGCTCCCCCTCCAGGCACGCCCAAGTGGGTTGTCCCCACCTAGTCGCCCCGCAGATCTCAACCCTGATACTATAAAGTCATATTTTCGGAGAGAAAAATCAGGGAGAAATAACTATCGCGTTTTGCGAGACGGTGTTGCCGCCACCTCCTGTTCTTCATCGGGAGTCCAGATCTGGAGTCTGTTTGGGGCTTCGTAGAGGGGGATATTTGATATTTGTCATCACCAACCCTTCTCCATCGCCAATTCCATGATGCTCCCCACCGGGAGTGAGTAATTCCTATGTAGGCTCGCTGGTCGGTGAGGAGTTGGTTGAGATTCATCATGTAATCGAGTTAGTTTTGTTAGGGCTTGATCCCTAGTATCCATTATGCTCTAAGATTGATGTTGCTATGACTTTTCCATGCTTAATGCTTGTCACTTTGGGCCTGGGTGCCATGATTTCAGATCTGAACCGTTTATGTTATCACCATTATATCTATGTTCTAGAGCCAATGTTGCAAGTTATAGTCACCTACTACGTGTTATGATCCGGCAAACCCGGAGTGACAGAAGTCAGGACACTTCCCGGTGATGACCGTAGTGTGAGGAGTTCATGTATTCACCATGTGTTAATGCTTTGTTCTGATTCTCTATTAAAAGTAGGCCTTAATATCCCTTAGTTTCCAATAGGACCTCGGTGCCACGAGAGGGTAGGACAAAAGATATCATGCAAGTTCTTCCCATAAGCACGTATGACTATTTACGGATACATGCCTACATTATATTTATGAACTGGAGCTAGTGTCGTATCGCCCTAGGTTATGACTGTTATATGATGAATATCATCCAACGAATTCATCGATCCAATGCCTACGAATTTCTCTCATTGTTCTTGCTAAGTTACTATTGCTACTGTCATTATTGCACTTGCAACAAAATCATTGCTATCACTGTTACCGTTACTATTGTTGTTGCTACTATTATCAAAACTATCATACTACTCTGCTACTGATCACTTTGGTGCAGATAATTAATCTCCAGGTGTGGTTGAATTGACAACTCAGCTGCTAATAATTGCAAATATTCTTTGGCTCCCCTTGTGTCGAGTCAATAAATTTGGGTTGAATACTCTACCCTCAAAAACTGTTGCGATCCCTATACTTGTTGGTTATCAAGACCTTTTTCTGGCGCTGTTGCCAGGGAGCATAGATATATTTGTTGAGTCACTTGGGATTACTATCAAATTATCACTATGAAGAATCTGAAGGATGCTAAGACTAAGATTTTTTTTCTCTAAGACAAGGGGAGGTAAGGAACTGCCATCCAGCTCCGCTTTAGATTCACCTTCTGTTATAAGTAAACTTGCAACACCACCACATGCTATCAATTCTGACATGTCGCAAGTTATTGATGATTCTACTTCTGCTATGAATGCTACTCATGATGATGCTAGTACCCCGCTTGATGATAATGTGCCACTAGGTGAATTTCTTGATGAAGAAATTTCTAGAGTAAGACAGAATTACCTTGTTGAAACTGATGAAGAGCTTGAAACTGAAAATCTTGAAACACCTATGACACCTATTTCTTCCAGATATGACTTGCCAAAGGTACCAGAAGGTTATGTTATGGATGAGGAGACAACTATAGACATTCTTGCTTGTAAGGTTATAGATGATTGGAAAAATATTATGCAAGTATAAAGAAAAGACTTTGAATGCTAAAATGAAATGGCTAAAATGAAATGCGATCCTAAGTTTGCTACTTCACCTATCTTTGTTGATGATAAGGATTATTAATTCTCTGTCGACCCAGAGTTAATTACTTTGGTTGAATCTGATCCTTTCCATGGTTATGAAACTGAAACTGTTGTGGTACATCTTCCTAAGTTAAATAATATAGACACCCTTTTTGCTCATGACGAGAATATTCTCTATTATTATATTCTCAAATTATTTCGGTTCTCATTAAAGGGTGATGCTAAGGCTTGGTATGATACAATTGCTCATGGTTGTGTGTGTTGTCTCTAGGATATGATTTATTACTTCTCTGAAAAATATTTTCCCGCTCATAAGAAACAAGCCGCCTTACAGGAAACATTTAACTTTGTGCAAATTGAAGAAGAGAGTCTCCCACAAGCTTGGGGAAGGCTTCTCCAATTGTTTAATGCTTTGCCTGATCATACTCTTAAGAAAAATGAAATACTTGATATCTTCTATAGTGGACTAACTGATGCTCCTAGGGACTTCCTAGATAGTTGTGCTCGTTGTGTTTTCAGGGAACGAACTATTGGACAAGTTGAAAAATTATCGAATAACATATTGAAAAATTATGATGATTGGATCCTTCCTGAACAACCACTTAAACCCACTCCTAAGAAGAGGGATATCTTATATCTCAGTCCTGAAGATATGCAAAAGGCAAAGAAATCTATGAAGGAAAAAGGTATTAAAGCAGAGGATGGCAAAAATTTACCACCTTTCGAAGAAATACATGGGCTTGAAACACCACCACCACCTAAGGTGGTAGAGGTAAATTCTTTATTAAAGTTCGATGAAGGTGATATTCCTTATAATAAACATCCTAGTCAATGCCTTTATGATTTTGATAATTACATTAGAAAGCAAGATCACTTCAATGCAAATGTTATGAAACAATTGAAATACAATTCTGATATGATTGCTCGCTTGAGTAACTTGTTATTTAGAATCTCAAATGATGTTAGAGGTATAGGAAAGCATGCCTCTATGGTTCAAACTCGATTAGAACAAGTTGCAAAATCTCAAATAGAGTTGCTTGATGAAATGAATAATAATATCAATGATCATGAGGTTAGAGTAATGATTAGAGGAGGTAGAATGACTCAGGAACCACTTTACCCTGAAGGACACCCAAAAAGAATTGAACAAGACTCTCAAAGAGTTAACACTGATGCACCTAGTCCTTCTAAAACAAAAAGAAGAAGAAAAATGACAGGACTTTGCATGCCTCTAGTGAACCTGAAGTAGAAAAACCTCATGATAATGATAATGATGTCTCTATGAAACTCAATCTGGTAATGAACACTCATCTTCTAATAATGAAAAAGACAATGGTGAGGTTCATGAGGATACTCAAACAAATAATAAAGAACCAGACAATGATATTGAAATAGAACCAACTGCTGATCTTGATAACCATAACCCAGGAATAAAAGATATGATAAAAGATATTTTGTTGCTAGAAAACATGGTAAGGAAAGAGAACTCTGGGTTCAAAAACCTATGCCCTTTCCACCTAAGTCAACCAAAAAGAAAGATGATGAAGAATTTGAACACTTTGCTGAAATGCTGAGGCTAGTCTTTTTACGTACTCGCTTGACTGATATCTTAAAAATGCCTCTGTATGCAAAGTACATGAAAGACATCATCACCAATAAGATAAAAATACCGAAAGATGAAATCTCCACCATGCTTTCTAATTATATTTTAAATGGTGGAGTACCTAAAAAACTTGGAGATCCAGGAATAACAACTATACCTTGCTCCATCAAAAGAAATTATGTGAAACTGCTTTATGTGATTTAGAAGCTGGTGTTAGTGTTATGCCTTTATCTTTATATAAAATACTTGATTTTAATAAACTCACACCTAATGAAATACCTTTGCAAATGGCTGATAAATCAACTTCCATACCTATCGGTATTTGTGAGGATGTGCCCATTGTTGCTAATGTTGCAATCTTAACTGACTTTGTTATACTTGAGATGCCCGAGGACGACAACATGTCGATTATCCTTCATAGACCCTTCTTGAATACTGCAGGGGCTGTTATTGATTGCACTAAAAGCAATGTCACTTTTCATATCCATGGTAATGAACATATGGTGCACTTTTCGAAGAAACAATTCCAAGTGAATGGTATTAATGTTATTGAAAAATCTCAGACAATCAGTATTGGAAGTTTTCAACTACCTCTACCTACCGCCAAAAAGAACTATGAAATGCTTATTGTTGGGGACATTCATATCCCCATTGAGGTAACTTAGTGTTTTATGAAAGTTCTCCGGTTTCATGCTAATCGGGAGTGGTTGTTAATAAGACATGATCAACCTTATTAATGAATCATTCTTGAGAGGAATGAAGTTGATGAATTTAGTGAGCACTACCTTCTGTCCCTACCTTTTGTTTTCTGTTTTTGTTAGTTAAATAAAATAAAATGCAATGATTTGCCTATTTTCTGAGTTTTCCATACAATAAAAAAATAACCCAAAAATAAAAGTTCTCGTAATGCTCTAAAAATTTCAAACAATTTTTTCCTGAATATTTAAGAAATTTTAGTGCAAATAACGTCACATGGAGGTGCTCCAGGTGGGCACAACCCACCTGGGAGCGCCATCACCCCCAGGCGCGCCCTGGTGGGTTGTGGTCCCCACGTGAGCCCCCTCACTTATCTCTTCGTCCCACATCATCACGTACCTCCAGAAAAAAAATCACCATTGCTCTCTCTCTCTCTCTCTCTCTATCTATCTCTCTCTCTCTCGTGTTCTTGCTCTCAAACCCGCGGAATTCGATCTCTTTGCTCGAAGCTCCGTTTCTGAAACTGTTTCGGGGGATTGTTGCTTGGTATGTGACTCCTCCATTGGTACAATTAGTTTTTGCTCTAGTAGTTTATATTTAGAGTAATTAGTGACTCTTGGTGCTACTTTAGATGAGCTTTCATGTTGAATTCTTAGAGTTCTAAGTAGTTTAAATGCTTGATATGGACTCTATGCATCCCTATGAGTAGTTGCTACCAAACTTGTGAAGTTTTGTTGAGAAAAAAAATTGTGAACTCATTTTTTTAGAATTTTGTTCATAGGAAAACATGAGTATCTTTAGGAAGTTTGATTCCAAGAAGAACTCCAAGGGAGTTTTTGGGGAGTCATCTGACAGTGATCTCTGCACCCGGAGAATGACGGAGGTACGGCCGTGCGAATGGCCGCATAACCCATTCATGGAAGGGCCAGAATCCTTCAAGAGTCTGCACAATATGCTGCTAATGCCGGCCTCACTGAGTTCATCGCAGCTGAATGTGAACAATATCATCTCCGAACAAATTCCTTTGTGCAAAGTTTTCATTTCTTCAGTAGGAATAATCCTCCTGAGGTGTAGTTTAACTTATATGTTGAACCCCATCAGATATCGCTTACTGAATTTTGTGATATATGCTTGCTACCTTCTGATGGTAGTTTATTAGAGCCTAGGCCCGCGGAGTTTGATGGTTTTTACCGCACTCTAACATTGTGGGATGAGAGAAGGGTATCAAGTGTCACCGCCACTTAGTGCCCCGGACTTTGTTGTTTGACGTCGTGCATTTCACAGAGACAACACTTATAGCTTGGGAGCTATTGTCGCACGTCGCCTCCACCTTAACAGATCCAAGGGTAAAATACATGGTGGTATTTTTGCTACTCGTTTGGCGAGTCACTTTAACGTTCAGATACGCTAGCATGATTATCCTTTACCCAAGGTTTACTTAGATCGCTTGGCTCTGGCATACCACCACTTTATTGATAGCGAGAACACCACTGTGGA
Organism: Triticum dicoccoides; assembly: GCF_002162155.2. Taxonomy (NCBI): domain Eukaryota; kingdom Viridiplantae; phylum Streptophyta; class Magnoliopsida; order Poales; family Poaceae; genus Triticum; species Triticum dicoccoides. Next base: position 677,283,334 of record NC_041391.1, read on the forward strand.
TATTCCATATAACTTGGTTTTTAGTGAGATTACCCGTGATGTTATTCCGTTGCCTGCACCTACTTTGTTTGATCCCATTGCCAGTGGCGGATACAAGATTAGGCCATAGGACATTGTCACCTACCGGAACAACCTGGCTGCAGCACAGGAGGATCCTCAGTAGTGGGACCCTCAGGTGCCCGCTCCCCATCACTTCAACAAAGGACCCCATGGTTTATTCGATTGCTGATTACCAAGTTAGGCCAAAAGCCTAAGCCTGGGGGAGTACGTATTTCCACCGAAATTACTTTCATGTTCACAAATTTCATTCCAGTTGTCGGTGTCCACACTTTTTCAGTGTATTATCCTTGCTAGATTTATTTTCTCACCTTCTTCTTGTGTGTTTGAAAAACTTTGAGAAAATACAAAAACATTTCATGCTTCCTTTTTCTTTTTCTTTTTAGTGTAGTTAGTTGTAGTATTTAAAAAGAAAACCCAAAAAGATTTCCTTGTTCTTCTTTTGCTTGTTGGGAGCTATCCCATGTAAATAGGTTTTCTCGTTTTTGTTTTTCTTTCTGTAATTTGTTTCCTTCCAGTTGAAAACAAAAAACTCCAAAAATATTTCAGTTTGTTTCTCTAAATTTCTTTTCTCTTTTTGTTGAGTCGTACCAAGGAGAAGACCACGAAAAAAATATTGAGTGGCTCTCATATGCATTTTGATGATCTAACAGAGAGCCCATATTACCTTGTAATCTTCTTTTTGAATTAAATTGTTTGCAGATTCCAGCTTCGTCCACGACCCTCTTGCACTACTATTATTTTCATATCGTTCGATCGTGCAAGTGAAAGGCAATAATGACGATATTTGATGAATTGGTTGTGGCAGAGAGAAACGGGTATGAACTCAACTTGTTCTGTTTTTGTAAATATGTTTAACCTAGTATCCATGATTCAACCTATTATGATCAAACATGTTTGCAATGACAATTAGAGATTATAGTTTCTCATGACATGCTTAAGTAGCTAGGATGGATAATGATTTATCTTTGATATCAACATTGAGTTAAAATGATTGTGATGTAGTATGATGATATGGTATCCTCCTCTAAATGTTCGAGTGGCTTGACTTATGATATTTATGTTCATGGTGTTCATATCCTACTCATGCTAGTATCCAATGTTACTTATGCATAATGCATGTTCATGACCGTTTTCGCTCTTTAACTGGCCACTTCTCAACCTAATTGCTAGACTTCGCCTATACCAAGTGGGAATTCTGCTTGTGCATCAAAACCATGAAACCCAAGTTATTCCAGATGAATCCACCATACCTACCTATATGCGGTATTACCCTGACGTCCAAGTAAATTTGCATGTGCCACCTCTAAAAACTTCAAATTTTGTGCTTGGGTTGTTCACAGAGCGACAGGAGGTAGTTAGTATCTTCCATACTAAGAGGGTTATTCTCATGATGAGTGTTTATTCACTCATCCTTGCATGAGAGGGACGGTAGTAGGGGTTCCCAGTACCAAACTCAAATTGCAAATGGTTAAACAAAACTCCCCCGGGACTATTGTTGGTATGGACGACACATGTTGTTTCGGACAAGCCGTGGAGTGTGATTGATGGTGGAGGGGGAGTAAACCTTTACTTCTATCGTTGGGAACCGCCACTAATGTGTTTAGCATGGAAGATACCCATAACTTGTTGGGGAACGTAGCAGAAATTCAAAATTATCCTATGAGTCACCAAGATCTATTTATGGAGATACTAGCAACGAGGGGAAGGAGAGTGCATCTACATACCCTTGTAGATCGCTAAGCGGAAGCGTTCAAGAGAACAGGGTTGAAGGAGTCGTACTCGTCGTGATCCAAATCACCGGAGATACTAGTGCCGAACGGACGGCACCTCCGCGTTCAACACACGTGCAGCCCGGTGACGTCTCCCATGCCTTGATCCAGCAAGGAGAGAGGGAGAGGTTGAGGAAGACTCCATCCAGCAGCAGCACAATGGCGTGGTGGTGATGGAGGAGCGTGGCAATCCTGCAGTGCTTCGCCAAGCACCGCGGGAGAGGAGGAGGACTTGTGAGAGGGGGAGGGCTGCGCCAGAACTTGGGTTGCGGCTGCCCTCCCACCCCTCCACTATTTATAGGTGGGGAGAGAAGGGGGCCAGCCCCCCTAGATCCCATCTAGGGTTGGGGGCGGCGGCCAAGGGGGGAGGAGTGCCTCCCAAGTCAAGTGGAGGCCCTCCCCCTTAGGGTTTCCGCTCTCCCATGCGCATGGGCCTTGGGGGGGCTGGTGCCCCTGGCCCATTAAGGCTAGGGTGCACCCTTACAGCCCATGCTGCTGTATTGGACGTGGTGGAACAATTTATGAACCTCCGGACCCCTCTGGAACCTTCTAGAAGCTTCCCGGTACAATACGAGAAAAACCCGAACTTCTCCCGGAACCAGAACAACAACTTTCCATATATAAATCTTTACCTCCGGACCATTCTGGAACTCCTCGTGATGTCCGGGATCTCATCCGGGACTCCGAACAACATTCGGTAACCATGTATATCTATTCCCTATAAGCCTAGCGTCATCGAACCTTAAGTGTGTAGACCCTACAGGTTCGGGAACCATGCAGACATGACCGAGACGTTCTCCGGTCAATAACCAACAGCGGGACCTGGATACCCATGTTGGCTCCCACATGTTCCACGATGATCTCATCGGATGAACCACGATGTCAAGGACTCAATCAATCCCGTATACAATTCCCTTTGTCTAGCGGTATTATACTTGCCCGAGATTCGATCATCGGTATGCCGATACCTTGTTCAATCTCGTTACCGGCAAGTCTCTTTACTCGTTCCGTAACACATCATCCCGTGATCAACCCCTTGGTCACATTGTGCACATTATGATGATGTACTACCGAGTGGGCCCAGAGATACCTCTCCATCAACCGGAGCGACAAATCCCAGTCTCGATTGGTGCCAACCCAACAGACACTTTTGGAGATACCCGTAGTGCACCTTTATAGCTACCCAGTTACGTTGTGACGTTTGGTACACCCAAAGCATTCCTACGGTATCCAGGAGTTGCACAATCTCATGGTCTAAGGAGATGATACTTGACATTAGAAAATCTTTAGCATAAGAACTACACGATCTTTGTGCTAGGCTTAGGATTGGGTCTTGTCCATCACATCATTCTCCTAATGATGTGATCCCGTTATCAACGACATCCAATGTCCATGGTCAGGAAACCGTAACCATCTATTGATCAACGAGCTAGTCAACTAGAGGCTTACTAGGGACATGGTGTTGTCTATGTACCCACACATGTATCTAAGTTTCCTATCAATACAATTATAGCACGGATAATAAACGATTATCATGAACAAGGAAATATAATAAAAACTAATTTATTATTGCCTCTAGGGCATATTTCCAACGTAACTCATGGTCGCGAAGTGAACAAGGAGGGTGCATTTCTCAAAATTTCATTTACCTCTGTTTTAAAAACTTGAGCTCTAGCACCTCTACAAATCACTGCTTCCCTCTGTGAAGGGACTATCTATTTACTTTTACGTTTTGTCATCACCTTCTCAAATTAGCACCAGAACATGAGAGCACTATTGTCACCCTCATGCATTGTGTATATCTAATGTTGGGTGCATCATGACTGGATCTTTTCTACCATGAATTACAATGTTTAGTCACTACTTGAACTTTGGAGGTGCTTTGCATTATTTTGCGGTCTCAAAAAGGGCTAGCGAGATACCACTATTGTCATATTATATGATGGTTGTTTTCATAAAGTGTTGTTATTTGAGATATCGTATAATTGCTCGCTAGTTGATTATGTCATTGATATGAGTTAATATAGTTTCTAAGAGTTATTATTGACATGGTTAGTTATAATCTTGGCTAAAAACCTGGGTGCTGCTTAAGCTTATTTATGTAAACAAGAGCAAAAGAGTTCGTAAAAGTTTTTCTTTTTCACTTTCAGTTTATCAACTGAATTGCTTGAGGACAAGCAAAGGTTTAAGCTTGGGGGATTTGATACATCTCCAATGTATCTACTTTTCCTAACGCTTTTACTCTTGTTTTGGACTCTAATTTACATGATTTGAATGAAACTAACCCGGACTGACGCTGTTTTCAGCAGAACTACCATGGTGTTGTTTTTGTGCAGAAATGAAAGTTCACGGATTGGAATGAAACTTTGCGAGGATTTTTATACAATAGAAGAGAATTTCTGGAGCTAAGAACCATCGGAGGGGGGCACCTTGGTGGGCACAACCCACCAGGGCGCCCCCTCCAGGCGTGCCCACGTGGGTTGTCCCCATCTGGTGGCCCCACAGACCTCAACCCTGATACTATAAAGTCATATTTTAAATAAAAAATCAGGGAGAAAGATTTATCGCGTTTCGCGAGATGGAGCCGCCGCCACCTCCTGTTCTCCATCGAGAGGCCAGATCTGGAGTCTGTTTGGGGCTTCGTAGAGGGGGATCTTTGATCTTCGTCATCACCAACCCTTCTCCATCGCCAATACCATGATGCTCCCCACTGTTAGTGAGTAATTCCTTTGTAGGCTCGCTGGTCGGTGAGGAGTTGGATGAGATTCATCATGTAATCGAGTTAGTTTTGTTAGGACTTGATCCCTAGTATCCATTATGTTCTGAGATTGATGTTGCTATGACTTTGCCATGCTTAATGCTTGTCACTTTAGGCCTGAGTGCCATGATTTCAGATCCAAACTGTTTATGTTATTACCATTATATCTATGTTATAGAACCAAGCTTGAAAGTTTTAGTCACCTATTACATGTTATGATCTGGCGAACCCGGAGTGCCATAAGTTGGGACACTTGCGTAGTTTGAGGAGTTCATGTATTCATCGTGTGTTAATGCTTTGTTCTGGTTCTCTATTAAAAGGCGACCTTAATATCCCTTAGTTTCTAATAGGACCCCGCTGCCACGGGAGGGTAGGACAAAAGTTGTCATGCATGTTCTTGCCATAAGCATGTATGACTATTTATGGAATACATGCCTACATTATATTTATGATCTAGATCTAGTGCCGTATCGCCCTAGGTTAGGAATGTTATATGATGAATATCATCCAATGAATTCACTGATCCAATGCCTACGAATTTCTCTCATATTGTTCTTGCTGAGTTACTATTGCTACTGTCACTATTGCACTTGCTATGAAATCATTGCTATCACGGTTACCGTTACTACTGTTGTTGCTACTATTATCAAAACTATCATATTACTTTGTTACTGATCACTTTGCTGCGGATAATTAATCCCCAGGTGTGGTTGAATTGACAACTCAGCTGCTGATACTTGCAAATATTCTTTGGCTCCCCTTGCGTCGAACCAATAAATTTGGGTTGAATACTCTACCCTCCAAAACTGTTGCGATCCCCTATACTTGTGGGTTATCATGACCGTGGTAAAATAAACCAATATGCACATGATAATTCAGCCAACATGCTGCTGGTAAGCGCAAACAACGTCCTATCTGATGAGTTATTATCTTGATCATTATAGAGATGTCACATGGTAACTAAAGCAAGATCGTGCTGGTAGGCACAACAAGTACCAACCCACTGGAAATTTAGGCACAGAAACAACACCAGTCATAAAAATAGCAGTGTTTCAGCATCTGGTAATTTAAGCGCAATGTCATTGGTAAGTGCAATACCATCATCATGATAATTAAACAGAACAAACAACGTTGATAATTCAAGCATTGTAAATCTAGTAATTATAGCATCACAAGCCTAATCAATCGACATAACGCATCAAACAAATCTAACATAACAACATTTTGGGAATGAACTTAGGGTTACTGTTCAAATCCACAACCACTAATGCACATCCTAAAATCCACAAACACTATCGCATGTCCTTAAAATCCACATCCACAACAATAACAGAAGGAAAAAAATGGGTGGTAAAATCCGTCATAGAACTGACCACACTTATCCTCCACGAAAACCTATCCACCACCCACCCGCTGACCAATTTCGCACAAATTGAACCAAAATTCCAAGCCATCTTCAACTGTAACTAGAAGGCAGCCTAATCTAACCTAATGGGAACAACAACCCGCCAGATTCGGAGGGGACGAGAACCAAAAATAACGGTGGAACATACCGTTGGAGCAACAAGAAGATAGAGGAGGTGGGGAATGCATTCCTCGTTCCCGATTTAGACACCGTCCGCCGTGAACAGGGCCGCGCCACCACTAGCAACCGTCACGAACAAAGGAGAGGGGAGCGAGACGAGCTTCGAATGCAAACCGCAATGCGAGAGGGGGGGAAGAAATAACGTGGGTGAAGGGGAAGAGGGGAAAGTGGAGATCATTCATTGGGCGAGAGGGGCAGTTTTGATGGGACCCGCTTGTCATCGACGCCCAAATACTGTATTGGCTATCACCATGCGGGCTTTTCTTGGAATAGACCCAGATAAGCATATGCACGCCATTGGATTCGAATCGGACGGCATCGGTACAATGCGGATCTGTTGCAATATTACATACGATAGGAAAATAGCTTTTTCGTTAATTGTAAAAACTGAATGTATTGTTCCAGTCGCGATTTTGTAAGGGGTATATATATAAAGAGACCGGCAATCGATTTACCGGGGACAATCGATGCTGCCGTTGAAACATACCTCATAATTCACCCTTTCATTTCCGTTATGTTTTCTACAGTCCTATATATGTACCTTCCTTATAGCATCTACGGCTGGATATGTCAAATATGGTCCCTCAAATGCCCACGGATGCGCCCGGGCGCGTCCACGGGCAGTGACCGTGCACGCCTCAAATTTCACGAGTTGCATCTGAACATTTCATACTAGATTCTTATCTAGATAAGGACATGCAAAAGAAATAAATCTACGCACTACGTCGGTCACCTAGCTATTTATTGTCCGAGATGTCGATGATCTCTGTGCCCGGCTCCGGCAGCATGCATGGGCAGCTGTTGCAGCTCTGGCTGCTCCACTCCGGCCTCCTCCTCCTCTATCTTTCATCGAGTTCAGCGAAGAGCGCGTTGGACATCGCGTACTCCTATCGGAGGAATTCCGGTTGGCCTGCACATATGCCTCATCCTAGATGGACTCCAGGATGATCTGCTGCTCTGCCATCTCCTTCGATTGGGCGACGGCGAACTCCCCCTCCGCCTGCTCCAGGTTGAAGCTCGATAGCTCCGGCTCTGGCTACTCCGCCTCCTCCACCTCCATCGGAGCCAGCTCCTCTCCCTCCTCTTCCCCCGCCTGCTCTACCTCCCCCGCCTCCTCCACCTCCACCGAAGCCAGCTCCTCTCCCTCCTCTTCCCCCGGCTCCTCCTCCTCCTTCAGCGAGTCCGGAGGCAGCCCGGCAAAGATGCGGGCGGCGCGCTTGCCTTGTCTCGGCCGGATCTCCTGCTGGATCTTGTACCGGTGCTCCGGCGTCAGCATTGCGCAGTAGGTGATCTTCCTCCGGACCATGGCAGAGCGCTGGAGCGTGGGCAGAGCATCAGAGCGGCAGCGGGAGTAGCTGGATGGGCTAGGGTTGCAGGACGCGGGCTGGGTTATAGGCGGATTTGGTCTCGAGCAGCGAGGCGAAGCGGCGCCACGCGGCGTTCACACTGCAGCGACAGAGGAGGCGCCCGTCGGACCGCCGGGTTTCTTGGAAGTCCGCGTGGGACCCCTTCGTCAATACTACATGAAGTACATGCCCGGGCGCGCCCCGGCGCCCCATATCCGCCCTATATTTGGGCTGGATATGAGGGGTGCCTGTCAGCCCACGCGTTTGAGTCCCGTTTGTGAGGCCGTCTGGGCCAAAAAATCGTGACCGGTCAATGAACGGGCGGCACGCCCGGGCGTCTGAGGTGGGTTTGGGGCGCCCTACTCTAGATGCTCTTATACAGTCTATTTGGTATGTTAATAACTTTAGCACTTTAGCTATATGTCAGGCGACTGATTTTTTTGATTTTGGGTCAGTCGCTCAGCATGGATGTGACCAAGCTTTTAAATATCGTCCGCTACCTCCGCTATTGCGGCCGCAATAGTGGTAGCGTCACCCTGCCTCTATTAGTTTAAGGTTGCGTAAAATAGTGTGTTGTCATGATGCGGGCGCAACATCACTTGTTAGACCGCTATATCGTCCACTTTCTGCAATATCGCCCGCTATATAAGTCCTTGTTGTTCTGTTGTGTAATCTATTTCGGTAAATGTGTCTTGTTTGCATGGTTGCACAACCAAATATTTTTCAATTATACTTTATATTCTTATATAATTGATGATTTCTCAAATTAAGTGTCATATTTTTTATCAATGGCCTAGAAATATACACAACAATCTCAGATTTATGAGTGTTTTTTAAAAATTGGCTATATGGACATAGCGCCCGCAATCGCCCGCTATCCGCTTTCTGCTACGCGCACTCTAATCGGCAACCAGTCCGCTATCTACTATTTAAAAGCTTGAATGTGACTGACCCGTTGTTTGTCCAGTCGATTTTCTTGTCTTCCCGTGCTAAGTGCATGCATGTCCTATTCATGCATGCATGTCTCCAGCTCAGGCCAACTCCAGGGCACGACCCCATCCCGTCCAGCCATGTCCGTTTAGGGCAAAATGGACAAACCCCATGGTCTAGTGCACGACGGCCTGAACCCATCTTGTCCGTTTTGTGTCAGGGCCGACCCATTTCCGGCGCAAACATATGGCCTGTTTTGGGTCCAGGCAGACAGCGAACGGACATGTCTCTCGTCTGCATCGGGGCCGCGTGGCAAGCGACTACCTACCTCCCACCGCCCAAATTAACTACGCGCGCGATGGTCCTCGCCTGTCATCCGTCTAGGCGAGCGGTTGTCGTCGACCGGTCACATTCCATGCTCCCACTCCGGTCCTGCTGCCTCCTCGAAACCCGACACCCAAACCCTAGTTCTCCCCTCGCCTTCCTTGAGCTCGCCAGCTTCCATGGTGTGGTGGAGCACCGGACGCAAGGGGGCGCACGACCGCGAGGCTGGTTTGTCCTCCGGCCGCCACCACGCACCAGCTTAGAGCCCGCACCACCCCCAAGGAGGGCCCCCGCACTGCCTGCATTCACCATTGCCCCTCCGGCCACCGGCTCGCACGACCGCGGAGGCACTACATCCACACAGATGTTTGCCGACGTTATTGGGAAACCAGGACGCCGCTCCACTGGAGCGACGTTCACCTGCCCAATAACTGGCATTTGTCCGCCAGGTCAGGTGCCGATCCCAACGAGCGGTTGTGCCCGTCGCGAGGAGATCGACCGCCGCCGCTTCCTCCTGCCCGATGACCTGTACTATGACCCCAGGTACGCCACTGACTCTGTGATGTGGGACACTTGGTTTCGGGACGAGCACGAGACCAGGCGCACGTCGTACTTTGCTGATAGCTCATCGGGCCCGCTGCGGCCACGTACAGAGCGCCGAGCGCGTGCTCCGAGCCCTCCCAAGTGCGCGGGCATACGCGGGTGCGTGGCATCACGCTGACGCCATCGCCTTCGCCCTCTCCGTCGCCACCACCACCTCCTCGCATGACATAGGAGGAGGAGGCCCGACTCATTCAATGTGTCCTGGAAGACTCCATGGACACGCACGATGAGCGCCAATGGGAGGGCCTGGACACACCATGCTGGCCCTCTCTACGGCCGGCGACATGGTCGTACCGTTGCTGGAGATGATGCACATCAAGGAGGAGGTGCTGGAGGAGCAAGCCGTCGCTACACGGCCACGCACATGCCCGACGCTGTGGGGCCGGGTGGTGCCCCACGCCGCCGCAGTAACCGGAGCGCGAGCCGTCTCCACGGGGGGAGGTGGTGCAGGCGTTTCCCAACTTCCAGGGACCACCGTCCCACCTCCGAACGCCACCGCCTTATATCGACCTCACTGGCGACGACTACGATAACGGCGACTCGTGAGACGGCGACGAGCATGGCATCGACTAGCACTACATGGACAGGCGGCGCTTGTCTTTTGTTTTAGTTTTTATGTTAATTATGTTCTAAGCACTATGGAGGCCGTGAAGACTATAATGCTTAATTATGTTTTAATCACTATGTTTGCATATTATTTGAATTTTTTTCAGCATCTATTTAAGTTTTGCGATTTTTTTATATCATGTCCACCCCGGACATGATTTGGCGTGCGGCCGCGCGTTGGGCGCACGGACACGGCAACGGCCCCAAACGGACATGGGCTACACCACTGCCGCCCCAAACGGACAGAATCCAGGCAAAACGGACATCCGTCGAGGTTCGTGCACTGGAGTTGGCCTCACGGCTCTACCACGCACATCGATGGATGAAATGCACGTCAATTTTAGACTCGGTGTCTGTGCATGCTTCATTTCCCTAGTCGGGTTTCCTTTTTTTTCTTTATGTGTATCTTTGATGTGTAAATATGTACGTGCACAAATATGGGTATAAATAATACTGGAGTGTGGAAATGTCACTGTTATACGTTGATTTTTATGTATTATAAAAAGTGCATTTTTGTGCTAATTTTGTGGAAGGTTTTGTTTATGTTTTTATTTTCTTTCGTCTTCAATGGTAATACCAAGAAAAATAATTTTATTTTTCTTAGAAAATGTCATTTTATATTATTATTATTATTATTATTATTATTATTATTATTATTATTATTATTATTATCTGTAAGTATGCACACATGTAGTAAAAGAATATGTGTGTAAATTATACTAGATTCTGAAAATTGCAGTAATATATGTGTATCATTGCATATTACAAAAAGTGCAATTTTAGTGAAAAGTTGGGTGCTTTTTCTTTTTTTTCTTTGTTCTTGAAGGGTAATACCCATGCAACCAATTTATTGTTCCTTAGATTTTATTTATTTTGTTTTAGTTATTTATTTATTTATTATCTTCTAAACGGGTAATACCAACACAACTACTTCATTCTTTTATAGAAGAACTTCATTATTATTTTGATTTATTTTTAGTTTTTCTATTTGTTTCTTTTTAAGGGGTAAACTAGGATCACTAATTCATTCCTTCTTAATAAATTCTTTTTTTTTGCAAAAAGTCAACTATTTACATCATTATTCTTGCATATTATAAAAATGCATAATTTCTATGTAAATTTTGTGCAATTCTTGAAGCCCGTTATCCATTGCCTCTTTTCCTTGTGTTTCTATTCATTTTTTTCTTTGTTTATCCGTTTTAGTTTTTGTTTTTATTTCTGTATGGGTATTTGTGCCGTGTTGGATGAATGTAGATGTATACACACAAGTACTATACAATATGTGTATAATTTTTTATATGCTTATTCTTTACATATTACTAAAAATGAAATTTTCAATGTATAGATGTGTGCAAGTTTTTGAAAGATTTTGTTTCATTTTCTTTCTTCTTAAACGGTAATACCAATGCCACTAATACATTCTTGCTTGGAAAATTAATGATCTTGATTTATTTTTAGTAATATTTCATGTTCTTGCTTCTTTAAGGATAATATCAATGCTACTGATTTATTTCTACTTTGAAAATTGCTTTTTTTGCGAAAATTCCACTATTATATGCTTATTCTTGCATATTATAAAAATGCGCAATTTTTGTGCGAATTGCGTGCAATTTTTTTCAATAGTATTTTTGCTTTCTTTCTTCTTAAAAGGTAATACCAATGTCCCTAATTCATTTTTCATTATAAGCTTCATTATTTTGAGTTTGTTCATTCTTCTTATTTAAGGGTAATAACAATGCCACTAATTGATTCGTTCTCAGAAAACTTCTATCCTTTTTGCAAAACTTCCACTAGTATATGCTTATTTTGCATATGATGAAAATGCGCAATTTCTTTTTTAATTGTGTGCAAATTTTGTCATAATTTGTTTTGTTTTTTTCGTTGAAAACTTCATATTTTTTGTCTAAGTTTTTGTTCATTTATTCTTTATGGTGATACCACCACAAATCCGAACTTTAGGCAACCATCCCTTTTTCTTCTTTTGGTTATTGGTTTATCGATGCGCTATGGTATAATCTTCATCGAGCAGTGTGCGTTCGATCCGACCTGGGATCCTGTATTTTTGCCCGGTTCCGTTTCCGTCGGCGAGCAGCGCCTGCTTTTTGCCCTTCACCATCGGTGGAAGGAGCTCACTACCCACTCACCTCATGGCTCAGGCCCAGCATGTTGTTTTCTAGCCAAAATATAGTACGGTTACTGGAAACCTTTGTTTTTTTATCCGGGACGCCGGCATGCCTATTTCCGGCAGCGTGATTGCGTTGCGTGGTCTAGCACCTGCAGGCGTGAATCGGCCATGACTCAGCCAGCAGAATGGCCGCTTTTCGCGTCGGACTCCACCGGTGAGCCTCTCGTGCGTGCCTAACCATTTTGCGCGGTACTGTAGGCACTATATTACGGAGTATTGGCTTATTGCTTGCGTGAAATCTCATTAGGAAAATCACGTATGTATATGACAGTTAGATCATGCGTGTCGTCCTTGGCATCGTCTGTGTTGTATACAGTCAGATCATAGAAGGCCTGTCTCAGATCATAGAAGGCCAGTCTCATGTGGGCGACAGTGTCACTCTGTTCTACTCCCTCTGTAAGCTAATGTAAGAGCGTTCAGATAGCTACTTTAGCATTCTAAACGCTCGTATATTAGTTTACGGAGGGAGTACTGAAGAATCTACCATGAACTAGCAAAAAAAAGTCTGGAAGGAAAGAGCCGGTCAATTTTCTCAGGGGCCTATGAAATTGGTTAACAGTTTGACTGTACAGTTGATCTCTGTTGAGTAGCTCGTGCTGCCCGAAATGTCCTGGGGCATGCTTAATTAGGAACCTTAATAAGCCTAGACTAGTGCTACGTCTTTGTCAATCAGGAGGTGTTTGTTTCGTCGAATTCTGCCTGTCACCTGTTTACAGTGTAAACGGATACCCTTACGGGAGTTTGGTGAGACACCTCCGTAATCACGTTCCTCTGTAATCAGTTCCAGCCCAGTTATCGAACGATACCCCCCACCCCCACCGGTAAAGGCTTCCGCTCCCGACTCCGCTCCTCCCCCGCGACTCGCTCCTCCCCTCGATCTATTTGCGCCGCCGCCTCCCCTCGATCCCGCGCTGCTGTGCCGCCGCCCCGCCGCCTCCCTTCTAGTCCAGCACCGCCGCGCCACCACCTCCCCTCGACCCCCTTCAGTCCTCCCCTCCTGGTTCGGCCGCCGGGTTGACCTCGCCACACCAGTCGCCGGGAACGACCACACCAGCCGCCTCCGATGCCAATGAGGGTAGACCATTGAAGCCGCGTACGAGGAGCAGCAAGGCCCATCCGCCCATCTCCGGATCGATCTCTTCCTCCTTCGTCACTCTCCTACTGCAGATCTCAAGGTTAGGGTTACTAATACACCTGTTCTTGATCTTGAAGTAAAAAAAAATGTGTCCTTGATCTATTGTTGATCTACTAATGATCTGTTATAGGTTGATGTATAGCATATATTTCCATCTGTTCTTGATCTTGAAGTAAAAAAAAATATGTGTTCTTGATCTGTTTTTGATCTATTAATGATCTGTTATAGGTTGATGGCTATTAATGATCTATTCTTGATCTGTTCTTGATCTTGAAGTAAAAAATATATGTGTTCTTGATATGTTCTTTTATTAATGGATGACTAGTGGAGTATAACACGGTCTGTCATTTGTATTTTTCTGATGTGTTTTTGATCTGTCTAGTTAGGTAACTAGGCAAATAGATGAATTAGGTTGGCTGGTCACAAAAAGGAAGGAATGTGTCTTGTTCGATGCATGTTCCTGCTGTCAATTGGACCATCTTCTTTAGCTTTCTGGTTTGAAATCATATCCTGATACTTGGAACTTTGCATGACAGTAGATCGACGGTGCTATCCACATGCATATCAACTAGATATTGGTTGACTGTTCCTGTAGTTTTCTGATATGCAATTTTCCTATCCATATGCAGCAGTTGTATTTGTATATGACTTAATTAGGCTTCTGATATGCAAGTTTTTTTGGATCCATTGTACCTTTGCATGACCAAATGCATGTGCAAGTTTTTTCGTCATCCTGAAATCTATCCAGTTTCTTGTTTTGTAATTTTTAGGAAAGAAAGTCATACCAACCTTAAATAGGTATATTTTCCTTATGCAGTTATGGCCCGTCTTCCCTTAAGTGCGAGGCGTGGAAGGAGAAATGCAATATTTTTGAATCTGACCACTTCCATTATGCTTGTATACTATTATGTGTGGTTCATGTTTGCATTATCTTATAGGAGAAATGTTGGCAAATAGAAAGGAGAATTAAAATTAGAGAGTTAAGGGGAGGGAACTTGTATCGACTAATTGGTGAGAGCGACACTATGTGTATAAGTCAACTTCGTATGGATAGAGAACATTTCATATATTATGTGAGATGGTGAGAGATGTTGGTGGTCTAAAGGGTACAAGGATCACATCATTAGAGGAGATAGTGGCATCATTCTTGTATGTGTTATCACACCATCACAAAAATAAGACAGTAGAAAAATTCTTCTATCGAAGCCCTGAGCCAATTAGTAGAAACTTCAACGCTTGTCTTCTAGCTGTCTTGAAGCTGCACCATGTGCTACTTAAGAAGCCTGAACCTATACTCGAGGATTGCACCGATGATAAGTGGGAGTATTTCAAGGTAAATAGCTACTAATAAAAAATATTATTCACTAGATGATCTCAATAGTGGTAAAAGATGCTAATATTTGCACATTGCTCTTTATGTTGTAGAATTGCTTTGGAGCATTAGATGGCACACACATAGGCGCAACAGTCCCAGCTAATTTGAAAGAAATGTATCGATCAAGGTTGGGTGATATAGATACAAATGTATTAAGTGTATGTGCACCTGACATGCAATTCATCTACATATTACCCGGTTGGGAAGGTTCTGCACATGATGGTCGGGTTCTTAGGGATGCCATATCCCGACCAAATGGGTTGCTTGTCCCTGAAGGCCAATATTATCTTCTCGATGCTGGCTACACAAACGCAAAAGGATTTTTAGCTCCATATCGAGGTCAAAGGTATCACTCGGGTGGTTGGACACCACAAAATCCACCTCATAGCGCAGAAGAATATCTCAACATGCGCCACGCTAGAGCCCGAAATATAGTAGAAAGGTGCTTTGGAAGGCTGAAGGGTCGGTGGGGGATTTTGAGGTCTCCTTCCTCTTTTTCCTATGAAGACCCAATGTCGAATCATCATGGCATGCGCACTCTTGCATAATCTTATATTGCAAAAGATGTCTGCCGACCCACTTGATATCAATGAGCCAATATACAAGAAACATTAGAAGACATGGAGGGAGAATTGGACCAACCAGAATTCATCACTTCTATCTCAACTTCAAATGAGTGGACAAATTTTCAGAATCAACTTGCTCAGGGCATGTATAATAGACATAGGGCTGCTAGGGCGCATTGAGGTATAAGTTGTTTCTATTTGTTCCCTTCTATATATATTTCCATCCCATTTACATTTGTTCCCTTTCAATTATATTTGCAAGCTACAATTGCATATCATTTGCATTTGTTCTCTTTCATATATATTTGCCATCTCATTTGTACCCATTCTTGCTTGTGCAGATATGGACCGTGTGGATAGCTCGAGCACGTCTCGTGGAAGAGGCAAGAATAAAAGGAATTGGTATTCTGATGAGGACGGTGAGCTTATTAAAGCTTTGTATGAGTTGTATTTGGACCCGAGGTGGAAAGCTGATGGTGCCTTCAAGGGTGGATACCTGGGGATATTGGAAAAGCATCTTGCTGAAAAGTGTCCATGTCGTGGTATCACTGTTGGGGAACGTTGCAGAAAATAAATTTTTTCTACGCTTCACCAAGATCAATCTATGGATTCATCTACCAACGAGAGAGAGGAGTGCATCTACATACCCTTGTAGATCGCGAGCAGAAGCGTTCAAGAGAACGGGGTTGAGGGAGTCGTACTCGTCATGATCCAAATCACCGGAGATCCTAGCGCCGAACAGACGGCACCTCCGCGTTCAACACACGTACGGTTGGGAAGACGTCTCCTCCTTCTTGATCCAGCAAGGGGGAGGAAGAGGTTGATGGAGATCCAGTAGCACAACGGCGTGGTGGTGGAAGTAGCGGTGATCTCGGTAGGGCTTCGCCAAGCTCAGCGAGAGGGAGAGGTGGCGTGGAGGGAGAGGGAGGCGCCAGGAGCAGGGGTGCGCAGCCCTCCCTCCCTCTCTTTATATAGGGGCCCTGGGGGGCGACAGCACCCTAGAGATTGGATCTCAAGGGGGGCGGCCAAGGGGGTGGCTTGCCCCCCAAGCCAAGTGGGGCGCCCCCACCCCTAGGGTTTCCAACCCTAGGCGCAGGGGGGGCCAAGGGGGGCGCACCAGCCCACCAGGGGCTGGTTCCCTTCCCCAGTTCAGCCCATGGGGCCCTCCGGGATAGGTGGCCCCACCCGGTGGACCCCCGGGACCCTTCCGGTGGTCCCGGTACAATACCGGTGACCCCCGAAACTTTCCCGATGGCCGAAACTAGACTTCCTATATACAACTCTTTACCTCCGGACTATTACGGAACTCCTCGTGACGTCCTGGATCTCATCCGGGACTCCAAAAAACTTTCGGGTTACCGCATACTAATATCTCTACAACCCTAGCGTCACCGAACCTTAAGTGTGTAGACCCTACGGGTTCGGGAGACATGCAGACATGATCGAGATGACTCTCCGGTCAATAACCAACAGCGGGATCTAGATACCCATGTTGGCTCCCACATGCTCCTTGATGATCCCATCGGATAAACCATGATGTCGAGGATTAAAGTAATCCCATATATAATTCCCTTTGTCAATCGGTACGTTACTTGCCCGAGACTCGATCGTCGGTATCCCAATACCTCGTTCAATCTCGTTACCGGCAAGTCACTTTACTCGTACCGTAATGCATGATCCCGTGACCAAACACTTGGTCACATTGAGCTCATTATGATGATGCATTACCGAGTGGGCCCAGAGATACCTCTTCGTCATATGGAGTGACAAATCCCAGTCTCGATCCGTGTCAACCCATCAGATACTTTCGGGGATACCTGTAGTATACCTTTATAGTCACCCAGTTACGTTGTGACGTTTGGTACACCCAAAGCACTCCTACGGTATCCGGGAGTTACACGATCTCATGGTCTAAGGAAATGATACTTGACATTGGAAAAGCTCTAGCAAACGAACTACACGATCTTGTGCTATGCTTAGGATTGGGTCTTGTCCATCACATAATTCTCCTAATGATGTGATCCCGTTACCAACGACATCCAATGTCCATAGTCAGGAAACCATGACTATCTGTTGATCAACGAGCTAGTCAACTAGAGGCTTACTAGGGACATGTTGTGGTCTATTTATTCACACATGTATTACGATTTCCGTATAACACAATGATAGCATGAATAATAGAAAATTATCATGAACAAGGAAATATAATAATAATCATTTTATTATTGCCTCTAGGGAATATTTTCAACAGTCTCCCACTTGCACTGGAGTCAATAATCTAGTTACATTGTGATGAATCGAGCACCCATAGAGTTCTAGTGTTGATCATGTTTTGCTCGTGGAAGAGGTTTAGTCAACGGATCTGCGACATTCAGATCCGTTTGCACTTTGCAAATATCTATGTCTCCATCTTGAACATTTTCACGAATGGAGTTGAAGCACGCTTGATGTGTCTGGTCTTCTTGTGAAACCTGGGCTCCTTGGCAAGGGCAATAGCTCCAGTGTTGTCACAGAAGAGGGTGATTGGCCCCGACGCATTGGGTGTGACTCCTAGGTTGGTGATGAACTCCTTCATCCAGATTGCTTCATGCGTTGCCTCCAAGGCTGCCATGTACTCCGCTTCACATGTAGATCCCGCCACGACGCTCTGCTTGCAACTGCACCAGCTTACTGCCCCTCCATTCAAAATATACACGTATCCGGTTTGTGACTTAGAGTCATCCAGATCTGTGTCGAAGCTAGTGTCGACATAACCCTTTACGACGAGCCCTTCGTCACCTCCATAAACGAGAAACATATCCTTAGTCCTTTTCAGGTACTTCAGGATATTCTTGACCGCTGTCCAGTGATCCATGCCGGAATTACTTTGGTACCTTCCTACCAAACTTACGGCAAGGTTTACATCAGGTCTGGTACACAGCATGGCATACATGATAGACCCTATGGCTGAGGCATAGGGGACGACACTCATCTTTTCTCTATCTTCTGCCGTGGTCGGACATTGAGCCGAGCTCAATTTCACACCTTGCAACACAGGCAAGAACCCCTTCCTGGACTGATCCATATTGAACTTCTTCAATATCTTATCAAGGTATGTGCTTTGTGAAAGACCTATGAGGCGTCTCCATCTATCTCTATAGACCTTGATGCCTAATATGTAAGCAGCTTCTCCAAGGTCCTTCATTGAAAAACACTTATTCAATTAGGCCTTAATGCTGTTCCAAAAGTTCTATATCATTTCCCATCAAAAGTATGTCATCCACATATAATATGAGAAATGCTACAGTGCTCCCACTCACTTTCTTGTAAACGCGCACTCTTTTCCATCAGTCTGCATAAACCCAAACGCTTTGATCATCTCATCAAAGCGAATGTTCCAACTCTGAGATGCTTGCACCAACCCATAAATGGATCGCTGGAGCTTGCATACCTTGTTAGCATTCTCAGGATCGACAAAACCTTTCGGCTGCATCATATACAGTTCTTCCTTAAGATAGCCGTTAAGGAATGCTGTTTTGACGTCAATTTTCCATATCTCATAATCATAGTATGCGGCAATTGCTAACATGATTCGGACTCACTTCAGCTTCGCTACGGGAGAGAAAGTCTCATCGTAGTCAACCCCTTGAATTTGCCGATAACCCTTAGCGGCAAGTCGAGCTTTATAGATGGTAACATTACCATCCGCGTCCGTCTTCTTCTTAAAGATCCATTTGTTTCTATCGCTCGCCGATCATCGGGCAAGTCTGTCAAAGTCCATACTTTGTTTTCATACATGGATCCTATCTCGGATTGCATGGCTTCAAGCCATTTGTTGGAATCTGGGCCCGCCATCGCTTCTTCATAGTTCGAAGGTTCACCGTTGTCTAACAACATGATTTCCAGGACAGGGTTGACATACCACTCTGGTGTGGAACGTGTCCTTGTGGACTTACGAAGTTCAGTACCAACTTGATCTGAAGTACCTTGATCATCATCATCAATTTCCTCTCCAGTCGGTGTAAGCACCACAGGAACATTTTCCTGAGATGCACTACTTTCTGGTTCAAGAGGTAGTACTTCATCGAGTTCTACTTTCCTCCCACTTACTTCTTTCGAGAGAAACTGTTTCTCCAGAAAGGACCCGTTCTTGGCAACAAAGATCTTGCCTTCGGATCTAAGGTAGAAGGTATACCCAATGGTTTCCTTAGGGTATCCTATGAAGACGCATTTTTCTGACTTGGGTTCGAGCTTTTCAGGTTGAAGTTTCTTGACATAAGCATCGCATCCCCAAACTTTTAGAAACGACGGCTTAGGTTTCTTCCCAAACCATAATTCATATGGTGTCGTCTCAACGCATTTAGATGGTGCCCTATTTAAAGTGAATGTAGCTGTCTCTAGAGCGTATCCCCAAAATGATAGCGGTAAATTGGTGAGTGACATCATAGATCGCACCATATCCAATAGAGTGCGATTACGACGTTCGGACACACCGTTACGCTGAGGTGTTCCAGGCGGTGTGAGTTGTGAAACGATTCCACATTTCCTTGAGTGCGTACCAAATTCGTGACTTAAATATTCTCCTCCATGATCTGATCGTAAGAACTTTATTTTTCTATCACGTTGATTCTCTACCTCATTCTGAAATTCCTTGAACTTTTCAAAGGTCTCAGACTTGTGTTTCATCAAGTAGACATGCCCATATCTACTTAAGTCATCAGTGAGAGTGAGAACATAACAATAGCCTCCGCGAGCCTCAACGCTCATTGGACCGCACACATCAGTATGTATGATTTCCAATAAGTTGGTTGCTCGCTCCATTGTTCCGGAGAACGGAGTCTTGGTCATTTTGCCCATGAGGCATGGTTCGCATGTGTCAAATGATTCATAATCGAGAGATACTAAAAGTCCATCAGCATGGAGCTTCTTCATGCGCTTGACACCAATATGACCAAGGCGGTAGTGCCACAAGTATGTGGGACTATCATTATCAACCTTACATCTTTTGGTATTCACACTATGAATATGTGTAACATCACGTTCGAGATTCATCAAGAATAAACCATTAACCAGCGGGGCATGAACATAAAACATATCTCTCATATAATAGAACAACCATTATTCTCGGATTTAAATGAGTAGCCATCTCGTATTAAACGAGATCCAGATACAATGTTCATGCTCAAAGCTGGCACTAAATAACAATTATTGAGGTTTAAAACTAATCCCGTAGGTAAATGTAGAGGTAGCACGCCGACGGCGATCACATCGACCTTAGAACCATTCCCGACACGCATTGTCACCTCGTCCTTCACCAGTCTCCGCTTATTCCGCAGCTCCTGCTTTGAGTTACAAATCTGAGCAATCGCACCGGTATCGAATACCCAGGAGCTACTATGAGTACTGGTAAGGTACACATCAATTACATGTATATCACATATACCTTTAGTGTTGTCGGCCTTCTTGTCCGCTAAGTATTTGGGGCGGTTCCGCTTCCAGTGTCCCTTTCCCTTGCAATAAAAGCACTCAGTCTCAGGTTTGGGTCCATTCTTTGGCTTCTTCCCGGCAACTGGTTTGCCGGGCGCGGCAACTCCCTTGTCGTCCTTCTTGAAGTTCTTCTTACCCTTGCCTTTCTTGAAACTAGTGGTTTTATTGACCATCAACACTTGATGCTCCTTTTTGATTTCTACCTCCGCTGATTTCAGCATTGAAAATACTTCAGGGTTGGTTTCACCATCCCCTGCATATTGTAGTTCATCACAAAGCTCTTGTAGCTAGGTGGGAGCGATTAAAGGATTATGTCAACGACCGCCTCGTCCGGGAGGTTAATGTCCAGCTGGGACAAGCGGTTGTGCAACCCAGACATTTTCCTGACAACAGTAAGATGTCCATCCTATTAACTATTAACCTAGGAATTTAGCTTGAGCATGAAGTCACACATTTCACTATTTGAGTTTGAAACTAATGTTCTAAAAAATTAGTAACACTAATATTTCTTGAATAATTAGTTTGACCACAGTTTGGCCATAGTTTGACCAGATTTGATCAAAATTCAAAAAACTAAAATAATTATTTAGTAACACTAATATTCTAGAATAATTCGTTTGACCATTGTTTAACCACAGTTTGACAACACAGTTTGAATTTTTTTCGATTTTTTCCACTCTAGATCTTAAAAGCCCCGTAACTTTTTTCTGTTTGGTTTTTGAGGATTTTGAAAATGTTTAACGGGGTTCCCCCAGTTAAATTTGGATGTAACTTTTCGAGTAGATGATTTTTCATATAAAAAACTTTTTCATCCGAGTTAGTATGCAAAAGTTATGCCCATTTTTACAAATTTTCGAGAGATTTTGCAAATAAAGTCAAAATTCATATTTGCAAATTTTCCCAACAACTAGACCACATATCACATGGGAAACTTATTTTCTTTTTTTTTTGACATTTTCATCATTTTCTTTTATTTTTTAAAAC
>NC_041391.1:677305533-677340163 GCF_002162155.2 Triticum dicoccoides
CCGCGCTACTGCTATCAACTTAGTAGTAGCGAGGTTTAAAACCCTGCGCTACTGGTAAGTAGCAGTAGCGAGGGTTTTTAACCCTCGCTACTAGTAACTTTCTGTGTATAGGCTTTTCCCTAGTAGTGTCAAGGGGGGGGGGCGGCCAAGGGGGTGGCTTGCCCCCTAAGCCAAGTGGGGCGCCCCCACCCCTAGGGTTACCAACCCTAGGCGCAGGGGGGCCCAAGGGGGGCGCACCAGCCCACCAGGGGTTGGTTCCCTTCCCACTTCAGCCCATGGGGCCCTCTGGGATAGGTGGCCCCACCCGGTGGACCCCCGGACCCTTCCGGTGGTCCCGGTACAATACCGGTGACCCCCGAAACTTTCCCGATGGTCGAAACTGGACTTCCTATATACAATTCTTTACCTCCAGACTATTCCGGAATTCCTCGTGACGTCTGGGATCTCATCCGAGACTCCAAACAACTTTTGGGTTACCGCATACTAATATCTCTACAACCCTAGCGTCACCGAACCTTAAGTGTGTAGACCCTACGGGTTCGGGAGACATGCAGACATGACCGAGACAACTCTCCGACAATAACCAACAGCAGGATCTGGATACCCATGTTGGCTCACACATGCTCCTCGATGATCTCATCGGATGAACCATGATGTCGAGGATTCAAGTAATCCCGTATACAATTCCCTTTGTCAATCGGTATGTTACTTGCCCGAGATTCGATCGTCGGTATCCCAATACCTCGTTCAATCTTGTTGAAAGAACATGTGATGCCCCCATGTTTGGTTTTGGTAATTGATGACAATCTCTATGGACTAATGGTTGCCTTGAGTTATATTTGAATGTTTTGTCCATAGGCTTTTCTTGAAGTCCATGTGTTGGTTTCAAGGAGTTTATGAGTTGACCAAGGTGCTATTAAGGAATTATCCAAAGATTGGTCATGTGAGTGCTGAGCTTATTGCAAGCATGTCTTGAAGAAGAAGATTGTGTGATCATTCATGTTTACCTTCAAGACATCATCCAAATGAAGAGAGTTGGAATGATTCAAGGTTGATCAAGACTAAGTCAAGAGTGAATCAAGTTGATCAACTCTCAAAGTGTAGAAGATGTACCGAGAGGGATCAAGTGATCCCATGGTATGGTGAGCATTGTCCATTGCAACTTGTGTACTAACCCATGGTCTATGTGAGAGTTCTATGTGGGGTTAGGTACGTGTCCATGGGCTTGCGTCAATAGGAAGATATCATACAACCCATGGAAAGGATGACATCAAGTGGTGATCGTCATCATGATTGCTGTGTGCAAGTTCAAGTGGAGAATCACGAACAAATCAAGTGCTTGAATCTTGCCATCCTTTGTGGTGTCAATGGTCTTGTGAAGATGTGCCGAAGAGTGGCTCACCCATAGTGGACTATGGGGGAGCAATCATCTAGTTTTCATCGAGCCAACGCAATCAAGAAAGGTGGTCCAACTTGACGGAGTCAAGATCGTCATCATCTAACTCAAGTGGACCATGTGCAAGGCAAAGGTTTGCCCTTGATAGGTTTTCTCTTTTACCGGTCTCGTGCTGGTAGTTGGGAGACCGGGTTATAGGATCGTTTACCGTACTATCAAGGGGGGCTCTCAAGTTGGTAGCTTAATCGTATCGTTAGTAGAGAGCTCAAACCATTGCATCCTTGCATCATGTTTCTTGGTTCTTGTTTGGTTATCTTTGTGAGTCTTAGAGGTTATTGTCATCTTGATGACAAGCTTGAGTTCATCGAAAACGGAGTTCGCATGCGTCTTCTATGATGTTTTTGGTGTTGGAGGTTTTACCGGTCTTATCCAAGGAAGGGTTTTCACCATTTTCTGATGGGCATTTTCTCATTTGCTTCTTATTGATATTTCTATCAAGATCGTGTTAGCCCTTGTTGCTAACTTTCCAACAAACTTGGTTTCATCGAATTCGGAGCTCGTATGTGAAAGTTGTGGCTGTTTTGATATTGCCTGTTTTACATAGAGAGGTTGTACCGCCCCGTAGAGAGGTTGTAGCGGTTGAACGGTAGAACCGGTGTTTGGAGCGGTTGTACCGCTCCAGAATTGGTCCGGAGGTTGTTCCGGCCATGTACCGCTCTACCACCGGACTGGTTTCTGTTTTGGAGCGGTTCTTGGGCGGTTGTTGACCGGTTTTACCGGTGTAACCGGTACTACCGGTTCCCCAGACTGTTGTACTGCTTAGAGTTTTTCCCAGGTTGGTTTTTCCTCTACTTTGGCCGGTTGTACTGGTTCGTGCACCAGTTGTACCGGTCGTACAGCTTTCTGCACATAACGGGCAGATTCGTGGGGACCTATTTAAGGGGGTCTTCTTCCCCAATGGTTCCCTATCTCTTGAGCTCGTTTTTGCCCCCATTGTTGATCTTCTTTGAGCTTGCTAACTCTCAATCCCTCCATGGATTCTTGCTAGTTTTTGAGGGAAAAGAGAGAGGAGATCTAGATCCACACTTCCACCAATCACTTTCTCCTCTATGTGAGGGGAACCCCTTGGATCTAGATCTTGGAGTTCTTTGTGTTCTCCTTCTTGTTCTTCCTCTTACTTTCCTCCCTAGCATTAGTTTCTTTGGTGGGATTTGATAGAGAAGGACTTGGGTACTCTGTGTGCCCTTGCCATTGCATTTGTGCATCGGTTTGAGTTCTCCACGGTGATACGTGGAAGTGAAGTTTGAGAAGCTTATTACTCTTGGGTGTTTGGGCACCCTAGAGCTTGTTCCTCTTGGGTGCCTTGGCGCCCTAGACGGTTGGTGGTGTTCGGAGCTCAATCATTGTGGTGTAAAGCTCCGGGCAAGCGTCGGGGTCTCCAATTAGGTTGTGGAGATCGCTCCGAGCAATTTGACGGGTATCGGTGACCGCCCCAAAGGGTTGCCAAAGTGTACGGGTTCGGTGACCGCCCCCAAGGGTCGCCATTTGTATGGGTTCGGTGACCGCCCTCAAGGGCCCCTTAGTGGAATCACGGCATCTTGCATTGTGCGAGGGTGTGAGGAGATTACGGTGGCCCTAGTGGCTTCTTGGGGAGCATTGTGCCTCCACACCGCTCCAAACGGAGATTAGCATCCGCAAGGGTGTGAACTTCAGGATACATCATCGTCTCCGCGTGCCTCGGTTATCTCTTACCCGAGCCCTTTACTTATGCACTTTACTTTGTGATAGCCATATTGTTCTTTTGTCATATATCTTGCTATGACATAGTTGCTTATCTTGCTTAGCATAAGTTGTTGGTGCACATAGGTGAGCCTAGTTGTTGTAGGTTTTGTTCTTGACAAATTAACCGCTAGGTTTATTCCGCATTTGTTCAAGCCTCTACCGTAATTATTTTAAAGTGCCTATTCACCCCCCCTCTAGGTGACATCCTCGATCTTTCAATTGGTATCAGAGCCTCGTCTCTCTTTGTTGGGCTTAACTGCCTAGAGAGTAAAGATGTCGACTAGAGGATTAGGATTCTCGGACACTCTTAGTTTTGATGGCACAAATTTTGATGTTTGGGTAATTCGCATGCTTAATCTCTTTAGGGTCATGGACCCAACTTTAGAGCGAATTGTAGATATGGGTTTTTCTCCTCCAAAGGATCCCCAAAGATTATCTTTAGAGGATGAGAAAAACTCTTATCTCAATGCTCAAGCCTCTAATGTGCTTTTCGATGCTTTGAGCAATGTAGTTATATTTCAACTCATGCCGTTCCGGGATGCTCATGAGTTATGGACAAAGCTTCAAGATAAATATGGTGTGTCCATGATTTGTGGGGATGATTGTTCTCCCTCCACCTCCGGTCGTATAGTCTTCTGAACTTCTTCTACTTCACCTACATGTGATTTGCCACAAGGTAATGATATGATGAGTAGTGTTGGTCATTGCAATGATGATAGTATGCTTATTGTGGATGATCCTTCATCACTATATTATTGCAATGCTCCTTCTTTGGGCTTTAACACTTCGAGCACTCCAAATGTTTCACATGCTTGTGTTGATAGTCCTTGCATATCATGTAGAAATTGCTTGACTAAATCTCATGATGATATGCTTTATATGTCTTGTTGCCATGATAAAAATGCATCTATTTCCTCGAATTATTGTGCTAACAATGTAGAGGAAACCCAACACTCCATGGAACAAGATGTGGTGTTTAATGGTGCCTCAAGGGATCCTACATCATCATCTATTGCTTTTTGCCTTATGGCTAAGGCGTCAAAGGTATCTCCTACTTTGTACCCCAATATGTCTCTTGATGATGATGTTGATGCTAATGATGATGAGGATAATGATGAAGAGAATGATAATGTTGCCTCCTTAAAAACTAAGGGGGAAATGATTTTTAAAGCTCTTCATAAAAATAAAATTGCTCGTTCCAACTTCATGGAAATAATGTCCATTGCCATTGATTGCAAGAAATACATTGAAGAGTTGGAATCTCATCTAGAGGAGCATGAGGTCACCATTGAGAAAATGGAAGCTCATGGGCGTGATTACGCAAATGAGATCGTGGAGCTATCTCAAGCTCTTGAACTTGAACAAACCACCAAGGAATCTCTTGAGGAGACTTTTGCTCTAGAATTGTCTAGAGTGAAGGAATCTACTGATAGAGTTCTTGAGGTGGCCAATGTTTTTGAAACTAAAAATGGTAAGCTTGAAGTTGCTCATGCTAGACTCCTTGAGGATTTTGAGCACCTCGAAAATGGCTCAAGGGTCATCAAGGGCGAGCTCATCAAACTCACCGAGTCTCATGCTCAACTTGAAGCTTCTTATTTAAAAGAGCTTGCCAAGGTGCCTTCTCCTCTTGTTGTTAATGATGATGTGTGTGCTACTAATTCTATTACTTGTGAAGCATCCATTTTGAAGGAGAATGTTGAGCTACGGGCTCAACTTGAGGTGCTATCTAGTAATTATGGGAAATTGGAAGAAAGTCATGAAAAGCTCTCAAGCTCTCATGATGATCTTCTAGTATCCCATAGTGTGCTAAAGATAGCCCATGAGGCCATGATTGTTAAGGTAACATCTAGTGAGCCTCATGTGGATACTAGCACTACTTCTAGTCAAAATAGTATATTGCCATGTGCTAGTCCTTGTAATTCATCTACTCACAATGTTGGTACATATTGTGATGAATTGCTTTCCTTGCCCTGTTGCTCTAATGATGAAGCTTATACTTCCTCTAGTACTTGTGTTGAGACTAACCATGTAGAGGAAATCAAAGAGCTCAAGGCCCAAGTCACTTCTTTAAAGAAAGACTTCGAAAAGAGTCATCAAGGGAAATCCACACTCAACAATATCTTGAGTGTGAAAAAATCCCCCAATGACAAAGGTGGACTT
This sequence comes from Triticum dicoccoides, assembly GCF_002162155.2. Taxonomy (NCBI): domain Eukaryota; kingdom Viridiplantae; phylum Streptophyta; class Magnoliopsida; order Poales; family Poaceae; genus Triticum; species Triticum dicoccoides. The sequence goes on from NC_041391.1 coordinate 677,310,872, forward strand.
GGATTCAACTCCAATAAGAAGAAGAAGTCCAAGATGAACAAAAGGAAGGGCCAAGAACAAGTCAAGAATTCGGCCAAGATTGTTTGCTTCAAGTGCAAAGTCGAAGGGCATTATGTTAGATCTTGCCCACTGAAGAAGAAGGCCATTAGTGTCAAGCAACAAGGGAAGAGGGCACAAGTTCAATCTCATGCTCAACATCAAGTTGAAGAAAGGCCTCTTCCCCAGAAGACTCAAGTTAATGCTTCTCAAATTGAGAAATCAAGTGAGAAGAAAGTGAAGAGTAGACGTTGCTACTTATGTCATGAGAAAGGTCACGTCGCTTATTCATGCACTAGTGGTAACTTATCCAACCCAATTATTATTGATGATATCTATTCTCTTGGTAAGGATAAGGTTGGCAATGTGTTTGCCAAGTTTGTTGGTACTCAAAGTGGTGTCAAGCAAAGAACCATTTGGGTAGCCAAACCTATTGTGACTAACCTGTTAGGACCCAGCTTGGTTGGGGACCAACAAGCTCAAACTTGATCAATAGGTGTTGTTGGAGGGCATTGGAGACTTGGCTACATTATGAAGAATTAAGGGGACTTCATCACTCTTATTGTCTCAAGCCAAGTCAATTGAATCATCAAATTTATATCTTATATCCAATGTGCCTCCTTGCGGTAACTTGTACTTAAAATTGCTTACATTCAAAGTTACTTGCCCCCTTGCATGTTTTGGTTTTGTTCCTTGCATGTGTTTGTATATGTTGTGATTCCAACTTGCTTATCTTGAGCAATCAAGTATGTGTGTGTTGGTTTGCACATCATGTACGCGTGTGTCGTGCGTTGAGCCTTTATGCTTCTTGTTTGTATCCTAGTTGGCTCGTGTGAGAGATTAATGGAACATCCCATTTTGGGGGAGTGATGTGCTTTGTGCACCTCACAATCCTATAAATGTGTGTACATGAGGAATACAATCTAGTATTGATATTACAAGATTATCTAGTCGCTAGGTGGTATATCTCTCATGAGAAATTCAAATTCTAAATAGTCCATTAATTATCTCTTGTTTGTTCCTCTTATTGCCTCTTGTTAAGTTCTTATTGGTATCACATTATGGGGGAGTAATATGCTAAGTGCATATTACAAGCCTAGAAAATGTGTACATTTGAGATATTGTCACCTAGAATTGATATTGTAAATTATCTTGTTCCTAGGTGGCATGTTAGCTCTACAAGTTGCAATTTGCGTGTGTTTGGTGTGAAGATGATTTTGGATATCATTGCTATCTACCAACGGGAATTATTTCCAAATACTTCTTGTCTTTTGACAATTGGTACTCACTTATGTGTGGTAGAAATTATTGATCATCTTCACGTTGGCGTTTGCTTTTTATTTGCCTTATCTCTTGCCAAGTTTGTGTCAACTCCCGTTGTCTTCCCTACCACTTGTGGATCTTTTTTATTTCTTGTTCTTGTCTAGTGTTTTCTAGATATAGTGAAAGTGATGATCCCACCTTCTGCATTTTGTATTCAAATGCAAATCCTATGTAATGCACAACTTGTGGGGGAGCTATTCTATTTTCTCTAAAATGCTCATCTTGTGATCCTCATCAAGTGTGTTTTTGTGGAAGGCAAGCCATTTCTTTTTGGTACTTTGTGCCATCATGAAACTTTGTTGAGAGCTTGGTTTGTTTGGAACCATCCTCTCTTTGGGAGTTTGACATCTTTATTTTCGTGTGTATCAATGGATATTTCATTCCTTGATGTATCTTTTATGGACATCCTCCAAGTGATGATTTATTCATTTGGTATCTTTTCTTCGCTCGGAATTTCTTTGTCTTTTGGTCTCGGTTCTTGAAAGTCTTGAGCATGCATATTTACTTCTTGTAGTTTCTTTGGCATGCTTTCTTTCTTTGACTCAATATATAGGGGAAACTCCACCTAGCCTCAATTTGGATGAGATGTGCATGAAATTCATTTTCATATCTATATGCACATATTTATGTGGAGTTTGTCCTATGTATTGGTGTTTCTAACTATGTGGTCCCAATGAGTTTGGGTACCATTTAGTTTGTGTTGTTCTTCTAGGAACATTTGGAGATGCATTGGATGCTCGGCTCACTCACAAGGAAGGTGTTTCCACCATATGCTTATTGGAGTCAAGCTAGGATGATCAATGAATTGCCATCTACCTTCAATTGGTATCTACTACATCCTTCCAATGGTATCTCGGTAACAAGTATCATCATCTACTTCATGCACACATTTCTTGCATCAACCTTGTGTAGGTTGTATCATGGCATGTATTCATTCTTTCTTGTGATACTTGTTTCCTTTCTCAAAGCATCCCAACTATGATCTCATGTTGCTAGTTGTGATGTCTTTGATGGTTGTGCGGTAGGAATTCATTTATATACAATAAGACCATATCTAGCCATGTGCTATGCTTCCAAGCAAATATCTTATTGGTATATGTATGACTTCCTTTTGGATATCTTATTCCTTCGTGTTGTAACTATGTCGAGTGTACATCCTTCTTTGTAGACATATATCATCATGATTTCGTCTACCTAGAACCTTATACACCTGAGAGAAATTACATCTCTGGACGATATCCTTTCTTTCACGCCCACCTTGTCTTTCTTTTGCTATTTCTTTGGTGGCTCCGTGAAAGATCTTGTCTTGAGTGCGGGTCTTATCTCATTGCATCTTGATGCACTCTTTTGTGGTGAAGATTTTTTTTTCCTCATGCTTGTCTTGACGAGGCCTTTGCCATCTTAATTGGTATCCCTTGTCTTGATGAGGCTTTCATTTTCTATCTTCACCACGGGTTGTCACAAGCATAGGTTCTCTTCTGCTTATTAGTAAGCTTGTGAACCCATTTACCAGTTGTGTGTGAGAATGATAGGCCTTGCACCATGTGCCTCATTCTTTCAAGACTATGTTGATGCTTAATGCTCATCCTAATTTTAGTCTTCTCAAATGCTTCGCCATGACTCACACACATTATTTTGGTTGAGCCTATTCTTAAGTGAAATCTTTCACTTGTTGCTCAACCATGTGTTTGTTGCAAGTACTAGGCTTAGTTTCCTATATGCTCACTTGCACTTGTTGTAAGTTTCTATTGATTTTGGGGGAGCTATGATCCTATTTTGTGCACTTTGTATCCAAATACAAAAATTCTTGATGTGCAGAAATCATGGGGAGCTTCTCTAGTTTCTTTAGAACACTGCTCCACTCTTATCATAATATCCTTTATTCATGTGGCTCGTAGGATCATTGGCCTAGTTGGTTCAATTGGTATCTTTTGATAGCTTGCTTCAATTGGTATCTTTTGGTTGCTTGATTGCTTGTTTCTCTCTTTGATTATGTCCTTGTGGCATATCTTCCTTTTGCAATCTTTGGGCCTCAATATAGTTTGTCTTCCTCCAAGTATTTACCGTTGGATATGTGTATTGCATTCCACTCTCTTGTTGAGAAATACACAATTTATGGAGGAACACATTTTATATTGGCCTTCTAAGCTTTTAGCCCATTTTGGCAATCGATGCCAATGGGGGAGAAGTTTTAGAGAGTTTTGTGGAGAATTTTAGAGAGTTGTCTCCTCTTGCTTTGGTTTTGTTCCTTAGCATTTGCATCTCATTCGCATGCACTATTGGTTGTTGCATTGCAATGTGATGCATAATTCCTTATATAAACTCTCTTGAAAGTGATTGTCATCAATTACCAAAATGGGGGAGATTGAAAGAACATGTGATGCGCCCATGTTTGGTTTTGGTAATTGATGACAATCTCTATGGACTAATGGTTGCCTTGAGTTATATTTGAAGGTTTTGTCCATAGGCTTTTCTTGAAGTCCATGTGTTGGTTTCAAGGAGTTTATGAGTTGACCAAGGTGCTATTAAGGAATTATCCAAAGATTGGTCATGTGAGTGCTGAGCTTATTGCAAGCATGTCTTGAAGAAGAAGATTGTGTGATCATTCATGTTTACCTTCAAGACATCATCCAAATGAAGAGAGTTGGAATGATTCAAGGTTGATCAAGACTAAGTCAAGAGTGAATCAAGTTGATCAACTCTCAAAGTGTAGAAGATGTACCGAGAGGGATCAAGTGATCCCATGGTATGGTGAGCATTGTCCATTGCAACTTGTGTACTAACCCATGGTTTATGTGAGATTTCTATGTGGGGTTAGGTACGTGTCCATGGGCTTGCGTCAATAGGAAGATATCATACAACCCATGGAAAGGATGACATCAAGTGGTGATCGTCATCATGATTGCTGTGTGCAAGTTCAAGTGGAGAATCACGAACAAATCAAGTGCTTGAATCTTGCCATCCTTTGTGGTGTCAATGGTCTTGTGAAGATGTGCCGAAGAGTGGCTCACCCATAGTGGACTATGGGGGAGCAATCATCTAGTTTTCATCGAGCCAACGCAATCAAGAAAGGTGGTCCAACTTGACGGAGTCAAGATCGTCATCATCTAACTCAAGTGGACCATGTGCAAGGCAAAGGTTTGCCCTTGATAGGTTTTCTCTTTTACCGGTCTCGTGCTGGTAGTTGGGAGACCGGGTTATAGGATCGTTTACCGTACTATCAAGGGGGGCTCTCAAGTTGGTAGCTTAATCATATCGTTAGTAGAGAGCTCAAACCATTGCATCCTTGCATCATGTTTCTTGGTTCTTGTTTGGTTATCTTTGTGAGTCTTAGAGGTTATTGTCATCTTGATGACAAGCTTGAGTTCATCGAAAACAGAGTTCGCATGCGTCTTCTATGATGTTTTTGGTGTTGGAGGTTTTACAGGTCTTATCCAAGGAAGGGTTCTCACCATTTTCTTATGGGCATTTTCTCATTTTCTTCTTATTGATATTTCTATCAAGATTGTGTTATCCCTGGTTGCTAGCTTTCCAACAAACTTGGTTTCATCGAATTCGGAGCTCGTATGTGAAAGTTGTGGCTGTTTTGATATTGCCTGTTTTACATAGAGAGGTTGTACCGCCCCGTAGAAAGGTTGTACCGGTTGACCGGTACAACCGGTGTTTGGAGCGGTTGTACCGCTCCAGAATTGGTCCGGAGGTTGTTCTGGCCATGTACCGCTCTACCACCGGACTGGTTTCTGTTTTGGAGTGGTTCTTGGGCGGTTGTTGACCAGTTTTACCGGTTTAACCGGTACTACCGGTTCCCCAGGCTGTTGTACCGCTTAGAGTTTTTCCCAGGTTGGTTTTTCCTCTGCTTTGGCCGATTGTACCGGTTCGTGCACCGGTTGTACCGGTCGTACAGCTTTCTGCACATAACGGGCAGATTCGTGGGGACCTATTTAAGGGGGTCTTCTTCCCCAATGGTTCCCTATCTCTTGAGCTCGTTTTTGCCCCCATTGTTGACCTTCTTTGAGCTTGCTAACTCTCAATCCCTCCATGGATTCTTGCTAGTTTTTGAGGCAAAAGAGAGAGGAGATCTAGATCCACACTTCCACCAATCACTTTCTCCTCTATGTGAGGGGAACCCCTTGGATCTAGATCTTGGAGTTCTTTGTGTTCTCCTTCTTGTTCTTCCTCTTACTTTCCTCCCTAGAATTAGTTGCTTTGGTGGGATTTGAGAGAGAAGGACTTGGGTACTCTGTGTGCCCTTGCCATTGCATTTGTGCATCGGTTTGAGTTCTCCACGGTGATACGTGGAAGTGAAGTTTGAGAAGCTTATTACTCTTGGGTGTTTGGGCACCCTAGAGCTTGTTCCTCTTGGGTGCCTTGGCGCCCTAGACGGTTGGTGGTGTTCGGAGCTCAATCATTGTGGTGTAAAGCTCCGGGCAAGCGTCAGGGTCTCCAATTAGGTTGTGGAGATCGCCCCGAGCAATTTGACGGGTACCGGTGACCGCCCCCAAGGGTTTCCAAAGTGTACGGGTTCGGTGACCGCCCCCAAGGGTCGCCATTTGTACGGGTTCGGTGACCGCCCTCAAGGGTCCCTTAGTGGAATCACGGCATCTTGCATTGTGCGAGGGCGTGAGGAGATTACGATGGCCCTAGTGGCTTCTTGGGGAGCATTGTGCCTCCACACCGCTCCAAATGGAGATTAGCATCCGCAAGGGTGTGAACTTCGGGATACATCTGTTGGGGAACGTAGCAGAAATTCAAAATTTTCCTACGTGTCACCAAGATCTATCTATGGAGAGACCAGCAACGAGTAGAAAGAGAGTGCATCTACATGCCCTTGTAGATCGCTAAGCGGAAGCGTTCAAGTGAACAGGGTTGATGGAGTCGTACTCGTCGTGATTCAAATCACCGATGATCCTAGTGCCGAACGGACGGCACCTCCGCGTTCAACACACGTACAGCCCGGTGACGTCTCCCACGCCTTGATCCAGCAAGGAGAGAGGGAGAGGTTGAGGAAGACTCCATCCAACAGCAGCACAACGGCGTGGTGGTGGTGGAGGAGCGTGGCAATCCAGCAGGGCTTCGCCAAGCACCATGGGAGAGGAGGAGTAGGAAGAGAGGTAGGGCTATGCCAGAACTTCGTCTGTAGCTCCCATGCGCCTCCCCACTATATATAGGGGTGGAGGGGCTGGTTTCTTACCCTCCAAGTCCATTGGGGCATTGGCCAAGGTGGGAGGAAAGAAATCCCATCATTTCCTTCCCCACCGATTGTTATCCCCCCTTTTTAGGGATCTTGATCTTATCCCTTTGAGATATGATCTTATTCCTTCTAAGGGGGGATCTTGGTGCGCCTTCACCAGGGATGTGGGGCCTTGCCCCCACTACCCACGTTCATGTGGGTCCCCCCAAGCAGGTGGGCCCCACTCAAGAACCTTCTAGAACCTTCCCGGTACAATACCGAAAAATCCCGAACATTTTCCGGTGGCCAAAATAGGACTTCCCATATATAAATCTTTACCTCCGGACCATTCCGGAACTCCTCGTGACGTCCGGGATCTCATCCGGGACTCCGAACAACATTCGGTAACCACATACAAACTTACTTTATAACCCTAGCGTCATCGAACCTTAAGTGTGTAGACCCTACGGGTTCGGGAGACATGTAGACATGACCGAGACGTTCTCCGGTGAATAACCAACAGCGGGATCTGGATACCCATGATGGCTCCCACATGTTCCACGATGATCTCATCGGATGAACCACGATGTCAAGGACTTAATCAATCCCGTATTCAATTCCCTTTGTCTATAGGTATGTTACTTGCCCGAGATTCGATCGTCGGTATCCAATACCTTGTTCAATCTCGTTACCGGCAAGTCACTTTACTCGTTCCGTAACACATCATCCCGTGATCAACTCCTTGGTCACATTGCGCATATGATGATGTCCTACCGAGTGGGCCCAGAGATACCTCTCCGTTTACACGGAGTGACAAATCCCAGTCTCGATCCGCATAAAACAATAGATACTTTCGGAGATACCTGTAGTGCACCTTTATAGTCCCTCAGTTACGTTGTGATGTTTGATACACCCAAAGCACTCCTACGGTATCCAGGAGTTACACGCTCTCATGGTCGAAGGAAGAGATACTTGACATTGGCAAAGCTCTAGCAAATGAACTACACGATCTTTTGTGCTAGTCTTAGGATTGGGTCTTGTCCATCACATCATTCTCCTAATGATGTGATCCCGTTATCAACGACATCCAATGTCCATAGCCAGGAAACCATGACTATCTGTTGATCACAACAAGCTAGTCAACTAGAGGCTCACTAGGGACATATTGTGGTCTATGTATTCACACGTGTATTACGATTTCCGGATAATACAGTTATAGCATGAATAAAAGACAATTATCATGAACAAAGAAATATAATAATAATACTTTTATTATTGCCTCTAGGGCATATTTCCAACAGTCTCCCACTTGCACTAGAGTCAATAATCTAGTTCACATCGCCATGTGATTAACACTCACAGGTCACATCGCCATGTGACTAATACCCAAGAGTTTACTAGAGTCAGTAGTCTAGTTCACATCACTATGTGATTAACACTCAATGAGTTTTATGTTTGATCATGTTGCTTGTGAGAGAGGTTTTAGTCAACGGGTCTGAACCTTTCAGATCCGTGTGTGCTTTACAAATCTCTATGTCATCTCCTAGATGCAGCTTCCACGCTCTATTTGGAGCTATTCCAAACAACTGTTCTACTTGGAGCTATTCTAAATTATTGCTCCATTATATGTATCCGGTCTCTCTACTCAGAGCTATCCGGATAGGTGTCAAGCTTGCATCGTCGTAACCTTTACGACGAACTCTTTTACCACCTCCATAATCGAGAAAATTCCTTAGTCCACTAGTTACTAAGGATAACTTTGACCGCTGTCCTGTGAGCCATTCTTGGATCACTCTTGTACCCCTTGACTGACTCATGGCAAGGCACACTTCAGGTGCGGTACACAGCATAGCATACTGAAGAGCCTACGTCTTAAGCATAGGGGACGACCTTCGTCCTTTCTCTCTATTCTACCGTGGTCGAGCTTTAAGTCTTAACTTCGTACCTTACAACTCAGGCAAGAACTCCTTATTTGACTAGTCCATATTGAACACCTTCAAGATCATGTCAAGGTATGTGCTCATTTGAAAGTATTATTAAGCATTTTGATCTATCCTTATAGATCTTGATGCTCAATGTTCAAGTAGCTTAATCCAGGCTTTCCATTGAAAAACGCTTTCAAAATAACCCTATATGCTTTCCAGAAATTCTACGTCATTTCTGATCAACAATATGTCAACAACATATACTCATCAGAAATTCTATAGTGCTCCCACTCACTTCTTTGGAAATACAAGTTTCTCATAAACTTTGTACAAACCCAAAAATTTTGGTCATCATCAAAGCATACATTCCAACTCCGAGATGCTCACTCCAGTCCTTAGAAGGATTGCTGGAGCTTTGCATACTTATTAGCATCTTTCGGGATTGACAAAACCTTCCGGTTGTATCACATACAACCTTTCCTCATTAAAATCGTCGAGGAAACAATGTTTTGACATCCTATCTGCAAGATTTCATAAATAATGCAGTAATCGCTAATATAATTCCAACAGACTCTTAGCATCGCTACGAGTGAGAAAATCTCATCGTAGTCAACTCCTTGAACTTGTCGGAAAACATCTTAACGACAAGTCGAGCTTTCTTGATGGTGACATTTACCATCATTGTCCATCTTCCTTTTGAAATCCATCTGTACTCATTAGCCTTACGACCATCGAGCCGTTCTGCCAAAGTCTACACTTTGTTTTCATACATGGATCCTCTCTCGGATTTTATGGCCTCAAGCCATTTATCGGAATCCGGGCCCACCATCGCTTCTCCATAGCTCGTAGGTTCATTGTTGTCTAGCAACATGACCTTCAAGACAGGATTACGTACCACTCTGAAGTAGTACGCATCCTTGTCATCCTACGAGGTTTGGGAGTGACTTGATCCGAAGTTTCATGATCAATATCATAAGCTTCCACTTCAATTGGTGTAGGTGCCACAGGAACAACTCCCTGTGCCCTGTCACACACTAGTTGAAGAGACGGTTCAATAACCTCATCAAGTCTCCACCATCCTCCCACTCAATTCTTTCGAGAGAAACTTTTCCTCGAGAAAGGACCCGATTCTAGAAACAATCCATATTGCTTTTGAATTAGGAGGTATACCCAACTGTTTTGGGTTTCCTATGAAGATGCATTTTATCCGCTTTGGGTTCGAGCTTATCAACCTGAAACTTTTTCATATAAGCGTCGCAGCCCCAAACTTTTAAGAAACGACAACTTAGGTTTCTCTAAACCATAATTCATACGGTGTCATCTCATCGGAATTACGTGGTGCCCTATTTAAAGTGAATGTGGTTGTCTCTAATGCCTAACCCATGAACGATAGTGGTAATTCGATAAGAGACATCATGGTACGCACCATATCCAATAGGGTGCAACTATGATGTTCGGACACACCATCACATTATGGTGTTCCAGGCGGTATTAATTGCGAAACAATTTCCACAATGTCTTAATTGTGTGCCAAAACTCGTAACTCAGATATTCATCTCTATGATCATATCATAGACATTTTATCCTCTTGTCACAATGATCTGCTACTTCACTCTGAAATTACTTGAACCATTCAATAATTCAGACTTGTGTTTCATCAAGTAAATATACTGAACATTTACTCGAATCATCTGTGAAGTAAGAACATAATGATATTCACTGCATGCCTCAGCACTCATTCGACTGCACACATCAAAATGTGTTACTTCCAACAAGTTGCTATCTTGTTCCATCTTACTGAAAATGAGGCTTTTCAGTCATCTTGCCCATGTGGTATGATTTGCATATCTCAAGTGATTCAAAATCAAGTGAGTCCGAACGATCCATTTGCATGGAGTTTCTTCATGCATATACACCAATAGACATGGTTCGCATGTCTCAAACTTTTCAAAAACGAGTGAGTCCAAAGATCCATCAACATGGAGCTTCTTCATGCGTTTTATACCATTATGACTTACATGGCAGTGCCACAAGTAAGTGGCACTATCATTACTATCTTATATCTTTTGGCATGAAAATGTGTATCACTACGACCGAGATTCAATAAACCATTCCTTTAGGTGCAAGACCATTGAAGGTATTATTCAAAAATAGAGTAACCATTATTATCCTTAAATGAATAACCGTATTGCGATAGACATAATCCAATCATGTCTATGCTCAACGCAAACACCAATCTCGGTGGTAGAGGGAGCGTGCGATGCTTGATCATATCAACCTTGGAAACACTTCCAACATATATCGTCAGCTCACCTTTAGCTAGTCTCCGTTTATTCCGTAGCTTTTATTTCGAGTTACTAACACTTAGCAACCGAACCGGTATCCAATACCCTGGTGCTACTAGGAGTACTAGTAAAGTACACATTAACATAATGTATATCCAATATACTTCTATCGACCTTGCCAGCCTTCTCATCTACCAAGTATCTAGGGTAATGCTGCTCCAGTGGTTGTTCCCCTTATTACAGAAGCACTTAGTCTCGGGTTTGGGTTCAACCTTGGGTTTCTTCACTAGAGCAGCAGCTGAATTGTCGTTTCATGAAGTATCCCTTTGTTCCCTTGCCCTTCTTGAAACTAGTGGTTTCACCAACCATCAACAATTGTTGCTCCTTCTTGATTTCTACTTTCGCGGTGTCAAACATCATGAATATTTCAAGGATCATCATATCTATCCCTGATATGTTATAGTTAATCACGAAGCTCTAGCAGCTTGGTGGCAATGACTTTGGGGAAACATCACTATCTCATCTGGAGGATCAACTCCCACTCGATTCAAGTGATTGTTGTGCTCAGACAATCTGAGCACAAGCTCAACGATTGAGCTTTTCTCCCTTAGTTTGCAGGCTAAGAAAATCGTCGGAGGTCTTATACCTCTTGACGTGGGCATGAGCCTGAAATCCCAATTTCAGCCCCCGAAACATCTCATATGTTCCGCGACGTTTCGAAAACGTCTTTGGTGCCTCTACTTAAACCATTTAATTGAACTATCACGTAGTTATCAAAACGTGTATGTCCGATGTTCGCAACATCGACAAACGACGTTGGGGTTCAGCACACTAAGCGGTGCATTAAGGACATAAGCTTTCTACTGATCGCATAATCGCTACTATCAACTTTCAACTATATTTTCTCTAGGAACATATCTAAACAGTGGAACTAAAGCGCGAGCTTACGACATAATTTACAAAAGGTCTTTTGACTATGTTCAGGATAATTAAGTTCATCTTAAGAACTCCCACTTAGATAGACATCCCTCTGGTCATCTAAGTGATCACATGATCCGAGTCAACTAGGCCGTGTCCGATCATCACGTGAGACGGACTAGTCATCATCGGTGAACATCTTCATGTTGATCGTATCTACCATACGACTCATGCTCGACCTTTTGGTCTCCGTGTTCCGAGGCCATGTCTGCACATGCTAGGCTCGTCAAGCTAACCCTAAGTGTTTTCGCTGTGTAAAACTGTCTTACACCCGTTGTATGTGAACGTAAGAATCCATCACACCCGATCATCATGTGGTGCTTAGAAGCGACGAACTGTAGCAACGGTGCACAGTTAGGGGAGAACACTTCTTGAAATTTTGTAAGGGATCATCTTATTTACTGCCGTCGTCCTAAGTAAACAAGATGCATAAACATGATAAACATCACATGCAATCAAATAGTGACATGATATGGCCAATATCATTTTGCTCCTTTTGATCTTCATCTTCGGGGCTCCATGATCATCATCGTCACCGGAATGACACCATGATCTCCATCATCATGATCTCCATCATCGTGTCTTCATGAAGTTGTCACGCCAACGACTACTTCTACTTCTATGGCTAACGCGTTTAGCAATAAAGTAAAGTAATTTACATGGCGTTCTTCAATGACACGCAGGTCATACAATAAATAAAGACAACTCCTATGGCTCCTGCCGGTTGTCATACTCATCGACATGCAAGTCGTGAATCCTATTACAAGAACATGATCAATCTCATACATCACATATTATTCACCACATTCTTGTTGGCCATATCACATCACAAAGCATACCCTGCAAAAACAAGTTAGACGTCCTCTAATTGTTGTTGCATGTTTTACGTGGCTGCTATGGGTTTCTAGCAAGAACGTTTCTTACCTACGCAAAACCACAACGTGATATGCCAATTGCTATTTACCCTTCGTAAGGACCCTTTTCATCGAATCCGTTCCGACTAAAGTGGGAGAGACTGGCACCCGCTAGCCACCTTATGCACCAAGTGCATGTCAATCGGTGGAACCTGTCTCACGTAAGAGTACGTGTAAGGTTGGTCCGGGCCGCTTCATCCCACAATACCGTCGAAACAAGATTGGACTAGTAACGGTAAGCATATTGAACAACATCAACGCCCACAACTACTTTGTGTTCTACTCGTGCAAAGAATCTATGCAATAGACCTAGCTCATGATGCCACTGTTGGGGAACGTAGCAGAAATTCAAAATTTTCCTACGTGTCACCAAGATCTATCTATGGAGAGACCAGCAACGAGTAGAAAGAGAGTGCATCTACATACCCTTGTAGATCTCTAAGCGGAAGCGTTCAAGTGAACGGGGTTGATGGAGTCGTACTCGTCGTGATTCAAATCACCGATGATCCTAGTGCCGAACGGACGGCACCTCCGCGTTCAACACACGTACAGCCCGGTGACGTCTCCCACGCCTTGATCCGGCAAGGAGAGAGGGAGAGGTTGAGGAAGACTCCATCCAACAGCAGCACAACGGCGTGGTGGTGGTGGAGGAGCGTGGCAATCCAGCAGGGCTTCGCCAAGCACCATGGGAGAGGAGGAGTAGGAAGAGAGGTAGGGCTGTGCCAGAACTTCGTCTGTAGCTCCCATGCGCCTCCCCACTATATATAGGGGTGGAGGGGCTGGTTTCTTACCCTCCAAGTCCATTGGGGAGTTGGCCAAGGTGGGAGGAAAGAAATCCCATCATTTCCTTCCCCACCGATTGTTATCCCCCCTTTTTAGGGATCTTGATCTTATCCCTTTGGGATATGATCTTATTCCTTCTAAGGGGGGATCTTGGTGCGCCTTCACCAGGGATGTGGGGCCTTGCCCCCACTACCCACGTTCATGTGGGTCCCCCCAAGCAGGTGGGCCCCACTCTGGAACCTTCTAGAACCTTCCCGGTACAATACCGAAAAATCCCGAACATTTTCCGGTGGCCAAAATAGGACTTCCCATATATAAATCTTTACCTCCGGACCATTCCAGAACTCCTCGTGACGTCCGGGATCTCATCCGGGACTCCGAACAACATTCGGTAACCACATACAAACTTCCTTTATAACCCTAGCGTCATCGAACCTTAAGTGTGTAGACCCTACGGGTTCGGGAGACATGTAGACATGACCGAGACGTTCTCCGGTCAATAACCAACAGCGGGATCTGGATACCCATGATGGCTCCCACATGTTCCACGATGATCTCATCGGATGAACCACGATGTCAAGGACTTAATCAATCCCGTATTCAATTCCCTTTGTCTATCCGTATGTTACTTGCCCGAGATTCGATCGTCGGTATCCAATACCTTGTTCAATCTCGTTACCGACAAGTCACTTTACTCGTTCCGTAACACATCATCCCGTGATCAACTCCTTGGTCACATTGCGCATATGATGATGTCCTACCGAGTGGGCCCAGAGATACCTCTCCGTTTACACGGAGTGACAAATCCCAGTCTCGATCCGCATAAAACAATAGATACTTTCGGAGATACCTGTAGTGCACCTTTATAGTCACTCAGTTACGTTGTGATGTTTGATACACCCAAAGCACTCCTACGGTATCCAGGAGTTACACGCTCTCATGGTCGAAGGAAGAGATACTTGACATTGGCAAAGCTCTAGCAAATGAACTACACGATCTTTTGTGCTAGTCTTAGGATTGGGTCTTGTCCATCACATCATTCTCCTAATGATGTGATCCCGTTATCAACGACATCCAATGTCCATAGCCAGGAAACCATGACTATCTGTTGATCACAACAAGCTAGTCAACTAGAGGCTCACTAGGGACATATTGTGGTCTATGTATTCACACGTGTATTACGATTTCCGGATAATACAGTTATAGCATGAATAAAAGACAATTATCATGAACAAAGAAATATAATAATAATACTTTTATTATTGCCTCTAGGGCATATTTCCAACAACATCGTCGTCTCCGCGTGCCTCGGTTATCTCTTACCTGTGCCCTTTACTTATGCACTTTACATTGTGATAGCCATATTGTTCTTTGTCATATATCTTGCTATCACATAGTTGCTTATCTTGCTTAGCATAAGTTGTTGGTGCACATAGGTGAGCCTAGTTGTTGTAGGTTTTGTTCTTGACAAATTAACCGCTAGGTTTATTCCGCATTTGTTCAAGCCTCTACCGTAATTATTTTAAAGCGCCTATTCACGCCCCCTCTAGGCGACATCCTCGATCTTTCACTTGTTACCAGAAAGTCACTTTACTCGTACTGTAATGCATGATCCTGTGACCAAACACTTGGTCACATTGAGCTCATTATGATGATGCATTACTGAGTGGGCCCAGAGATACCTCTGCGTCATACGGAGTGACAAATCCCAGTCTCGATCTGTGTCAACCCAACAGATACCTTCGGGGATACCTGTAGTCACCCAGTTACGTTGTGACGTTTGGTACACCCAAAGCACTCCTACGGTATCCGGGAGTTATACGATCTCATGGTCTAAGGAAATGATACTTGACATTGGAAAAGCTCTAGCAAACGAACTACACGATTTTCTGCTATGCGTATGATTGGGTCTTGTCCATCACATCATTCTCCTAATGATGTGATCCCGTTATCAACGACATCCAATGTCCATAGTCAGGAAACCATGACTATCTGTTGATCAACGAGCTAGTCAACTAGAGGCTTACTAGGGACATGTTGTGGTCTATTTATTCACACATGTATTACGATTTCTGGATAACACAATTATAGCATCAATAATAGACAATTATCATGAACAAGGAAATATAATAATAATCATTTTATTATTGCCGCTAGGGCATATTTCCAACAATCACTGCATCTCCGCACATTGAATAAGGAGTGAGGCACTTCAAGAAAAAATTTGGTGTCGTTGAAGTAATGCTATCCAAAAGTGGTTTCACATGGGATGGAAGTCGAAAGATGATTCAGTGCGAGAAGGCACAATATGAAGCTCATTGTCAGGTAGATCACTTGAACCACTAAAACTGAATTCCTTAGTAATGCTTTGTGCTAAATTTCATTGCTATTGTACCTTGGTTACCTGTTATTGTAGTGTTTTCTCTGCAGTATTTTTTGTATTTGGATCATCCCTTGTTGTCTTATTAGTGCTACTATTCCTAAGATGTTCAAGGAGAAAGTAGTACCATTTCTATCCCTTGTTATTGTCCTTTCTATCTAAAACCAACTTTCTTCTTTTGTAAAAAAACATGTAGATTCACAAGGAGGCTAAGGGGTTGTATGGTGTATCATTTCCATACTTTGAACAATTGGCTGCTATCTATGGCAAAGACATTGCAACATGAGAAAGTGTGGAAGGCTTTGGAGAGGCAGTGGGAAACTTGGAGAAGGAAATTGCTATGGAAGAAGAAGAAAATGAGGAAAAGGACATGATCTCAATAGGAACAGCTCGACGGTCCATTGACACTTGCTCTATTGATACAACTAGTTCGAAGAGGCAGAAAAAGGAGCCAAGGCCAAAGAGGGCGACGGGACCAAGCGATCCATTTGCAGCCATGCTTCAAGATGTCAATAGCCAGCTAAACAACGTGACACAACATGTGGGTGCAATGACAACATCATTTACAGCAGCAATGGCGCGAGAAGCAGCACAAGAAGACCCTCGATAGAAATCAAGAGAAAAGGCAATTAGTGAATTGTCTAGGCTTGCATTTACTGGGAGTGAGATCGTTGAAGCTGCAACAATATTCGCTAAAGCTCCAGAGCACATGAACATGATGCTTGTGCTTCCAGGCATTCTGAAGAGGGACTTCGTCCTGAAAATGATGTTCGGTATCCCTTTTTATAAATTCTCTTTAATAATATGCACTATCTTGTGATGCAGTTTTTGTTTTTCCCGACTGTTGATTCGTGATCTAACTAGGTAGGTTGCTGAAATCAATGAAGTAACAAGGTGAAAATGTTCAACAACTCATGTGTGACCACCTTTTTCTAATATGTGATATCTAGACTGCCATATAAATATGTATGATAGTTGATAAATTATGCTCCTGTTACATCACTGATTTATAACACATTTTGTTATTCTTGATTGAACTTATTTGTTAACCTTGGGGGTTGATAGCATCCTGACATTTATCACCATGAGTGGCTCAAGTGAACTAAAATTTCAATAGTACAGAGTGGCATATATAAGCAAGAGTGGTTATTTGCAGTATATATAAGCCAAACTTGTAGTGACATAGTGATGTGGTGTTTTTGACTGGTTATATATAAGCCAAACTTGTGTTGAAGTGTTTTCCTTGTATCTAACTCTTGCTTATTGGCTCCTCACACTACTAGGGAAAAGCCTAGCAGCAGTGCGGGTTTTAGGCCTATCAGTAGCGCGGGCTGGAGAGCTACTGGTACGGCGCTACAGCTAAAGCTTAGCAGTAGTGTGCCTAGACCCACACTACTGCTAAATCGACTTAGTAGTAGCGCTTCTCCAAAGGAGTGCTATTGGTAATTAGTAGTAGCGCTTCTCCTTGCCCGCGCTACTACTATTATTTCGTATTTTATTTCATGTTGTATTCATACACCTTTACACAAGTTTTCATACAACAGGAATTTAGAGATTGTTTTTACATCATAATGAGTTATTACATCACGGGGTGAAAGAACCGTGGACTAGTTTCAAGTGGATGTCCATCCACTTGAAACTAATCTGCGATTCTTTCACCCAATGATATAATAATATAATCATCATCATCATATCATTAACAACTTATCATCATAATATATCATTGTCATATAACACCTCCTCAAGATCATCATTTTCATCAATGACATCACATAGCAAATTGGTCACTAGTCGTAATCACAAGTACTCCTCATCATCAACTCTAACACATTACCACATAATAAACATATTGTACCCCATAGGACCTACTACATTCTCTTAGGACCTACTACATTTTCTAAGGTAAAATAGCAAAAAACAAGATAGCCCCTGACTCTCCATTATGGAGAATGGAGATTATCATGTCTTCAATTCTTGCCTTTCGCTGAATGTTACTTCCAAGAACCTCCTTGCGAATGTCCAAACATTTTTTCCATTCTTTGATGAGCATGTGTTCACCGGTTTTAGAAATCCGATATGCACAGGTGAGCTCCCTAGATTTACCTGGTAGTATGTTTAGAACTGTAAGGCGACCATTCAGATACATCAAATGAGGCACACAATCCATCGGGAGTTTCTGTTGAAAAACATAGTAATAACTTTGTAGTTAGCAATGATGTACTAGTTTTAGAAGTATGCAAAAGATGCATGGATGTCGTAATAGTAAAAAATCTTACTAGGGTATCTCCATAGAAGTTATCGTGGTTCAACACGTGCACTAGTGGCACGTATTCACCATAATTTGGAGGAGTTCGATAATAGGTATTGTAATCCTCAAGAAGAGTGCAAAATGTGATTAGATGATTTTTCTCCTTATAAGTTAATTCAGAGCCATCAGTGTAGTGTGTTTTGTCTACCATCTTCCGCACAGTCTTTGAAAAATCAAAAGAAGCTGTCAATGGAAATAAGCTGTCAACTATTTTGAAATAAACAATATAAATTAGTTAATAACTATGTTTGGGAAACTCACATAGCGGTACAATCGAAAGCGTATCAACAAGGACCCAAATGTCCATATTGTCTTGCTCGATGTCATGATCACCAAGATCCATGGTGACAATCATACCCTCATAAAAACCATACATTTTGCAAAGTGCTTCCCAATTTTGGCAACCAAAATGGGTTACGCTCTGAGCATTGCACAGATTTACTTCAAAATCCATATCATGATGGGTCCTTAGGTGTATTTTCTTTGTTTCAAAATTTTCATGGTCTTCAAAACTCATCCTCTCCAAGACATAGCGTCTTGCATGGCATGGGATAAGCTAGTCGAATTGTAAAAGATGAAAATTAGACATTGAAATAGTTAAAGTCATGCTTAATTATGAAAAAAACACTTATCGTTGTTGCGTACCATTTCAACATCGAAGGTCTCCTCGAGCTTAATGCTGAAGTGTCGATCTTCATCCAGCTCAACGAACCCGTCGCACATACCTCGATCGTCGTGGCACCAGCTACACTCCCCCGGGAGACTGTCGTCGTCTGAGTACGACATTTCCTACGTTCATAATTCAAAGATTAAACTTGTACAATTAAATATATGTACTAAAAACCTAAATTAGATCATTATTTTTCCAGAAAATCCAGGCCACTCGATATTTCTTACATATTCTAGCACAAGTCATGATAGAATTCACGGAAAAATCCGGCATGACCTTTGCTAAAAAAGGACATATCAACCTAAAATTTGCTGGAACAGAAATTAATCAACACTCCGGCAAAACATAGGCCACTTGGAGGTGTAAACTGAACATGAACGGCCACTTGGGCAACCACATATCCTATTTGAGCAACACAAGATATACATGAATATTTGGCTGGTCTCACCTCAAGGTCGGAGGGGGTCGATGACGGGGACGACGACGGGGATGATGGAGGGGCTCCTTGATTTCTGCAAAAGCAAAAACCGTATAAGTTATCACTAATACATCCCGAATAATTACTTAAACTAAAAAAATAACAACAAATATGACATGTTCAACTAGTTTTATTAATTCAACTAGTTCTTACTAAATATAAACTTACTATAAATAGAAAAAAACTAGTTCTTTCTAAAAATAAAGTAGTTCAACTAGTTATAGTAATTATCTTACTAAAAATACATTAGTTCTATTAATTCAACTAGTTCAACTAGTTTATTAATTTACTTACTAAACTAGTTTAACTACAACTAAAGTAGTTCAACTACAACTACTATTAATCATACTGCCCTAGTTAACTAGTACCATCAATACTACTAATTAACATCTACTACTACTAAAAATCATTATATATGAACCCTAAATTAACATCTACTACTACTAAACAACATCTAGTACTAACTAAGCAGGAAAGGGGGTGGGGGCGACGGAGAGCTAGGGGCGGCGAGGGCGGGGGCGGTGCTTGGTGGGCTCGGGTGGCGGCGGTGAGGTCGAGGGCGGTGGGAGGAGGGCTGCCGGCAGAGGAGGGAGGAGGGGCGGCCGCAGGCGGACGGAGGAAGGCGCGGTGCGAGGAGGAGGGAGGAGGGCGCGGTGAGAGGAGGAGGGACGGAAGGAGGGAGTACCTCGGCGGCGGACGTATGAAGGCGGCGGCGATGACAAACGACGACGGTTATCGGCGCGGGCGAGAGTGACTGAGAGGGGGAGAGTGAGTGAGAGAGAGGGTCGGCCGCGTGCGTGGGGATAAGGTAGGGTTAGTTGTAGCGCGTTTGCCAAAACGCGCTATAGCTAATCTGAATAGCAGTAGCGTTGTGCAGTGTCGCACGCTACTGCTAAGTTGCACTAGCAGTAGCGCTTTGCAGTGAAAAGCGCTACTGCTAAGTGTAAGTATACAAAAATACATCAATGCAAAAATACATTGGCCATCAATGATCTTTTTGTGTACAATCTGAATTGTCAATATGAGTCCTCTCCGGTAGGAACCGGAGAGGACTCATATTGCGGCCACAAATTCTACACATAGAGTTCGGTGAAAACCAACTGGTTGTGATAGTTTCAGAAGTAACATATTTAAGGTGGTAAACACCCTGTTCACGGAGCGAGGTGGGACTAAACTTGTGGGCTGATCTTAGCAGTAGCGATTTTTTTACAAGTGCGCTGCTGCTAACTTCTATAGTAGTAGCGCAGTTCAATATAGGGCGCTACTTCTATAACTAGCTGGATGGCGAGGTCAAGGCAATTAGAGCAGTAGCACGGTTTAGTGCACACGCGCTACTGCTATTTTCGTTTCAGCAGCGCGTTTTGCTCGCACGCGCTGCTCCTAAATAGTAGTAGCGTCGTATTTTGAGGAGCGCCACTGGTAAGATTCTGTGTATAGGCTTTTCCCTAGTAGTGTCATTGGAAGATGAAAGAAAGAAGCAAGGTTGAGGGGAAAGAAGGTCCTTCTCCAATAATGGTGTGACATAACTAGTGTGTACAAAACCCACCTCATTTTACTATTGTTATATATTTGGCAAAAGTGTTGAAAAGCATGGAGTAGATCTCATCCTTTCCACCATATTTTAGTATATGTTCTTGCAATATACACCATTGTTGTCTGTGTTAGCTAAGAGAGTGTCTTTCATTTCATTGGTCTTGCTGTATACATCATTTTCCTATTGTTATCTTTGTCAAAGTGTTGAAATGCATGGAGCAGATTCCCACCTTTTCCTTCATCAAAGTGTTGATGAGAAAGAACAATCATGTTATAGTTGCTATTAACTTTTTTATTATTGGTTGTTGCTTGTGTGTTTATTTATCCTCATTTTAACTCGTGCTTATTGGCAGATGAGAAAATAAGCAAGGTTCATTAGAAAATGGGATCAGTGGTGTGGCGTGGAAGATGAAGATCAATGGAAAAGCTTCTTTGCAAGATTGTGAAGTTGGCCTTATATTTATCCTACAATATAAAAACAATTTGAGGGACTAATTGTGTAGTTTATTATGAAGTGTCGTTGAATTTCGAGTTTGTATCATTTTCATTTTAAAAATGTGTAATGTCGTTAAAGTGGAGCCAAATTCTGGTTAAAAGATAACTTTGCATTGGATGAATGCAAAAATATTTCTAAATTGTGTGCTTGTCTGATGCATGTGAAAGCCCATGTTATGTTATGTACTGTGAAAGGTGTCTGTTACTGTGTCAAACCAAACACTATTTAGGTACATGTTTCCTTTACAACGTAGAACCAAACAAAATGGGGTTTTTCCAGTTCGGTGCTGTTACAGTCCGTAATCAGGTTCCATTTACGTTTATGTTACCACTGGACGAAACAAACACCTCCTCAGTGATTTGATTAGTTTGAATGTTTGGTGCATCGCTAGCCAAAACCTAAGACTCCTAACGTCAGAGGACACTTTACACGGCTGGGACATGTGGTTTACCTAGCTGAGTGCTGCATGTATCATTATATCTTGGCTATTTAATAAGGTAGAGGTATAAGAAGCTTATTTCAACAGCACATGCAGAAATATCTCTGGAGATAAGCTTAGGGAATCAATCACAAACTTATTTGCTTTGTTTGACTTAGCCCAAAGTGATATTAGCAGTAGTACTTAATCAGTTATCACCGTGGAAGACTAGAATGTTCGAGGAGTAATCTATACAGTCGATGAATGCAATTGGGCACACGCGTACACATCCCCTACAGTAATCAATCGATTTTCTTCACAGTAATCAATTGTTTGGTCCAATTAAGCGAGGCCATCGGATCATCATCGTGATCTTGTGAATAAACTATGTCAATGCTTTAATCGACCGTAACTTTTCATTTTTATTAACAGTGATTAACTCAATGTGCATTAGCTAGGAGCCATGGGTTAGGTTAGATTAGGTAGCTTTCCACCTCTGGCCAGCCAGTAGCTCGTTGCAAATGGCCATCAATATAATCACGTCCCTTGCAGAAGGTTTATCCTTAATTGTAGTTTTTTGTTGGTAGCTTACCAAGCTCGGCACTTGGTGTAGAAGGCTTATCTAGAGCACAAGGTCTTTCATGGAAAATTCATCAAAAAATAGGAATGTTGGTGGTGGTTTTGTTGGCTATCACCTTTGCTTGTAGTATGTAGACATTGTTGCTTGCAGCTAGTGGCGGAGCTAGAGGTTGGTCAAGGTAGGCCACGACCGACCCTGAAATTTCTCAATAGCCTTTATATCATAGAAAAATAATATAACATCTATAAATATATAAATTTTATAAACATTTTAATTGTTGGCCCACTTGGCTAGATTGCCACTGCTTGCAGCTTGGGCCAGGCCATGCTGACATGTGATGCTAAAAGTATGACCATTGTGATCTTGGCTTGCAGAAGCCAGACAAACATCTTTCAAAGAAGGTCGCCGAAATCTTACCTATCATTTTTTTCGCTTGGAGCAACTTTCATAAAAACTACCTCTGAATGGGATCTTTTATGTTACCAAAAGATAACCAACATGGAACCCCAGTAGCACATCCCTATCAAGAAAAGGGGAGTAGGGCCTGGGGGTGGCTAGAGGTGCACAAAGGGTGAGCCATGGCAATGAAGGATGAGTGAAACTTTGAGAACAAGAGCTAGACGGTGAAGCAAAGATCACCTAGTGTTTGTGTCACCAAGAACTTGATGGGGTGATCGAAAGGAATTGAGGTGCATGACAATGAGACTTCTACGATGACTACTACTTCGACCCTAGAGGTAGGAGACATCAACACCGAGTTTACTTGGTTCAGATGAACTAGATGGAATCAATTAATTGGGGAATATAGGGTTTGGAATATTCTATGTGGCTTGGAATATATGGTTAATCGGGGTTCAGGATCAACATGGTAGGGGCACTTTGCGAGGACCAATTAATACAACCCTACGCCACTCATGTCTATATAAAGGGAGGCCTAGGTCCTCATTGGGGAGCCAATCTAAAACTCAATTCTTGGTAGACATCTCAAACACCATTGTAATCCTCTGCACGAGGTATCCCCTCACCACGAATAACAAGATAAATCAGGATGTAGGGTATTACTCTTTAGTGCCCCGAACCTGGGTAAATAATGTGTGCAAACCCCGTCTCGGTACTTTTTGTCTCGTCATGAACCGTACTGAGGGATCTGAGGGGAATTCGCTCCATCAAAAATGTTGCGCAGATTCTTCAAAAACCACATCCAACTTTCCTTTGAATTCATCTCCAACACACCCACTCGAAAAAGCTAGTTGTGTGCACCAACTTCACAAGTAGCTACTAGTTGTCCCCTAAATCTTCCATTCAAAGTTGTTGCATCCATAGAGAAATAAGGTCTGCAACCGTCCAGAAACCCCTTCTAGCAAGCTTTGAGACAAACAAAAGCCCTCCTGAAACATTCCTTCTCAATTATCTTCCCTCTAATTTTGTACTATACAGTATGCTTATCAGGCTCTACAACATTGTCTGGACTTGCCATCTCCACTTTCGCTATGTAGGTGTACAACAAAGCAAACGTATCATTCCATGGACCATTAATTCTGTCAAGAGCCATTTCCTTTGCATAAAAAAATCCTCATGTACGGTATGCTCATCTTATACTTCTCAGACAACAACTTGTGTAGTGTTGTAGGACAAGTGTTGGTGTCTCTCTAAGCCATTCCATTACTGCATATGTCTCCCAACTAGTTTTTGCTAATTCTATTGCTTGGGCCTTCCCCCCTCCAGGTGGGCAAGTGTGCGTATGTGGGTTCAATTTGACATGAAATTCAATGAAACAAGTGTATCAAATAGAAGGGATCAAGCATCACTGAAACTAATGTTGTCTGCAAAATTAAATACCTGGATATATTTACTTGTATGCATACGGTAGGCATGCAACATCCACTTACATCTCCATATGGACACTGAACCGTCAACCTTCTGGGTTCACTCTTGTCAATCACAAAATCATTCTGAGTGAGAATGCAGTATGTAGTTAGTGCATTTCGACAGTCCATTGTCGATTCAAATATTGTTCCTGGAATAAGCTTAGGATCGTCCCTATCCCACTCAATTGTTGGCATATACTCACAAGTGTATTTGTCTAGAACCAACATGGCAGTGTTCTCCTCCTTCTTTTCATCATCAGTGTCATCAAATCTAGTAGAGCCGGTTGCCTCCTCCGGGTATTCGTCATGCATTGCTTGTTTGCTCAATTCATCAACCAATTCAGGGTACATTCTCTCATCCTCGTCATCATTTTGAGGCACTGGCTCGTCAGGCTGTGCATCATCTTCTACATCCATTGTAGAACTCGCTCGTATTTCACTGCCAATAGGTTTAGCCGGTCCTGTCCTATGAGGAGTGCGGGGCCGCTCACTATCAGCAGAGTTATCAGGTGTTGCACCCTTTCCCTTTTCCCATTCTTTTGGAGGCTAGAGTACGTCCATTTGAATTTTTACTGAAATGGCTGAGAGCATTCAAAGCAAAAAGATTTTCTACATGCTCATCGCAAGTTAGTGGCACAAATTTTTCCTCACTATCCAAATATTTCAGTTCAATAGCATCGGCTTGGCTCCAAGGATAATCATAACAGAGGGAGTTGCATAAATCTTTAAACGAAATAATTGTTCCTACCACCTTTGGATAGCAAAATGCAGGCAAATGATGTGCTTTCATACCTCGCGGGATGCTAATTTCCATTCTAACTGCGAGCCGAAGGTAAGCGCTTTCTACAGTTAGGCAGACAATAATTAAGTCAAGCAGGAAACAATGCACGCGCCCATTGCTCAAATACTAGGCATACTATCAAGTTAGATCACACTTTCAAGGGGTTCGAGGCTTACCTAGCCGAAATCCATGAGTTCTCTGTTGCTCCTGGTTTGACCCAATCCTCCACACAGTTGATGGGATGGAGGCCGGTGTCCCTCAACATTGCCCAAGCCTATGCAGCTCAATCTAATGCTGCATGTCCACCCTCCAGATCCCCTTGAGCCAGTACAAGCGTGGGGCATGAAACGCGGCGGATCAGTGCATCGTGGATGATGGTTCCTATTGATTGCAGGCTAGATTGGGCGACGATTATGGGCTGGGTGGGTAGGGGTTTGGGAGGGTACATGTGGTGCACCCTTTCTTCGGTCGCCCTGCTGGCTATCGGCGGGTGCTCCGACGACGGCGATGGAGGTTGTGTGGGGAACGACTCGGGTACAGGTTGTTCGAAATGAGGTGTGTGTGTGTGTGTGTGTGTGTGTGAGAGAGAGAGAGAGAGAGAGAGAGAGAGTGAGTGAGTGAGTGAGTGAGAGCGAGAGAGAGACGTCCACTGCCTAGGCCCCACCTATAGTAAGTTGCCGCCGCCCCACCTGTCAGGATATCAGGCGGCCCCACTAGTCAGGAGGAGACAAAAAAACTAGTGGGGAGGTAATGGTTAAAGGCTTTTGACCGGACGACATTGTAATGTTTGGGTTTTTCTGAGCCGGTGGTGGATGGGGGAGGGAAAAAGTGAGCAAAGTTAGTTGTCTTGGGCACAACTGGTCGCAACTAAGCAACTAGGCGCACAGAAATAGAAATCCCAAGTATCTATGGCATTGTTGCTATCCGTTGGCGCTCTATTTTCAGCATTACTTGCATGTTCCAAATGGTTGCAGATGTTTCCCTATTCATCCTATGATGTTGTTCCTTATATAAAATTTGAGCATTTGTTTCTAATCTACATGATAATGTCATTTGCATCCATGTAAAAATTCATTTACTTGATAAAACCCCTATTGTAAAAGTGCATCCTGATGTTAACTACACAAACTGTTAAAATTTGTCAACTTTGCATGATGATTGCAATGGATCTATAGCTCCTGTGAAGATGATTCCTACATGTATTTTGAACTAAATCATGTGTAATTTAATTCCATGCCATTTTTTGTCATGACAAATTCCTTTAGCATGTCTATTTCTTGCCCTTAAGTGCCTAACATGTTATAACTGTTATCTTGTTACAATAAAGTTGCATTTTCATATTTTCATACGAATTAATCCTTACATCCTATGAGCTTGTGCCATTGGAATAAATTTAACCCTGTCATGTCTACTTTCAGTACATATCATTTAAATTCACCTATGTTAAAAATAGTTTGCTTTTTGTTATCTTCATGCAACACAGCAGGTCAATGTTATATTTTCAGCATCACCTAAATTTCACCAAGTCCTAAAATTTGTAACAGCAACAATGCATTTGGTAAATTCCATATCAATTTAACTATGATGCCTATGAACTTGAACCTTATACATGAATTGCTGCATTTTAAACCTAATACAGCCACATGACATGTTTGAGCTTATTTGCATCATGTATCATGTTGTTTTGTTGTATGTAAGTTAGCATCTTGATGTTAGTGGCAGATTGCATTGTGTTTTTATTTTGCTCACCTTTGAGTTCTATATATCCAAATGACATGATATTTATATAAATTTCATCTAAAATTTGTCGTTCTTTCCAGTGGTGAACTTTGTTCTCAGGTTTGAGCAACTAAATTAATGGTTTGCCTTTGATTTGCACAATGGCACCCTAGAAACCTTTTCGGTCACAACTTTTGCTCTGTAGCTTCAAATCCTACAATTTTTATATGAATTTGGACCTACTCTTTATACTTGATCTACTGGCATACTTGGAATGCCAAGGTTCTGGCCATATCTTGTTCATCTTCCTGTTCATCACTGATTCCTTCTCGATATCGTTTCCTTTGTTCCGATAGAACCGTAATTCCGTTTGTGATGATCTTTATATGAATTTGTGGTAGAATTGAGTGTAGAATTTGATTATTTCCATGCCATGCATCATATTTATCACCATGTTCATGTTTTGCCAGATTGCATATTTCACCCAAATGAGCGTGAAGTAATTGCTTGAACCACTCCTAGGTGGCTCAAGGCTTCATTTAATATTGCCATGAGTTGACGCCATGATAACAATATTTAAAAATGTCATGCATGCATATTAATTGTTGCATAATTGCAATACTTGTTTGTTTACTAGATTGTTTGTTCTTTTCCGGTTTATCTTGTGGGTAGAATAAGAAGATGCTTCCAAGTTCGACGAACCCGTCGAGAATGTTTTCGAGGAGGAGAGTTACTATCCCACTTAAGAGACTACATGCAAGATGATGATTAGCTTGAATATCATTACTATCTTTGCTTGCTAATTATCTCGTTTCTATTGCTTGGTCTTGCTACCTACCACTTATGTGTCGGCCTCCCAAATTGCATGATACAACCTCTAACCTCCGCTACCTAGCAAACCATTGTTTGGCTATGTTACAGCTTTGCCCAGCCCCTGTTATAGCGTTGCTAGATGTAGGTGTAGTGCAGGTTGCTCCATGGATATCTTCGATATTACACTATCTTGATTATTTAATTAATGCATCTATATAATTGGTTGTGTGTGGAAGGCTCGGCCTTTCTCCACTAATGCCGCCCTAGTTTCCATAATACCGGTGTAATGTTCTGTGGTTATCGTTCCTAACATGTTTGGGGTTTATGGGGCCCCTGATAGTTTGCTTTGAATAAAATTCTACCAATAAGTCCCAGCTTTGATTTTAAATTTTCCTAATAACAAATAAAACTTGTATAGGGAGTAATTAACCCATGGATAATTAATCAACAAACCGGGCCAATGGTCCTCATGAGTGTTGGTCCAAATTGGGTGATGTCCGGCGCCCCCCGGAAACCGTGGTTTCAGCTAACCCGACATGTGACTCGTCTGGTCGTGTCCTGAGAATGAGATACGTGCGGCTCCTATCTGGATCGTCGACATTCCGGGAAGTCTTGCTGGTTTTGTTTTACCATTGTCGAAATGTCTTGTGCACCAGGACTCCGGCGATGCTTCGGGCTATCCCGATGTTGAGATCTTTCCAACGCAGCTTGTGATAGTTTGTGATGGACTAATTGGAGTACCCATGGAAGATTAAATCTTTCGGAATGCCATGCCTGTAGTTATGTGACGACTTGGAGATTTATAATATCTGGTTGTAAATAACTTCCAAAGTAAATTTAATTAAAATGCACTAACCACGTGTGTAACCATGATTGTCTCTTTACAATTGACTTTGGAAAAAGAACACGGTGGGGTTATGAATGACTCCTAAGTAGGTGTTTAGGGTCACTTATTGATGATACTAGCTTGTACCCATTTATGTGTAGAACACTTATCTTATTCGCGTACTCGTAAATATCCACATTCCCATGCGTTTGATATGTGATTCTACTCTAATCATGATAGAATTGCATCTTGGGTGTTCCAACTGCGTAGTGGCATCCTCTACTTTATATTTACACATAGCAAAATTAACTACATATACTGCATTTTTTATTACAAGATGATAACTTATAATCATGAAAATCATATATCTTTTTATTACAACGCAAGATTAACCGTGTAGAATAATATTGTTGATAATTAAGATAAAACATTCATACTTACACAATTTAGTGTTTGTCAATTTATATATGGTCGGACTCAATTTAAATCACATTTTGCAAGGATAACCACATTAGTAATTTTATTTCAGAACAGTCCCCTTGGATATAAAAATAAATCTTAAAACGGAATAGTCGTATCGCTCCATGGACTAAATTTAGTATTCACTCATGTTTTTTTTAATACATTGGCTAAGAGATCTAAATTGTGTAGTCTAACAAATATCTTGATGGTGAGCTCTAAATTAGGAGTATGTAATTTCATATCATATGTGTAAGGAAGTAGCCAATTCTAGAGATTTCTGTAGTGATTTCTCTCCAAAATAGATGTAATTTTTTGTTTACTAGTTTTATTATCATCAAATAACTATCATCCTTTTCATTTACCATGCAAATAAGTGCGATTGCAGCCAAACCCGTCTTGCTTAAGCAGGATTGCGCCGAGATGATCACTTGATTTGGAAAATTTTATGGGAGAAAGTCAATGCTTACTAGAGTGTGCAGAGACACGTGACTCAGCTTCAAGCTACTGCGTGGGTTACCGGTTCATAAGGTGCACCGGGAGCTAAAT
>NC_041391.1:677340506-677341052 GCF_002162155.2 Triticum dicoccoides
TAGGACTATGTTGAGTGATGGTATCTTGCAAGGTGTAATGCCAATCTGCTTGTCAAAACTTATTAACATGATTCAAGTGAACACTTTATTTCCTAATTAATATAAGCCATTTTTCAAAATTTCTAATAAGAGAATTACTAAAAACCTATAACGTCGTAGGAAACATCAGATCGGTTCCTGGAGCCGCTCGCCTTGGGCACGATGTTAGATCAACCCTCGGGAAAGCATGAGAAACCTTTGCCGGGGTCGATGTCAAATCGACTCCCGCAGTTCCTCGCCTTGAGCATTGATACGTCTCAAAGGTATCGATAATTATTGATAGTTTCATGCTATTTTCGTAGCAGTTGTATATATTTTTATAGCAATTTATATTATTATTTGCACAAACCTATTAATTTAGTGCTCAGAGCTAGTTGCTATTTTCTGCATGTTTTTTACTTTTCAAAAAAATATTATTTTTGGACCTCCAAAATTCACGGAGATTTTGACGATTTTTTCGGAGGACGAAGGTTCCAAAAAGCACCCAACCTAGATGGGACCCACTCA
>NC_041391.1:677341188-677360184 GCF_002162155.2 Triticum dicoccoides
CACCGCCTTACCTCCCTCTTAGGCTGTATAAATTGCAAATATTATGAAATGCTTCGTACCAATTTTACCCTAATTTTTAACCACCGCAAGTTCCTATTCCACTAGGGAACCTAGACGGGGTCCACCAGGGAGGCGCGCGCCCAAGGAAACCAGAGGGGTACACTAGAGAGGCACGCGCCTCCCCACACACCCCATGGGTGGATGGAGGTGACGACAAAGGCTCGCCGGAGTTGGCGTTGGCGACGGATGTCTTCTTTTGTCAAACGCCAGCTCGAAATCAAAGCTCTCCTAGACGCGTGAACTGGTCAAGAGGGTGCGTGTGGTCACCGTGAACCAAATGAAGAAAGGTGGTGGGTTAACGTGGCTTACCTTGCCGGTGGCAATGCTGAGACATCTAATCCCGTGCCATGCCCACGATGATGGTGGGTCAAGGTGGTGGCTTACCTCGCGACACCCGCCCCGCCGACGTGCCGCCAACCGATGCCACGCTCGCGTCGGTTGCCGTCCCACACTCGCGTCACCGCCATGCTGCCACGCAACGGTGGCCACCACACCGCGTCGCCCTGCCCCTTGCTGACGGTCGTCACGCATGACTGTGACTAGCGGGTCATAGGCCATTATCTATTTCTGTTTAAATAAAAATAAAGACGGATTTAGGGGAAAAGTTTACCGGAATTGACAAAGGTAGCTCTCGGACAACTTCCTGTAAATTTTACGCTCACCCCGGAGTTTTTAAGGGAGTTGGTCTTAGAATGCCAATTGCGAATCATTAATAGATAGGAGACCTTTATCGCAAAAAAATAATATGGTTGATGTGTGCCATTTTGCTATTAATATAAGTTCTTCTTTTGTCCGAACATCTGACACTGGAAAACTCAGAAGTTGCAGGGACTTTAGGAATTCCTAGTCCTCAACTTGATTTCGAGGAAGTATATCTGGCTACGTATTTGAGAAATTCACATTGGCTCATAGGTGTAGATGCATTCATTGCCTAAATACACATTTTGAAAAGTTAAAAAAATCAAGAAAAAAAACCGTCTGTACATCCGGACATTAGATGTTCATGCACAATGTTTCGGTGAAAAGGGGAATTTTTTTGGCTTGTGTAAAAATGACAACTTTTGATGCTTGATTATAACTATTCAGAAGACATTTTTCTAATCTTTTTTTTGTACATGCCACAGAAAATGTCCTTTCTTTGTGAAATTCTGCGTGCGAACATAGAATGTCTTGGATGTACATACGAAATTATTGTTCGGAATTTTTTAACCTTTTTAAACGTGTATTTTATATATATTCCATAATAGGTGTATGTACACCTATGAGCCAAAACACTTCTTGAACTACCGGGCCACTTGCAGGGTAGGTAGTCCACTATCCCTGAAACATTTTTATTCTTGGATGTAGAAGCAAAGAGTCAGAAGTTCGTACTACCGCAAATCAATTCGGTTGACATTGCCCTGCCTACGTACTACTGTACGAGTGTACGTGCTAACAGGCCATCATCCTTAGCTAATTGTTCTGTCTGCATGTCCGCTGCCCTGTGCTCGAGGGAAACTGACCTCACGTTGCAAACTCTGAACTTGAACTACTTAGTGCAGAACCGGAATCGGTAGAAAGTTAGCGCGAGCACGACGGGAACATGCCAGTGCGCGCCACCGAGAAGTCAATTCCCAACCCCCGATCTCTACAACAGGATCTAATCCGTATCCATCCGGATATGTCTTACCTGTCGCGCTCGCGTCCACCTGGACCAATAAGCCATTGATTCCCCAGTTCAGGCGGCACTGAACTTCTCCGGCTTTCAGGCCGAGTGACTGTGCACTGATTGGATCGTGCCCTGGCGCTTGGGAAAGAGAGTCACTGCTGCTCTTGTCAGTGGCGCCAATCAAGTCCAATTGTGCGTCCGCTGCCGCGACCGAGTCCGGCCTCCGACGGTGCTCGGCTCGGCCATGTCGCAATCAAGTTATTCCGCTGGGTCATGCGTTCTGTTGACCTGCTCGGCCGACGCCAACGTTGACGTTCCAGAGCTTCTTCTTAAGCAAGTGCCCGTCTGATATTTGACGAGCTTGTTGTGGAAACAGTACGTGCCAACTGGATCGTCAGATATTCAACGAGTTCGTTAAACTACTACTACTTTTAAACTGCCTGCATCTCCACTTGGTTTTCGCCTGTCAGCTGTTCAACGCATCATGTAAACGCCTGGGTTTCAACGGAAGCTTGCTACTGATTCATTTCATAGTTGCCAGCGTATAATGTATTGTGTGTTCATCGCTCCATTCGCTCATCTGAAAAGGCTGCAAGAGAGCGCGTGGGGAGGATGATATCTTCTCTGTGGGAGCTGTCCAGGCAGCCACCTCGGCTGCTTTGGCCAGAGCCAGGGTGAGGAAGAAGGAACTGTGGATGCAGTATTATATGAAGAAGAAGGGGGAAGGCTGGCTGGGCATGGAGAGTGGGATACTCATTGAAGGATGAGAAGATAGATCCCCATGTACCAGGCCTCCCTGCTGTGTCCTGTGTGGCTTGAGCCTTTAAATTATGTCAGTAGCCATGTTTAGATGAACTGTAAGAGGTTTAAGTCAAATATTTAGGTTTCAGGCCGGAGGGGAGCAAAACCCCTCCCGCGGGCTGTAATGGGCGTGAATTCTGTGGTTTCATTTCAAGTAATGGAACCGGGGCAGGAGTCCTTTTCTTCTAAAAAAAAAGGCACCGATACTTCTCGTTCGTCAGGAAAAAAGGAACACCGCACGCAATACTTCAATGTTGACAAGAGCCCACTGACAGACATGGCGCCACTCGAACATCAGCTGATGGGTATTGGTGAGCCTGGCAACTGTTTTCCGGCGAAGAAACAGAACCGATCAAGAAGCTGTCCAGGTGTGTGCGCGCGCCCACCGTCTCCCAACATCATCATCTTCTTGCGCAAGTTGAAGAGTTGGGGGAGGATCCCAACCGCTCCGCCGTCCCTAGGTCAACAGTAAAACACCACTTTCTCTAGAAGAAACAGTAAAATACCACGGATCTGAAGACAACAGTAAAAATATCACGAGCAGGACGAAGAAAACTCCTCTGTTCATCAGCCTCGCCATGATACAGAAACTTCGCCGGAGTCGGGGGATTTCTCATGTGCTGAAAGTTGGTGGCCTGATCCGGCCGGAAACACGGGAGCAAGCTACGGCGAGACGCCACTGATCGCTGGAGGTTATCCAAAACCGAAACAGGGGAGATGCATCCACACTCCAGAAACAGAAACAAAAAGGGAGCAGAGAGTTGTTTTGGCAAACAAATCATCCAAGGATGGATAAGACTCCCGTCGCGGGTGTTGGCTTCGGTCCCGAACGTACGAACACCGACGAGTACTTTCCGTCGAGTCCCGATTGGCCGATACTTTGGCCAACGGACGTACGTGCAACAATAAGCAGGCAAGCACCCTGGTGGATCGATTAGCTTCACACTACCAGAAGAAGCTAGCTTGCACTAGCTAGCTCTACGCAGCCGGCCGATCGATTAACCCCGTAGCTCACGAGACAACACGCCGAGTTATAGCAACAGGCTCGTATCGAGCCTTTGTACTTTTATTGCTTTGATTGATCTGATATTACAACGTAGGGTACAGCTATATTTATACTAGTACAAAGCTAGCTAACCCAAACCGAGTCGGTGACTGCTCCTAGTCCATACCAGATAGGACTTCTACTACGTGGTTGATTCCAACAATCACCCCCCCAACCACGATGTCCTCACTTCACAGCTTGGACGCCGATCCTTCCCCGCATCTCCGTGAACTTCTGTCGTCCCAAAGACTTGGTCAGGATATCTGCAAGTTGATCATCGGTGCAAATGTAGTTGACTTCAATCTTGCCTTCTTCCACGCAATCTCGTATGTAGTGATACCGTATATCAATGTGCTTACTTCTATCATGATGCACTGGATTCTTACATAGAGCAATCGTGGACTTGTTGTCAACATAAAGCACCACTCCTTCCGGTTCCTTGTCAGTGAGGTCACCGAGTAGCCTTTCTAGCCACACACCTTGACCTGCCGCGGTTGCAGCTGCAATATACTCCGCTTCACAGGATGATAATGCGACCACCTTCTGCTTTTGTGATAGCCAACTCACTATGCGTCTTCCCAAGAAATA
This sequence comes from Triticum dicoccoides, assembly GCF_002162155.2. Lineage (NCBI taxonomy): Eukaryota > Viridiplantae > Streptophyta > Magnoliopsida > Poales > Poaceae > Triticum > Triticum dicoccoides. Next base: position 677,345,331 of record NC_041391.1, read on the forward strand.
TGCCACGCCCGAGGTACTTTTACGGTCGTCAATATCTCCTGCCAAGTCGCTATGACTGTAGCCAAGTAGCTCCACCATCTCCTTCCGCTTCTCTCTCAAATAGACACAACCGAAGTTAGTTGTCCCTTTGATGTACCTGAGTATTTGTTTCACAGCTGCCCAATGTTCTGTCGTGGGTGCTTCCATGAAGCGACTCACTACGCCAACGGAATAGGCCAAGTCTGGTCGTGTATTCACAAGATACCTTAGGCTTCCGACCACACTTCTATAGTCCGTTGCATCAACCGCGGGTGCTTGGCTCCTCTTGCTAAGTTTAAGTCGAGGCTCCATTGGAACATGACTTGGATTGCAGTCCTCCATGCTACAGCTTTCAAGAATCTTCTTTGCATATGCCTCCTGGCATAACGTGATTCCCTCCGGCTTTTGTTGTACCTCGATCCCGAGATAGTAAGTCAAGAGCCCTAGATCACTCATCTTGAAAAGCTCCTTCATTTGTAGCTTGAATTTAGCAATCTCCTCCTCATCTGCTCCAGTTATCAAGAGATCATCAACATAGATGCCCACTAGGAGACGATCCTTGCCTTTACCTCGCTTGTACATAGCATGCTCTAGTGGACTTTTCTCAAAACTAAGAGAAACTAGTGTACGATCAAGCTTGATGTTCCACGCCCGAGGAGCTTGGCATAGCCCGTACAATGCCTTGTGTAGTTTCAACACCTTGTGCTCCTCTCCCTTTTTGATGTAACCCGGTGGTTGCTTCACATACACTTCTTCTTTTAACTCCCCGTTCAAAAAGGCGGATTTTACATCCATGTGATGTAGCCTCCAAGATTCTTGAGCCGCGAGAGCTATAACTAGCCTCACCGATTCCATCCTTGTGACAGGAGCGAACACTTCCTCGAAGTCTACACCTTGCTCTTGCACGTATCCTTTGGCTACGAGCCTTGCCTTATGCCTCACCAAGTTTCCTTCGGCATCTTTCTTGACCTTGTACACCCACTTGAGCCCTATGATTTTATGGTCGTTGGGTGGATCCACGAGCTCCCATGTATTGTTGTCTCGGATCGATCCCAACTCCTCATCCATAGCACGACGCCAACACTTCTCCGTATTTGCATCTTCAAATTTCGTCGGTTCCTCGACGCTAAGCAGACACTGTCGTCCTCTTCTTTTTATTTTCACTGGATTTTTCTTCGGATATAAATCCGCCACTGGCCGAAGACGGACTGGTGTCGGCGGACGTTCCCTTGTCTCCTGTTCCGTCGAAGACGAGGAATTTTCATCCGGAGTTTCCAAACTCCCAATTTCTGGCGAATCCTGTTCCTCCGAACTGGCTGCATCTCCATTAGATGAACAATCCAAAACATGTGTATCATCTTCACGTACATGGCCTTCACGTACGTGGCCTTGATGTCCTTGTGGTGCAGCACGTGGGCTGCTGGAAACGCCTCCAGTGGACAGGCTTTTTGCTCCCGGGCTGGTTGATGAGCCACCCGGGCTTTGAGGTGGACAGCCTTCCTGATGGGCTTCGTCCAGTGCCTCCACGCATATGTGAGCCACCAGATCGAGCGCCGCTGGCGCTGCCTGGCGTGTCTTCAGGCGCACCAGCCGGTCCTTCTTGCTCGTGCGCGTGTGACGCAGCGGGAGTAGCTGGCGCGTCTCCATTTTCTGCCGCGCCGTCCGCGCCGTTTGTCGCGGCCGACGTCTCCGGTTGATCACCAATGTCTGCATGCTCATAATCATCGTAAACAACGTTGAAAATATCATCGGAAGACGGGTATACCGGCTCGGTGGAGTTCCAATTCCATGACCTTGCTTCTTCAAAGACCACGTCGCGCGTCACAACCACCTTATTGGTTGAGGGGTTGCACGCACGGTATGCCTTCGTGCCTTTTTCATAGCCAACCAACACCATTGGAGTACTCCGATCCGCCAATTTGCTAGTATGCCCGGTCACTGTCTTCACATGCGCTACGCACCCGAAAGTGCGAAGATAATCAACCGTGGGCTTGTGTCCGTACCATGCTTCGTACGGCGTCATCCCAACCACACTCTTGGTTGGAGCCCGGTTCAGCAAGTAAACAGCCGTATTGACCGCCTCACCCCAAAACTTGCCCGGCATGCCTTTACTTTTCAACATGCTTCGTGCCATCGCCACGACGGTTTGATTCCTCCGTTCCACAACACCGTTTTGCTGCGGTGAATATGGCGCCGTAAGATACCTCTTGATGCCTTGAGCTTCGCAAAAGTCCGTGAATGCACGGGACTTGAACTCACCCCCCCGATCGGTACGGAGGGCCTTCAGCTTGGCTTCAGATTCTACTTCAGCCGCCATTTTTATTATCCTGAAAGCTTGCAAAGCTTGATCCTTCGTCTTCAACAACACAATCCACATGAATCTGCTGAAGTCGTCGACGACGAGCAAGAAGTATCTGTTTCCGGCAGGGGTGGCCGGTGTAATCGGTCCGCACAAGTCTCCGTGGACCAACTCAAGAGCTTTACTCGCTCTAAAGTTTCCCTCTCTTGGGAACGGGGCTCTCCTTTGTTTCCCAATGAGACAACCGTCGCACACTTGGTCGACATGATTGATGCACGGTAGACCACATACCATCTCCTTTTGTCCAAGTTGCCGAAGAGCCTGGAAATTTAGATGACCGTAGCGCGCGTGCCACTTCCATGCCGAGTCGTCCATGCTCGATAGGAGACATACCGGATCCACACGATCCAAGTTGAGGACGTAGAGCCTGTTCGGTGACCTCTGCACCTTCATAATCAACATCCTCTGACGATCATACCCCCAAAGAAAGCCATCTTCGAGCACAATCTTGCAACCACGCTCCTCGAGTTGGCCAAGACTTATGATGCTACTCTTTAGCTTGGGAATATAGTACACATCTGTGAGTACCTTGTGACCGCCATTCTTCAACTCAAACAGGACAGTACCTCGCCCTGCGATGTCAACGGTCCGTCCGTCGCCGAATCGAACCGTGCCTCCCACCGAAACACCGAGCTCAGAAAACTGGTCCTTGTCGCCGGTCATGTGGTTGCTAGCGCCCGTGTCGAGGTACCACACGTGCCTCGACGTGTTCATCCTCTTCTTATCATGAAGATAAACTGCCTCCTCTACGAGCGTGACAACCTCTGTAGCCGGCGCCTTTGGAGCTGGACTATCCTCATCCATTAGCTCACATACTTCGACCATGAGCATCATGTCTCCATCATCGCCTCCTTTGGCCATGAGAGCTTTCTCCTTCGGTGGTTTCTTGCACTCCGACTTGAAGTGCCCCATGATGCCACAGTTGTGACACTTGATCTTGCGCTTGTCAAACTTCTTCTTCTTCGGAGCGCCGTCGCCGGCGTTCTTCTTACTTTGTTCTTTTGGCGCACGATCTTGGCGAGTGTTGCTGCTAGAGCCCTCGCCACCTCTCCTTGAGTCCAGCACCAGCCACTGAGCCCGTGTGAGCATGACATTCTCATCATTCCTCCCATCCCCGAGACTGTACCGCATACGCTCGTCGTGAGCTTTGTAGCATCCGACGAGATCGTCGATGGAGAGAGTCGCGAGATCGACGCACTGCTCGATCGCCGTGACAATTTGCAGGTACCGGGGAGGGGCTGCGCGCAAGAACCGTCGGACAACCGAGGTCTCCGTGAGGTTTTCACCAAGCGCGCGGATCCGATTGACGAGAGTAGCCACCCGTGAAGCGAACGCATCCACGGACTCATTGTCGCCCATGACCAAAGTCTCATAGTTCCTTAGGAGAGTTTGGAGATTGGCTTGCTTGACGCGGGTGTGTCCCTCGAACATGAGCTTCAAAGTATCCCACGCCTCCTTCGCCGTTTCTTTGGCGATTAGGTGTTGGAGGACATCCATCGGCATCACCGAGTAAATCGCTGACGCCGCCTGCCGATCCTTCCGGTGCTCGGCTCCCTCCTTCTTGAACGCGTCGCCTCCTGGATCGACCACGTCCCATAGCTCGTTGGCGCGGAGACCACACTCCATGAGGGCCTTCCAGACCCCGAAGTTCTCGCGATCAAACCGTGGGTATGACGTACCAGGTACGGCAAGTACTTTAGCCGCTCCGGACGATTCCACGATCTCCTTGCCCGTCATGACCTTCCATTACTAGAAGATCAACCTGACTCTGATACCAATTGTTGGCTTCGGTCCCGAACGTACGAACACCGACGAGTACTTTCCGTCGAGTCCCGGTTGGCCGATACTTTGGCCAACGGACGTACGTGCAACAATAAGCAGGCAAGCACCCTGGTGAATCGATTAGCTTCACACTACCAGAAGAAGCTAGCTTGCACTAGCTAGCTCTACGCAGCCGGCCGATCGATTAACCCCGTAGCTCACGAGACAACACGCCGAGTTATAGCAACAGGCTCGTGTCGAGCCTTTGTACTTTTATTGCTTTGATTGATCTGATATTACAACGTAGGGTACAGCTATATTTATACTAGTACAAAGCTAGCTAACCCAAACCGAGTCGGTGACTGCTCCTAGTCCATACCGGACAGGACTTCTACTACGTGGTTGATTCCAACAGCGGGACAGATCAGATGCATGCATGTACCTGTGTCTCCAATTTGTCACTCATGATGTATTGATGTATATCCAAAAGACCAAAATCAAAGGGAGCTGTACACAGCGGGCTGAGAGGACGAGAGCTCACTCTATGTACAAGTGGAGAAGGGAAGGAAGATGAACTCACTCTATGTGCAGCGGGGAGGAGGAAGACGACCACTCTATGTACAGCCACTCTAATTGACCAGGCCAGGAATCGAATTGGGTCTTAAAACTCCAATCTACCGGGACGGCCTAATCCCCACCGATCTTCTATACAGCGAACGGCATTATTCGGGGAATTTGTTTCCTATGTACAGTTTGTGCAGTATGTACTAGTATGACATGTCGACGATGTTGTTTTTTACTGGCTGCCGCCTGCGCGGCGGCCGGCCATGGAGACGCCGGAGAGCCGGCTGGGCCCGGCGCGGAACCGGTCGGCGCGCTTCCGGTGCTGCAACTGCTGCACCGCGTGGGACGGCGCGAGCGCCTTGCGTGCCCAGTGCCCGCTCCCCATGGGGACGCGTTGCGCTAGCACGTTTACCATGCGCGGCGGCGGCGAAGGCGGGGAGGCTTGCTTGCTGCTGACGGCCGGGACCGCATCCTGCTTGCGCTCCTTATGGAGGCTGCAACGGAACGAGCCCGGGTGGTTCGTCGGGGAGCACATGCAGGACCGGCGGATCTTGGGGGCGGACTTGACCGGCGAGCCGGCGACGGAGAGCTTGACACGGGAGAGCGAGGCGGGTTGGTAGTTGGGGAAGGGGCTTAGAAGGACAGGGCCGCTGGGGCGAGATGCAACCGCCGTCGACATGATGAGAGATTAGAAAGGTGGAGGGGCGGGGGCTTTGGTACGTCAGTTGAGCTCCGGTGGTTAGCTGCCGGTTTGGGTAACCACAGATGAGAGCCGGTTGGCCTCGATTTATAGCCAAGCGGAAGGACGAGGGGAGGGGCAGTTTGGTAAATTCTCGGCGTTAAGAACTTGGAGTCTGGCCGAGTTAATTAAGCTCGGGTAATTATTTGGGCTCATGCATGCCAACTTGCTTTGAAATACTAATCAGTGTCAAAATTCTGGTCAATTTCTTGCATTACAAACCAGTATCTTGCCACTATTAGTCATGTCAAAGGAGTAGTATATTGGTACTAACTTTCTCTGTTCATCAAGAGCGTCTTGCAGAATCACTGATGCAATCCCATATTACTAGCACACAGGACACAGCGCATGTGCAGGCTCGGCCGGAAATTGGGCAATGTCGAACTTTTTTTTGTTTGGCAATCCCATCGGTTGTGGGCTCGTGGGACGTTGCTGTCGGTAAAACCGTTTCCGGCACACTGAAAGAACGGTTCCGAAAAAAAGGAACTTGTCTCTCTGAATGTTCAGAACCATGGCCAAGTTGGCACGACCAGGACGCGCCAGCAGCCGGCAGCGACCGGACCCGAGACGCCGGCCGTGGGATCGCCTCCGCTTTGCTTGAAAGGCGGCCGACCTCTGAACGCTCGACACAGTGGCATCTCAGTCACCGTAATGGCAGTGTCCATCGGCTCCCGCCGAACCTGTTCACTCGCGCCCATTGTTAGCGGAGTCCGAGCGAAGGAATGTCAAGGAATCGTGGAGCCCGCCGGTGATGTGCATGTGATCCGGCCGGTTGCCCGCGATAAGATGCTCCGATCGCTGTTTGCGTATGGCGTCCGTCGATTCTGGTCGAACATGGCCGTCTCTTTCGCTGCCACTCCGTGTCTCCGTTTCACTTTCGCCTTCTTCATTGGGTGCCGCGCGCTCCTGTCTTTTGCGCCCCGGTGGGTGTATTTTCACCGGATGAGGAAAGATCGTGATCGACAAGCGGGCCTCGGAGCATGCATCGGTTAATGGCTGGAGTAATCCTCCCAAAATATATTTACTCGGGCTTAATTACAGCCGTGGGCTGCTGCACCTGACCCTGGCCACATGCACGCAGGCGCACTGTGTTATTTTGCATGACGCTATGTTACCACACAACCACAAAATATATTTACCTAAACTAAAGCTGCACGGTTCAGATCATGGCCGGCCGCGGCACACATCTAGGCCTGCAAGTTCCGAAAGTGCCTTTCTGCTCCCGAGCTCATTTGAGCTCGGTGAACAGTAAAGTCGAAAAAAATTAAAAAATTCCAAAAAACTTTGTGAGAAACATTGATAAAAGTTTTAAGTGCTTGCAAAAATTTATCGTGAAATCACATTCCTATAAGGCGTGGCAAAGAAAATAAATTCAGGCTCCAAAATGCTTTTGAAAGTAGCATTTTTAGAGTATTATTTTTTTTTGCCACGCCATCTAGAAATGTGATTTCATGACGAATTTTTACAAGCACTTTAAACTTTTATCAATGTTTCTCACAAAATTTTTTGAATTTTTTTTTAAAAAAAATTAATTTCACTGTTCATCCGAGCTCAAATGAGTTCGGGTGCAGAAACTCCACGTCCTGCAAGTTCATCGTTTTGAACGGCATGAACGAACGAACGGGGCCAGCTGCATGGTGGGAGGCGGTGCGTGGCGCCGGCCGGCCGCGACAGCTGGCTCCGGCAGGGCCTACTTGGCCAGTCTTTTGTCTTTCACTCTGGCCGCACCTTGTCGTTTGGATCCGGAGCAGCTATCGTGCATCCACCATCTAGCTCGGTTGTTGATGGATGCTCCACCCTGATCAGATCAGATCAGATGGCCTACTGATTTTTAATATCGTGCCGCCCATTCCCTGTTGTTGAAGAAAGCAGAGCGGGGCCAGGCGAACTACCAGTGTACAGTCTAGCTTAATTTCTGCAGACCATGCGTGGATCCATCTCCAATCATTCGGAGTACCGACAGTTCAGTGTATTATCGTGCATCTCCCAATCATGTTGCATTCGCCCGTATAGTCCAATGGTTGTTCGTGCTTATAGACACTGCCACACCCTTTGCGGAAAAAAAGACACTACCACACTGGCCTCGCATGTTTGTTGTTACAGCAGTGGTAGAGTTAGAGCATCTAAGCCGGACTCGGCAAATCCGTCACCCTATATGTCCGAGGACACGCCCGCGGACATTGACCGGACACTCCTTATATCCGTGTCTCCATACCTGCGTATCTTATATTTCATCCTCTATATTCATACTAAATCATGCAACGTTGATAAAAACAAACATGCGAGGATGCTGGCGGTGTCGACGCCTGCTGGTGCCGTTTTCTTCTTGAAGGCGCCGTCATGGCCTTATCTCCATGCCCCTACTCTAGTATCAGGGGAAACCCTAGATCCAGTTCCCTAGATCGGACGGCGGCGGCGGCTCCTCGTTGTACCCTTCATGAAGGCGTCGTCTTGCTGCTCGTGTTATGTTCGGTGTTGGATTCGACAATTGTGGACGCTTTGCTGGTCCGGGCTGCTCCTCACGGTGTGGGCATCCGGGGCGCAATGTATGGCCTCGATGGCTCTCTCTCCATGACTTCTCCTCCTAGTCCGGCCTGGTCCTGCACCCCACTTGCCGATCCCCTAGGTGGGTGCATAGGTGGGAGGTACATTGATCCAATACGGCCTGGAGTTGTGGTGGTGCGATGATGGTGCTCGGCGTCAGTCGCATCTTTGCCTTTTGGCTGGAGTTCGAGCTAGGAGAGCTTTGTAATGTGTGTATCTCTCTTTGTTTTTTCCACACCTTGTGTAGTGCTTTTCTTATTTTCTCATGTATGTCTCTGTTTGCTCTGTCCTATCTATCAATGAAGGATACGCAAGCTTTGCGTATTCGCGAAAAAAAAAGGCTGATGTGCTATCTGTTGGAAGAATCTTGATGATATCTTTCGAAAGAGAAAGATCTTGTTAGTCATTTTCGTCCAAAGCATGTATGCACCGTACGTCTCAAATCAGACTAGCTAAGCTTGGCCCGACCCAATCACAATGTAGCGTGATCTCAAGAGATTCACGTATGCAATCGGAAATCATCCTATCCCCGCCTGCTCCCTCACATACTCACAAATGAAGCAAGATCAGACCACTAGAACTGTTGGACCCCATATGCTTAACCAGCACGGAGAAGCTAGGCTTGGCAACGACGGGTGCTCGTGCAACAGGCACGCGGACGCTGACGTGCACAGCGCAGCGGAGCCACCGGCCAGCGCGTGTGCATGTGTCACCGAACTCGAAGTTTCGACGGTGAAGCCACTCGATTGGCCGTTGCACTACACCGGCAAGAGACCGATCGGCCAGCACGCGTCGGAAGGGAAGTGGTCGGCGATCGAGGCCGTTATTCCATCCAGCTCAACTCCTACACTGCTACACACGCTGAAAGAGATGTTCTCCGCCATCGCCATGCATGGCCGGCAACCAGTGAGCGCCATGCACCTGCCCCACCTAGCAAGCACCTTAATTTCTTCGGGCGTATCCTATCGTGTAATAATCCAGCATCTCTCCTTCTCGTGTGGTACGTGGATGCGTGCGTAGATCGATCGAGTCGGCATGGCACGCACGTTGATCCATCGATTGCTATGTGCGGCTCCATATGTATCCATCCTTTATACGTAGAGGGTGTTTGTTTTCAGGGACTTATTGGTTTAGAGATTTAAAAAAGTCTTTATAAGTCCCATCTAAACCAAACATGAGGGATTTATAGGAACTTAAAATGGGCATTTGAGATTTATGAAATAAGACTTTCAAGGAAAGTCTTATAGGGACTTATAGTTGTAATATGGTCTTATAGGAACTTATAAGTTTCAGGAACCAAACAGGTAGGAATTTTTTAAGGACTTGGGACTTATAAATTAGGACTAAAAAAAGTGCTAGGACTTATAAACCAAACAGGGCCGTAGATGCATGGCGTCTCTCCAACCGTACAATTTTCGATATAGTACATAGGAGGTGGCTACTGGCTAGCATGTGGCAAGCTAGCTAGGTGCTGCTGTAATGCCAGGTCGACGCGCGTGTATGTTTCTCCTATGTAGTATGCGTAGATGTGTACCTCTCGTTGGCCACGTGCCATCGTCCGGGAATCGATGCATGTCTGCATGCTTCTTTTGGGTGCAACACTCGAGCACCATGGCGGCCGTTTAATTTTAAAAGAGCTCTTGTTTACATACGAGGTAAAAAGGTAAAAGTTAATCTGATCACTAGTTAATCAAATTAGTAACTCAGATCTATTGGAAAACTGAAAACGGTGCCCGGGCTCATCTGCTCCCTCTCAGCAAAAAATTCAAAAAAATACTAGAAAAATTCAAAAAATTCTAATTTTTTTGTGGTGGTAGATAATTTGATGCGTGAGGTGCGTCCCAAAATTCAACTCATTTGAACATCTGAGCAGCTCTCGGCAAAAAAGACAAATCGGGTCAAAACAGTGCGTGAACAGTAAACATTTTTACAGACCCTAATTTTGTCTTTTTTGCCAAGAGCTGCTCAGATGCTCAAATGAGCTGATTTTGGGGGCGCACCTCACGCGTCAAATTATCTACCACCACAAAAAAATTTGGAATTTTTTGAGTTTTTCTAGTATTTTTTTTTGAATTTTTTTCTAAGCGTGGGTGCAGATGATCCCGGGTGCAGATTAGCCGCACTCAGATCTATTGTGTATTTTTATCTTTCATGTGGAAAAAGAAGGTAAGAGAGAGCATGCTAAAACTGAACCTACTATCCCAGTTGTGATTTTCGCGGTTATATATAAAGACTGTGATATTTGGCACACGTGTGCCATATAAGCAAAACTGTCACACCTTTATTTTTTTCATTTTAAAGTACCACACGATTCCTCGTCCTTTGACCTCGCCTCCTTCCAAACGACCTTATAGGCTCGTCCGAGAAACCTGCTTCTCCCGCACATCTCGGGCGCCCACCCCTGAGAAAACTGTCACTTCTTCACGTCTACCACATGATTTCTCCTTAGGACAAAGTTACCATGGTATTTGTATGCAAGTTATCAGCCCTGTGTTGCATAACTTACCGTGCTATTTACATAGAATGTACGAGGTATCTATGCTTCAACAACTACATCCCTTCAAAGTTACTACTGTGTTTTGTACACAAGTTATAAGGTCTTCGATCTGTAAAATACCGTGGTACTTACACATAAGTTATCAGGCCGGTGGGTATATGTACATCAACCTCCCCACGGTCAAAGTTATCATGAGGAATTGTACATGAGTTACCGGGTCTACAGTTCGTATATTATCACGGTACTTGCACCTAAAAACCTGGGTGTGTTTCGGTAGCTTTTTTCCATAGGTCAAAAATTACCACGAAGTTTTTGCGTAACTTATCACGCCTATAGCACGTGTGCCCCTCATGACACTAAATATTATGTGACTTTTTCGTGGCACGCCATGCGTTCTGTTCATCCAAGAGGCCCACGCGCGAGGCGAGCGTATGTTTTTAACAACTTAGTTTCTTTTGATAAAAAAGTTACCATCATGTTTATATTGCAGGTTATCGATTACGCGGTGCTTATATTATCATGTTATTTACACAAAAAATATTGAGGATGTTTTGAACAACTTTTTCCCGGGACAAAAAGTTATAATGGTGATTCTAGGTAACCTATCAAGCCCGTAGTGCTATTTACACAAAATTTATCAGGGGTATGTTTTAGCAAATCCCCCTCCCCCCACGGGTCAAAAACTTATCATGGTGTTTAGTTATCGCAGTGCATATGTTTTCATGCTATTTACACATAAAAATGCCAGGGAAGGGAGGTATACTACCGTGCTATTTACACAGAAGACGCCGGAGTATCTTTTCAAAAAAAAAATCCCTACGGTCAAAGTTACCATGGTGTTTCTACCTCGGTTATCAGATGTGCGCTGCGTATATTACCATATATTTACACATAAATTATCGGGTATCTTTTCACATTTGTCTTCCCCAATGGTTAAAGTTACCACGATGTTTGTATCTAAATTATTAGGTCTATGGCGTGAATGTTATCGTGCTATTTACAGAAATTACCGGGGGCGGGTTCAACAAATTTATTCCCAATGATCAAAGTTACCACGAACATGTCAAAAACAATATTTTCCTTAGCTTGTTCAACAAATAGTGTCATAGGTGAGGTGGTTCAGCAAAATCAGGAAGGCGCGTGGGCCATAATTGACGATTACGAAAATTAGGAAGGCACGAGCGGGTGTGCCCGATAAAATCGGGGAGGGCGTGCGGGAAAGGAAAGAAATCGGGGGAGGTCGTGCGGGGAAGGAAGGAGATCGGGGGGCGTGCGGGAAAGGAAAGAAATCGAGAGGACGTGCGGGGAAGGAAGGAGATCGGGAGGGAACTGACGGCGCTGAATGCGTGTGGCAGTTTCGCAATTTGCCACATGGTTGCCAAATACATTTTTCGTATATATAAAGAGGCCGGCAATCGATTGATCGTCGACAGCCCAAATTCACCCCGTTTATTTGTTTTCTACAGTACTATGAACCTTTCCTATATATCCCTAAAAAATGTACCTTTCTTATACAGTCTCTTTGGGAGTATACTTTAGGAGACGGTCGGCCTGTGAAAGCTGGCCGAGGCGTAACAGCACGTACTCTATTTACTGCTGGGGAGAATATCACATGGTCGTGCCAGCCATGAGTTATTGAAAAAATCTACATTCTCGCATTTTTGTGGGAAAAATGGAAATCTGCATTCCATGGGTGTGCAAACGAACGACACGACAGTGGTATAGACCACGGAAATGAGCACCGATCGATATTACCGAGCCTAATCCCAGCCACAAACACCCACATGCACGCATTTATTATTATTATTTGGATGCAGTCATGTACGAGGACGTCCTAGCTAAAAACACTTAGTATACCACTATTTGGATCACGAGCCCTGCTCCGGTGCTCCCCTAACCTAATTTCCGAGGGGCATTTCTGTCCCCGTGAGTTTATTTTTTTTCTGGTCCGTCGTAGCCCAGATCCAAGCCCTGTCTAGCCCTATACAACTGAGACCGTATACGTAAAGTACCCTGGTCCAAAAAAAAAAAAAAACCTCACACGACCCCATGACCATGTAGGACCTGCCGGATCCAATCATTCACGCAACTCCAACAATCTCGCGAGCATTCACGCAGTAGATCTCTAGGGCGTGCGGCTATCTCGTCGCCGGCGATCTCGCAGTGGGCGCGGCAACGTCGTGAATCTCCAGTGCTCACAGGTACCGCATCCCGCATCCCTCGCACCCCTCTAGTCTCGCTCGCGGAAACATTGAACGAACTGCCGCCGTCAGAGGTAGTGGTTAACCTAGCGGGGCGGGTAACCTACCTACCCGGCGGCGCATGCGATCGTGGATCTTGTTCCGGTAGTGCTGCTCCTCGTGATCTGGGTTTCTTCAGTGTAGGGTTCACGTAGCATCGATTGCCGTCGGCTGTGTCCACCAGGACTATCGTTATTTGATGTGGCGGCTAACCTAAGTATCCGACGGCAGAGGTAATCACAGATCTAGCTAGGTTTTATAGTGCTGCTCGTCGCGATTGAAAGTGATCATCTTCCTGACTTGGTTTGGCAGATATGAACGGCCTCAGTTGGGGTTGTTTACATAACATCCATGATCGTGTGCTATGTGTTGATATTTCTTCATTGATAATGTGTTGACATGTGTTGATACATATTATTTCTTATAGGAAATGGCGGACGAGGAGTTAACTGATATGATGGTAGACATGAAGTTTGGAGAACTGATGAAAGACTGGATAGAAGATTGGTCAGATGATGAAAATTCAGATCTTGGAGATCAGTCAGAGAATGGGAACGAACGAGAAGATTTTAATGTGAGTGGCATTATCATGTTGTAATTTGTTGGTGCCATCCGACAACATTATATTTTTGTGTTGAAAATTTGTGGATGAATGAGCATGATGATGGTCAGGAAAACAATTCGGAGCTCTCAGATGAAGATTACATTAGTCTGGTACATAAGTGAAAAAATTTGTTGGCATGCAAATTGAATTCATTTTGGAATATTATATGATAAGTAATTATGTATTTGTGTTGTATTTTTTAGTTCATTTCCGAATGTCATAATGCGTACGACTATTACGGTGAATCCGACGCGGAGACAGGCCTTAACAACGAATCATTAGATGTACCTGATTCTGGTGATTCGCAGTCGTCGGTCATCATGAGTGAGGTATTTGTGTAATCAATGTTCTATGGAAGTAATGTTAAACCATAGAAAACTGTTTTCATGACTATGTTTTGATTGTGTAGGTGACAGAAGATGATGGTGCAAAGAATGTCCAAGATACTGCCAGTGCAGATTATTAGAGGGATATGTTCATGCAGATAATGGAAATGACTTTTATGTCTCACGATGTTGCGTATGATTTCTACAACAGCTATGCTAGAGTTAATTGTTTCAGCATTAGAAAGAATAAGGTCAGGTATAGCAAAACTGAGTCACATCATATGCGTTATAGGCGGTTTGTTTGTTCCAGACAAGGGAAACGTGATAGCAAGTTGCTAACCAAGGAAGGACACAACCGTAGGCTCAGAGACGAGACACGTTGCTTTTGTGAAGCACACCAGACCGTCAAGCTTGACCAAATGCGTGGGGGTTGGTATGTTGAAAGTTTTGAGGACAAGCATAGCCATATGTTGGCAGGACCGGACGAGGTACCTTTTCTTTGGTCCCACAGAAAAATCAAAGAGGACCAGAAGCATGAGATAATGTCCATGGGAGCTGCAGGGATTAGAATTCACGACATGATGGATTCCTTCATCAGCAAACATGTATGTTATGGCGGTGTTGGTTTTACCAGGCGTGAAATATACAACCTTTGCACCAAGGAGAAGAGGAAGCTGCTTTCAAAAGGTGATGCTGCCACAGCCATAGGCATCATGGACAGTAGGAAACAAAGGGATCCTTGCTTCTTTTTCGAGTACAAGCTAGATAAGAAAGGACACTTGAATAGGATGTTCTGGTGTGACTCCCAGTCTCGTCATGACTATGAGGACTTCGGCGACGTGCTTGTATTTGACAGCACGTACAAGATGAACCGCTATGGTATGCCATTCATACCTTTTGTTGGTCTTAACAATCATCGGAAGACCACTGTTTTTGGTTGTGCCATACACTAGTAGAAAAACACCTAATAGTCCCGGTTCGTAAGGGCCTTTAGTCCCGGTTCATGAACCGGGACTAATGGGTCATTACTAATACCTCCACCCATTAGTCCCGGTTCAAACATGAACCGGGACCAATGTGCCTCCACGTGGCCCTATGCGCCGAGCCTAGTCAGCGGGCCTTTGATCCCGGTTGGTGGCACCAACCGGGACCAAAAGGCATCCACGTGTCAGCATTCCAGTGGCTGGGGTTTTTATTTTTTT
>NC_041391.1:677360679-677367136 GCF_002162155.2 Triticum dicoccoides
GTTGGGGGTTTTGTGGGGTTAATTTAGGTGTTTCATATATTGTGTTAGCTAGCTAATTAATAGAGAGAATTGTCCTCTCTTATGTCCGTGCTTGGTCGACGCTACGTACTATTTACATAAGTGATCGAGAGAACCATTGAGTACAGAAGTTCGTCATGCATACCGAGAGAAGTGATCGATCGACCTCTCCTTCTTCGAGAGATTGGTCGAACAACAAGTTCTCTATCATGTATCCGACGCTACTAGTTACATACATGTACAATATGTATAAGATCTCTTAATTACAATCCCCTAGCAATTGAAATCAACTTCCACGTGGTATTCTCCGACTTTATTGATGACGTGGTCAAGAAAGAATCCCGCCAATTTGAAGAAGGGGGTTAATTAATACATATATATGAATGAAACTCAACAGAAATGATGGTGTAATAAAATGAAATTGTGAATATTATTGCTTACGCACTTCATATTGTCTTTTAGAGTAGCCCCGCTTGTTTTTCAAAGTCGCGTTGTGGATGAACTCGCACACGTAGTATCCACAGAAATCATTCCCTTGTTCCTGCCACAAGCACTTTACGAGAAATACATGTCAATCAAACTGATAACGAAGCATTATAAATGGCATTGATGAAAGTATAGCTATAGAATCAACGGGAGATGCGCGCAACTAGCTAGCCAGTAGTACTTACTTTGGGGTATGTATATCGCAGCTCCTTCGGCAGTCCCAGAGCTTCTGCGGTGAACAGTTTCCAAACCCTGCAAGACAAAGAAAATAATTATTATTACTTGAGATATCAGGAAATGAACAAAAAGTTACCGATATGGTGCCATAATGATCAATTGAACTTACTTGTTGAGCAATTCAGTCATGTCCGCATAGGTTTCGGGATCTTTCCGTCTCGAGTCTAAGACGGTTACTAGTCCCCGCTCAAGCTTAATCTCTAGAAGAACATAGTGGTACCTGCGCATGCATGCATAACTCATCAATTACATTACTATAACCTCGCTCAAGTAATAAGGGAAACCGAATATGCACACGACAGTAACACTCACTTGCTGTTGTAAGGAAATAGTACGGTATCTTTGATTTGATTTTTTATCAACGATCGTAGCAAGTTGTCCTCGGCTTCTTTGATGTCCATTTTAACCAGAAATTCATCTATGATATTTGTGTTAATGAACCCAATATCATAAATTTCTTGTTTTTTGCACTCGACGATCTTCAATCTGCATAATATATTGAGGATAATTAATTATAAATACATGAAATGAAAGAGCCGAGCTATATATAGAGACTTAATGACATAAATAGTACTTACAGACTGTAGCAAAAGACCATTAGTTTATCGAGGGCCTTTTGATTGAAGAACGCGAAGAACTCATCAAATGGAACAGTCAACAGATCAGTTGCAACAAGGTTGTGCTCCTCTTTAATATTCAGATACAAAGCATTCATCCCCCCAGACTCTCTGCAGGTTTTCATGTACCAATTATGGAATCTTCGCATCATTGTTGTTAGAGATTTTTCATCTTTGATGAGAGGCTCCCCGTAGTCGTATTTGTGTTCGTCCACCTCCAAGAAATCAGGAAGTTGATCGTCAGGCAGGTAATCTTCAAGATTGCCATAACCGGCCACCGTCCCCGGAGCATTAGTGATGATGTTGCCGCTAGACACATTGAGCGGGGGGCACGATTGGTTTGCTTGTTCGCCGAGCTGGTCAATTTTTTTCGCAGTTGCTCGTTCTCTTGACCTTAGATGTCTGACATCACTTCCCGACCGCTCCGCTTGGAGATATGTCTGTTCAGTAATGCGCTCATAGTTGGTTCTCGGCGGAGACTTTGTCGGTTTCCTTAGGGCATTGAGAGTGCGCTTTGCTTTCACCGGATCTACCTTCTCCTCCGGAGGTGGATGTATCTTTGCTTTCACCCCTTCAAAGAACTCCTTCACATGGGTCCGCACGATTGTATCGTTTTCCTCCTCGGTCCTCTCGTACGGTAACTTCTCTAGAGGCTTCAGAGGTGGACCGTATCTGTATTGCCTCCCGCCTCTGGTTGTGCTGCTAGACGCCGGAGCAGACGGAGCGGCTGCGGCGTCTGTCTTCTTTCGTGCTTGCTTACGAGGCGGAGGAGAAGGAGTACGACGCGCCAGAGCAGCCGGGGCGGCGGCGGGTCTCTTCCGCCCTTACTGGCGAGGCGGAGAAGGAGGAGGCTGCCGGCTGCTCGGGAGCGCCGGCGCAGGCAGAGAAGGAGGCGGAGTGCCGCCATGCGCCGGAGAAGGATGCGGAGTGCCACCACGTGTGCCTTGATCGTCACTCGCCGGAGGAGGAGGCGGTGGAGGAGGCGGAGTGCCCTAACTTGCCGGAGGAGGAGGAGGAGGCGGAGGCGTCCAGTTCGGAAGGTTGATGAGCTCCTTCCGCCATAGGCATGGAGTCTTCAGAGCAGAACCCAGTCTAGTCTCCCCTTCACCGGTAGGGTGGTCAAGCAGGAGGTCCTCAAATCTCTCTGTTATTTCATCCCCCATCACCTTAGCATATCCTTCTGGAATTGGCCGGCAGTGATAAGTTGCTCCGGATCCAGTAGGATAAACAGAGCCAACAGCCGCCTTGACCTTCAAATTCATCCATCGTGCCATAATGTGGCAATGTTGAGACTTCGTGATAGCATCCACGGGATACTGGCAGGAGCCGTCAAGACATGCTCCGGCTGAAGCATCTCGATGGAAGCCACGCCGCTTCTCCGCTGAGATGGCGGGGTAGCTTCGGGGGAAGCTTCGACAGGTCATTTGCTGCGATCTGCTGCTTCTCGTTCCTCTTCTCGTTCCTCTAGCCCCATTACCCTTTCATGCAGCGCCTACAGTTGGCCCTGCTCTAGTTTCTTCCTCCTCTCGTGGGTTTTGTAACCCCCTGCTTCCGGAAAACTAACCTTCCACGGAAT
Organism: Triticum dicoccoides; assembly: GCF_002162155.2. NCBI lineage: Eukaryota > Viridiplantae > Streptophyta > Magnoliopsida > Poales > Poaceae > Triticum > Triticum dicoccoides. Next base: position 677,363,614 of record NC_041391.1, read on the forward strand.
GGAGCCTGGCGTGCCTCGTGTCCGTCTAGGGTGCTCAGGATTCCCGAGGGCCATTGTGAGCTCGTCCTTCTCCCTGTCTGGAACAAACGTCCCTTGCTGCGCTGCATTGATATAGTGTCGAAGGTTCTTGAGGGGTATTTGCAGTTGCTTGTCCGTCCAACGACACTCCCCTGATACAGGGTCCAAGGTTCTGCCAGCACCGAAGAACCAAGTCCGGCAACGGTCTGGCCAGTACATTGTCTCTGGTTCGATCCCTTTTTCAAGCAGATCATTCTCCTCCTTGGACCACTTAGGCCGGGCTTTGAGGTAGCCACCTGACCCCGTGCGATGGTGAAGCTTCTTCTTCGCAGCATTTTGCTTGTTCGTCGCCGACATCTTCTTACTCTTTTCCGATGTCTTGTGGGCCACAAATGCGGGCCAGTGATCTTTGATCTTCTCATATTTGCCGATGAATTCTGGTGTCCTTTTTTTGTCGAAAAAATGGTTCAACTCTTTCCTCCACCTCCTGAATAGGGTTGCCATCTTCTTAAGAGAACAAGACTTGATTAATTTCTCTTTAACTGGCTTCTCCGGATCCTCCTCTGGCGGTAGGGTGAAATTTGCCTTCAGCTGAGTCCAAAGATCTTCTTTCTGCATATCATTGACATAAGACACCTCAGGGTTGTCCTTAGGCTTATACCATTGCTGGATGCTGATCGGGATCTTGTCCCTACCAAGAACCCCGCACTGAGCCAAAAATGCGTTCTTTGTCCGTATGGGTTCAATCGGTTCGCCGTCGGGCGCGATTTCTATGATCTCAAACCTTTCATCCGAGCTCAACTTTTTCTTCGGGCCTCGTCTCCTTACTGAATTTGTGCTCGATCCGGAGGGCTAGAAATTAAAAGGAAGAAAGACGAGAGTAATTAATATGTGTACATATATCAAAACAATGAATGCATCAATTAACTAGTCAGCACGGGCTTAACTAATATATATATACCTGGCCGGACTCGGTTCGGTCACCGGAGCAGTCAGCACAGTCTCCTTCTTGTACCTCCATTGTGTCACCAGAGCCATCATGAACATAGCCCTCTTCTTATACCGACATTAATGGGCCCAAGCCATCATGAACATAGCCCTCTTCTTCACCCAGTCCTTCAAGCTGACCATCGGTGTCGTTGAGAAATGACGCAACTTCATCACTTCCTTGTGCGATTATGTGCCCCAACATCGCTTCTGTTGCTTCGTCTCGGGAGTGCTCCATAGTTTTTGCAAATATTTACAACATGTCAATTATTATTCAAACATGGTACAGATGGATATATATATATATATATATATATATATATATATATATATACACATACATATATTAGTGGCAAACGTAGAACTAGCTAACTAATCACAATAAGGAATCATGTTAGTGGCCTCGATGCTGCTTCTCTAGGGTTTGGGATCGCCTCGACACAATGCTTCAAGGGTTTGGGGTGGCCTCGACGACAACGCTCTTTTAACTTGGTAAATTTGGGTGGCCTCGAGAGTTTTGGTCGAGCGAGAGGGCCGAGGGGGGTGCTGCCATTATATAGTTTATCACGGTCGAGAGGGGGTATATATATCGATCGTCCCTCATGTCGAAGTTATCTCTAGGGGCCGGCGATGGCGAAGGCGAGCAGCCTGACGACGACAGACCCGATAAAACATAAGAAAACGAAGAAGAAATAAAAAGAGGAGAAGAAGAAAGGAATAGAGGAGAAGATCGAAGAAAAAATATAAGAAAAAAAGAGGAGAAGAAGAAAGGAATAGATTGGAAGAAGAAAAAATAGAAAAAATTCTATTTTTTCTTCTTCTCCTCCATTCCTTTCTTCTTCTCCTTTTCCTTTTCTTCTTTTTTGTTCTTCTTATTTATTTCTCCTCTATTCCTTTCTTTCTTCTTCTTCTCTTCTTTTTCTTCTTCTCCCTCGAGAAAGGAAAATAATTAAGGAAAAGGAAGAAAAGAGGAAGAAGGAAGAAGGAAGAAGAAGAAGAAAGGAATAGAGGACAAGAAGAAAAAATAGAATTTTTTTCTATTTTTTCTTCTTCTCCTCTATTCCTTTCTTCTTCTCCTCTTATTTTTCTTCTTTTTTCTTCTTCTTATTTATTTCTCCTCTTCTTTTCCTCTCCTCTTCTTCTTTCTTTCCTCTTCTTATTTTCTTCTTTCCTATCCTTCTTTTTCTAAAACTGTAACTTGTGCATATATAAAACTTTTCTAAAATTGTAACTTTCTATATATGAACAAAAAACTTTCTATGAACAAAAAAACATTTTTAACATATATATTTAGCAAATTCTAGCCACATACATCACATACACATATACATTATAGCCACATACACATATACATCACATATGAACAAAAAAATAAACTAATAAAAATAAAAAAACATATAGCAACATATGAACAAAAACATATAGCCACATACATACACATATATTATATATATATGAAAAAAAATTAAACTAATAAAAAGAACAGAGCCGGCCGGGCAGAGGGGCATGGCGGCAGCGGTGGCGCCGGCGGGGCAGGGCAGGGGTGCAGGAGCGAGGCAAGGCAGGGGCGCGAGGCAGGTGCTCACAGGGGGGTGGCGGGGCAGGGCGGGCGCGTCGAGGGCGGCGGCGACGGTGAGGTGGACCAGCCTGACGGCGTCGGAGGCGGCGGCGATGACGAGGTGGAGCAGCCTGACGGCGTCGGAGGCGGCGGAGACGACAAGGTGGAGCAGCCTGACGGCTCGGCGGCGACGGCGACGAGGCAGAGCAGCGGGCGTCGGGCGGAGAAGAAAGGGACGGATTTTGGAGAAACTGCTAAGTGCTAGTTATATATGAAGATAATTGGTCCCGGTTCGTGAAACCCACCGGGACTACTGCCCCCTTTAGTCCCGGTTGGTGCCACCAACCGGGACCAAAGGCCTCTTTTTAGTAGCCCAAAGGGCGGGACCAAAGGACCCTGTGCTGCCCGCGTCGGGGCCAAAGTTTAGTCCCACCTCACTAGTTGAGAGGGGCGCGCAGTGCTTTATAAGCCCCACTGCCGCACCCCTCTCGAGCTCGTCTCCACCGTAGGCTTGCGAGCCTATTTGCTACTGCTTTTCCTGATGGGCCTTCTGGGCCTACTGCGGGCCTGAATCCTGGCCCATGGTAGGGTTTTTAGTCGAATTCAGGCCGTGGGGGCCCAGTAGGAGGCATTTTTTTGTTTTCTTTCTTGCTTTATTTATTTTATTTTGTTTTACTTACAACAAAATACTTATTATTGCTATTTTTAATTATTTTCCAGTTTTTTTGTTTTGTTTTCTGCATTATTTATTTTCTTTTGTTTTTTGCTTTATTTTTTAATTCTTTTTGCTTTTAGTTTTAGAAAAATTATAAACTTTCTGTTAGTGCCATTAGTTTTCAAATTTGAAAACACTTTTTTTGTTTTTTGTTTTCTTTCTTGCTTTATTTATTTTATTTTGTTTCTACTTACAACAAAATACTTATTGTTGCTGTTTTTAATTGTTTTTTGTTTTGTTTTTTG
>NC_041391.1:677367858-677376725 GCF_002162155.2 Triticum dicoccoides
TTTGTTTTCTGCATTATTTATTTTCTTTTGTTTTTTGCTTTATTTTTTTAATTCTTTTTGCTTTTAGTTTTAGAAAAATTATAAACTTTCTGTTAGTGCCATTAGTTTTCAAATTTGAAAACACTTTTTTTGTTTTTTTGTTTTCTTTCTTGCTTTATTTATTTTATTTTGTTTCTACTTACAAAAAAATACTTATTCTTGCTATTTTTAATTATTACGAGGGCCGAACCATAAGACATTAAAGCATTTCAAATGAACTATGAAAAAGTTGAAAGTTGGCATGGTATCATAAATTCACCCACATAGCATGTGCATGTACAAAACGGGCAATGGTATCATACTCGTCTGTTACAAAGTTGGCATGGTATCATCATAATAGTTGCGGGAGAAAGTCTTCACTTTTTCTTCGCTTGTGTCATTTGCTTATTGCACCGTAACCATGGATAATCTTCATCGCTTATCAGGATGCTGGGGTCAGTCTTGACTTTGAAGGGAGGAATTTCATGAAACTTTTCATAATCTTCAGACATGTCTGTCTTGCCCTCCACTCCCACGATGTCCCTTTTTCCTGAAAGAACTATGTGGCGCTTTGGCTCATCGTATGATGTATTCGCTTCCTTATCTTTTCTTTTTCTCGGTCTGGTAGACATGTCCGTCACATAGATAACCTGTGCCACATCATTGGCTAGGACGAACGGTTCGTTAGTGTACCCAAGATTTTTCAGATCCACTGTTGTCATTCCGTACTGTGGGTCTACCTGTACCCCGCCTCCTGACAGATTGACCCATTTGCACTTAAACAAAGGGACCTTAAAATCATGTCCGTAGTCAAGTTCCCATATGTCCACTATGTAACCATAATATGTGTCCTTTCCCATCTCGGTTGTTGCATCAAAGCGGACACCGCTGTTTTGGTTGGTGCTCTTTTGATCTTGGTCAATCGTGTAAAATGTATTCCCATTTATCTCATATCCTTTCCAAATCGTAACAGTGGACAACAAGTACAGCTCATCGCAAACAGTGTTGTCACCTCTGAGATGTGCTTCCAACCAACTGCTGAAAGTCCTGATGTGTTCACATGTAATCCAGTCATCGCACTGCTCTGGGTGTTTGGAGTGCAGACTGTTCTTGTGTTCATCGACATACGGGGTCACCAAGGTAGAGTTCTGTAGAACTGTGTAGCGTGCTTGAGACCAAGAATATCCGTCCCTGCATATTATTGAGTCCCTTCCAAGCGTGCCTTTTCCAATCAGTCTCCCCTCATACCGCGATTGAGGGAGACCTATCTTCTTAAGGCCAGGAATGAAGTCAACACAAAACCCGATGACATCCTCTGTTTGATGGCCCATGGAGATGCTTCCTTCTGGCCTAGCACGGTTACAGACATATTTCTTTAGGACTCCCATGAACCTCTCAAAGGGGTACATATTGTGTAGAAATACGGGGCCCAGAATGACAATCTCGTCAACTAGATGAACTAGGACGTGCGTCATGATATTGAAGAAGGATGGTGGGAACACCAGCTCGAAACTGACAAGACATTGCACCACATCACTCCTTAGCCTTGGTATGATTTCTGGATAGATCACCTTCTGAGAGATTGCATTGAGGAATGCACATAGCTTCACAATGGCTAATCAGACGTTTTCCAGTAGAAGCCCCCTCAATGCAACCGGAAGCAGTTGTGTCATAATCACGTGGCAGTCATGAGACTTTAGGTTCTGAAACTTTTTCTCTGACATATTTATTATTCCTTTTATATTCGACAAGAAGCCAGTCGGGACCTTCATACTAAGAAGGCATTCAAAGAAGATTTCCTTCTCTTCTTTGGTAAGAGCATAGCTGGCAGGACCTTCATACTGCTTTGGAGGCATGCCGTCTTTTTCGTGCAAACGTTGCAGGTCCTCCCGTGCCTCAGCTGTATCTTTTGTGTTCCCATACACGCCCAAGAAGCCTAGCAGGTTCACGCAAAGGTTCTTCATCACGTGCATCACGTCGATCGAAGAGTGGACCTCTAGGTCTTTCCAGTAGGGTAGGTTCCGAAATATAGATTTCTTCTTCCACATGGGTGCATGTCCCCCAGCGTCACTTGGAACAGCTAGTCTGCCGGGACCCTCTCCAAAGATTACGTGTAAATCATTGACCATAGCAAGGACGTGATCACCGGTACGCATGGCGGGCTTCCTCCGGTGATCTGCCTCGCCTTTGAAATGCTTGCCTTTCTTTCGACATTGATGGTTGGTCGGAAGAAATCGACGATGGCCCAGGTACAGATTGTTCCTGCAGCTTCCCAGGTATATACTATCGGTGTCAAGTAAATAGTGCGTGCATGCGTGGTATCCCTTATTTGTCTGTGCTGAAAGCTTACTGAGAGCGGGCCAATCGTTGATGGTCACGAACATCAACGCCTTTAGGTGAAATTCCTCCTGTTTGTGCTCATCGCACGTACGTACACCGTTTCCATTCCACAGTTGTAAAAGTTCTTCAACTAATGGCCTTAGGTACACATCAATGTCGTTGCCGGGTTGCTTAGGGCCTTGGATGAGAACTGGCATCATAATGAACTTCCGCTTCATGCACATCCAAGGAGGAAGGTTATACATACATAGAGTCACAGTCCAGGTGCTGTGATTGCTGCTCTGCTCCCCGAAAGGATTCATGCCATCCGCACTTAAAGCAAACCATACGTTCCTTGGGTCACTTGCAAACTCATCCTAGTACTTTCTCTCGATTTTTCTCCACTGCGACCCGTCAGCGGGTGCTCTCAACTTCCCGTCTTTCTTACGGTCCTCACTGTGCCATCGCATCAACTTGGCATGCTCTCCATTTCTGAACAGACATTTCAACCGTGGTATTATAGGAGCATACCACATCACCTTTGCAGGAACCCTCTTCCCGGGGGGCTCGCCGTCAACATCACCAGGGTCATCTCGTCTGATCTTATACCGTAATGCACCGCATACCGGCCATGCGTTCAGATCCTTGTACGCACCGCGGTAGAGGATGCAGTCATTAGGGCATGCATGTATCTTCTGCACCTCCAATCCTAGAGGGCATACGACCTTCTTTGCTGCGTATGTACTGTCGGGCAATTCGTTATCCTTTGGAAGCTTCTTCTTCAATATTTTCAGTAGCTTCTCAAATCCTTTGTCAGGCACATCATTCTCTGCCTTCCACTGCAGCAATTCCAGTACGGTACCGAGCTTTGTGTTGCCATCTTCGCAATTGGGGTACAACCCTTTTTTGTGGTCCTCTAACATGCGATCGAACTACAACTTCTCCTTTTGACTTTCGCATTGCGTCCGTGCATCGACAATGATACGGCGGAGATCATCCTCATCGGGCACATCGTCTGGTTCCTCTTGATCTTCAGCAGCTTCGCCTATTGCAGCATCATCGTGCACATCGTATGGTTCCTCTTGATCTTTAGTAGCATCACCGTATTCAGGGGGCACATAGTTGTCATCGTACTTTTCTTCTTCGCCGTCTACCATCATAACCACTATTTCTTCATGCCTCGTCCAAACATTATAGTGTGGCATGAAACCCTTGTAAAGCAGGTGGGTGTGAAGGATTTTCCGGTCAGAGTAAGACTTCGTATTCCCACATATAGGGCATGGACAAGACATAAAACCATTCTGCTTGTTTGCCTCGGCCACTTCGAGAAATTCATGCACGCCCTTAATGTACTCGGAGGTGTGTCTTGAACCGTACATCCATTGTCGGTTCATCTGCGTGCATTATATATAATTAAGTGTGTCAAAAATCATTACAGAACATCATGAATAGATAATTAAGTGACCAAATTAATAGAAGTTCATCATCACATTAAAACCAAAGTACATACATAGTTCTCATCTAACAACATAAAGCTCTGCAGAGCATCTAAATTAATTAAACCATACATTGAAACTATGTAAAACAATTCAATGCGAAAACAAATGCGATCACAATCGCAACTAATGTAACAACTAATCCAACGGCATAATGATACCAAGCCTCGGTATGAATGGCATATTTTCTATTCTTTCTAATCTTCAAGCGCATTGCATCCATCTTGATCTTGTGATCATCCACGACATCCGCAACATGCCACTCCAATATCATCTTCTCCTCCTCAATTTTTCTATTTTTTTCCTTCAAGAAATTGTTTTCTTCTTCAACTAAATTTAACCTCTCGACAATAGGGTCGGTTGGAATTTCCGGTTCAACAACCTCCTAGATAAAAAAAATCTATGTCACGTTGGTCGGCATAATTGTCATAAACAATAGATGAACCAATAGTTATGAAAAGATAATATATACCACATCCGAATCATAGACAGGACGAGGGCCGACGGGGGCGGATACCAAAACCATCGCACTATATAAGATGCAATAACAAAAGTAAGAAAATTATACAAGTATCTATATAAACATACAAGTAAGAATTATTTTTTTCCTTTCAAGAAGAAGATAAGAACAAGAGGCTCACCACGGTGGTGCCGGCGACGAGATCGGTGCGGGCGATCGACGGCGGTGAAGACAGGGACGGGACGTGACGGACCGCTAAACCTAGACAAATATTGAGGAAAATGGAGTTTGGAGGTCGAGCTTGGAGAGGAGAAAGCTTAAGTAGTGTGGCTCGGGCATTCCATCGAACACCTCGTGTGCATAGGGGGTGAGCTAGAGCACCACAAAGCTCTCTCTTCGCCGGCCACGAAAAACAGAGCAGTGAGAGTGCTCTGCTCGCGGGCGAGGGGTATATATAGGCAATTAATTGGTCCCGGTTCGTGGCTTGAACCAGGACTAAAGGGAAGCCTTTGGTCCCGGTTCAGGCTACCAACCGGGACCAATGGTGGTGGGCCAGGAGCAAGGCACATTGGTCCCGGTTCGTCCCACCAACCGGGACCAAAAGGTCCAGATGAACCGGGACCAATGGCCCATGTGGCCCGGCCGGCCCCCGGGGCTCACGAACCGGGTCCAATGCCCCCATTGGTCCCGGTTCTGGATTGAACCGGGACTAATGGGCTGACCCGGCCTGGACCATTGCCCCCTTTTCTACTAGTGATAGTTTTGGACGAGTCCGAACAGACATATGTGTGGCTACTGCAGTCTTTTTTGAGGTCCATGTGTCAAAAGATGCTGAAGAGTGTAATCATAGACGTCGACGCTGCGATGATCAAGGCAATTCGTGAAGTCTTGCCAGACGTGTGGCACCGTATATGTACGTGGCATATAGAAAAAAATATGAAGATTCACCTCAGTCACAAGTCCTTGAAGGAGTTCCGAACTCTTCTATCCTACTGCACATCCACGACCACGTTTGAGGAGAGATGGCACGCGTTTTCCAAAAGATGGCAGTCGGAAAAAACTGTAACATGGTTGAGACGAATGTATAAGAAGAGGAGACCGTGGGCCGCGGCTTATCTGATAGAGGGATTTTGGCTTGGCATGAAAAGCAACCAGCGGAGTGAAAGCCTGAACTCATACCTTCACCTCCACCTAGACGGTGAAATGACCCTGGTGGATATGATTTTGCATTATGAGAACACCGTTGTACGTATCCGTGAAAATGAGGCGTGAGATGACTGCACGGCCTCATAGAGTTTACCGGTGCCAGTTACTAGCTCGAGGGAACTTGAGATAGCTGCTTCTCACGTCTTCACTCCAGCAAACTTCTATATGTTTCAAGACGATCTTAGAAAAATTGAGGGCATGGAGATTGTAGAAATTAAGCTGGGAGACGGATCACAGCAGTACATCGTGGCTTGGAAGAATAACTGGAAGAGCTGTTTTTGGGTGGAGTATACACCTGTAAATTCCGCAGAACCTACACGGTGCAGCTGCAGAAGAATGATTCGAAAGGGTCTACCTTGCAAGCACATATTCCATGTACTGAAGTACTTGAACACATCTGAAATACCAAAGTGTTTAGTTCTTGTTCGGTTCACGAAACAAGCATGGTTGGGACTGCCCGCGAGGCGCACAAGCAATCTGTTGGGATTTGGTTGGACTGGGGTAGGGGAAAGAATGAAATATAGCCAGGTTAGTGTGTTAGCGTCAGAAGCTATGCATGCGGCATGCAAACACCCAACTTTGTGGGATCAGTTACATGATAGTTTGAAGGCTGTGATAGCTAAGAGTCATGAGTATGATCTGCTACAGGAAAATTTGAGCAAGAATACAAATGACTTCAGTAAGTGTGCAGTTGAATATGTAGACGATGGTGAAGGCAACATGGTCGCAGTTAAAGATCCTATGAAAGTGTCAAGCAAAGGTGCAACAAAGGAAGATGAGAACCGCCCTGTCTCGAAAAATGGTAGACCACTCTCTTTTGATGAGTTGAAAACCCGGTGCGTGCTACGTCTTGAGCTTGCATTGGTTTTCCTTGAAGAGGAAAGGGTCATGGAACAATAGTAGCGTAAGTATTTCCCTCAGTTTTTGAGAACCAAGGTATCAATCCAGTAGGAGGCTCCTCAAAAGTCCCACGCACCTACACAAACAAACAAAGAACTCGCAACCAACGCAATAAAGGGGTTGTCAATCCCTTCATGGCCACTTGCGAAAGTGAGATCTGATAGAGATAGTATGATAAGATAAATATTTTTTTGGTATTTTATAATATAGATGCAAAAAGTAAAGATGCGAATAAAAGTAGATTGAAAGCTAATATGATAAAAGATAGACCTGGGGGCCATAGGTTTCACTAGTGGCTTTTCTGAAGATAGAATAAGTATTACGGTGGGTGAACAAATTACTGTCGAGCAACTGATAGAAAAGCGAATAATTATGAGATTATCTAGGCATGATCATGTATATAGGCAGCACGTCCGTGACAAGTAGACCGACTCCTGCCTGCATCTACTACTATTACTCCACACATCGACCGCTATCCAGCATGCATCTAGAGTATTAAGTTCATAAGAACAGAGTAACGCATTAAGAAATATGACATGATGTAGAGGGATAAACTCAAGCAATATGATATAAAACCCATCTCTTTATCCTCGATGGCAACAATACAATACGTGCCTTGCAACCCTTTCTATCACTGGGTAAGGACACCGCAAGATCGAACCCAAAGCTAAGCACTTCTCCCATGGCAAGAAAGATCAATCTAGTAGGCCAAACCAAACTGATAATTCAAAGAGACTTGCAAAGATAACTCAATCATACATAAAAGAATTCGGAGAAGATTCAAATATTTCTCATAGATAAACTTGATCATAAACCCACAATTCACCGGATCTCGACAATCACACCACAAAAAGAGTTTACATCGAATAGATCTCCACAAGAGAGGGGGAGAACATTGTATTGAGAACCAAAAAGAGAGAAGAAGCCAACTAGATAATAGCTATGGACCCGAAGGTCTGTGGTAAACTACTCACAACTCATCGGAGGGTCTATGGTGTTGATGTAGAAGCCCTTAGTGGTCGATTCCCCCTCCGGCGGAGCGCCGGCGAATGCTCCAAGATGGGATCTCGCATATACAGAAGGTTACGGCGGTGGAAATTGTGTTTCGGTTGCTCCTGGGATGTTTTTGGGGTACGTAGGTATATATAGGAGGAAGAAGTAGGTCGGTGGCCGCTCGAGGGGCCCAGGAGACAGGGGGCGCGTCCAGGAGGGGTGGGCACGCCCTCCTATCTCCTGGCCGCCTCGTTTGTTGCTTGACTTGCACTTCAAGTTCTCCGGATCACGTTCGTTCCAAAACTCATGCTCCCGAAGGTTTCATTCCGTTTGGACTCTGTTTGATATTCCTTTTCTTCGAAATACTAAAATAGGCAAAAAAACAGAAATACGGCTGGGCCTCCGATTAGTAGGTTAGTCCCAAAAATGATATAAATGTGTAAAATAAAGCCCATAAACATCCAAAAGGGGTAATATAATAGCATGGAACAATAAAAAATTATAGATACGTTGGAGACGTATCAAGCATCCCCAAGCTTAATTCCTTCTCGTCCTCGAGTAGGTAAATGATAAAAACAGAATTTTTGATGTGGGATTCTTCCTAGCATAATTCTCAATGTAATTTTCTTTAATGTGGCATGAATGTTCAGATCCAAATGATTCAAAATAAAAGTTCATATTGATAACAGAAATAGTAACACTTCAAGCATACTAATCAAAGCAATCATGTCTTCTCAAAATAACAAGGCTAAAGAAAGTTCATCCCTACAAAATCATATAGTTAGGCTATGCTTCATTTTTGTCACACAAAGATGTTCCCAAATTCTACACCCCCGATGATAAGCCAAGCAATTGTTTTGCACTTAAATAATCTCAAACTTTTTCAACCTTCATGCAATACATGAGCGTGAGCCATGGATATAGCACTATGGGTGGAATAGAATATAATGATGGGGATTGTGTGGAGAAGACAAAAAGGAGAAAGTCTCACATTAACGAGGTTAATCAACGGGCTATGGAGATGCCCATAAATTGATGTCAACATGAGGAGTAGGGATTGCCATGCAACAGATGCACTAGAGCTATAAATGAATCCTCAACAAAATAAAACTAGTGGGTGTGCATCCAACTTGCTTGCTCACAAAGACCTAGGGCATTTGAGGAAGCCCATCGTAGGAATATACAAGCCAAGTTCTATAATGAAAAATTCCCACTAGTATATGAAAGTGACAACATATGAGACTCACTATATGAAAAACATGGTGCTACTTTGAAGCACAAGATATGAGACTCACTACATGAATAACATGATGCTACTTTGAAGCACAAGTGTGGAAAAAGAGATAGTAACATTGCCCTTTTTATTTTATTTTTATTTTTTTATTATTTTTATTTTTTTCTTTTTTTTCTTCTTTTTTTCTTTGGCCTTTTTTTTCTTTTGGCCTTTCTTTTTTTTTTCTTTTTTTCTTTTTGGG
>NC_041391.1:677377071-677386967 GCF_002162155.2 Triticum dicoccoides
TTTCTTTTTGGGCAATGCTCTAATAATGATGATCATCACACTTTCATTGATTACAACATATTAATTACAACTCGAAACTAGAACAAGATATGACTCTATATGAATGCCTCCGGCAGTGTACCGGGATGGTGCAATGAATCAAGAGTGACATGTATGAAAAAATTATGCATGGTGGCTTTGCCACAAATACGATGTCAACTACAAGATCATGCAATGGCAATATGACAAAAGTAATGTATGTCATGATGATGATGAACGGAACGATGGAAAGTTGCATGGCAATATATCTCGGAATGGCTATGGAAATGCCATAAATAGGTAGGTATGGTGGCTGTTTTGAGGAAGATATAAGTAGGTTTATGTGTGATAGAGCGTATCATATCACGGGGTTTGGATACACCGGCGAAGTTTGCACCAACTCTCAAGGTGAGAAAGAGCAATGCACGGTACCGAAGAGGCTAGCAATGGTGGAAAGGTAAATGCGCGTATAATCCATGGACTCAACATTAGTCATAAGAACTCATATACTTATTGCAAAAATTTAGAATTCATCAAAAACCAAGCACTACGTGCATGCTCCTAGAGGGATAGATTGGTAGGAAAAGACCATCGCTCGTCCCCGACCGCCACTCATAAGGATGCACAAGCCAGGTACACTCCATGTTTCAAATTTGTTACACAACTTTAACCATACGTTCATGCTACGAGACTTTCTAACTTCAACATGAGCATTCTTTAAATTCATAATCACCCAACTAGCATGACTTTAATATCACTACCTCCATATCTCAAAACAATTATCAAGTATCAAATTGATCATAGCATCCAATTCACTTCCTATGATAGTTTTTATTATACCCAACTTGGATGCCTACCATTCTAGGACCAATTTATAACCATAGCAAATACCATGCTGTTCTAAAAGACTCTCAAAATAATATAAGTGAAGCATGAGAGACTAACAATTTCTATAAAATCAAGCCAACACCGTGCTCAAAAAGATATAAGTGAAGCACTAGAGCAAAAACTATCAAGCTCAAAAGATATAAGTGAAGCACATAGCATATTCTAATAAATTCAAATCAAGTCGGCTGCTCCCAAAAGGTGTGTACATCAAGGATGATTGTGGTAAACTAAAAATCACAGACTAATATAATACACGATGCTCCAAGATAAACACATATCATGTAGCGAATAAAAATATAGCTCCAAGTAAAGTTACCAATGAACGAAGACGAAAGAGGGGATGCCTTCCCGGGGCATCCCCAAGCTTAGGCTTTTGGATATTCTTGAATATCTTGGGGTGCCTTGCGCATCCCCAAGCTTAGTCTTTTGCCACTCTTTATTCCATAGTCCATCAAAGCTTTACCCAAAACTTGCAAACTTCACAACACAAAACTCAACAGGAAATCTTATAAGCTCCGTTAGTGAAAGAAAACAAAACCACCACATAAGGTACTGTAATGAACTCATTCTTTATTTATATTGGTGTTCAGCCTTCTGTATTCCAAGTTCTCTATGGTTCATACCACTTAATACTAGCCATAGATGCATCAAAATAAGCAAACAACACACGCCAAACAGAATCTATCAAAAACAGAACAGTCTGTAGCAATCTGTAACTAACGGAAACTTATGGAACTCTAAAAAACATACCAAAATATTAAGTCCTAAAAAATTTGTTTATGGAACATCATCAAAAAGAATCAATGCAAAATCTTGTTTCTGTGATTTATTGAATTTTTTCTCGTGCGCGCAAAGTTTCTGTTTTTCAGCAGAATCAAATCAACTATTGTTAAAGGTTATCCTATAGGTTTTACTTGGCACAAACACTAATTAAAATATAAAAAAACATCTAAACATAATATAGATGCAAAATTTATTACTAAACAGGAACAAAAACAAAAAACACAAAGAAAATTGTGTTGCCTCCTAACTAGCGCTATCGTTTAACGCCCCTAGCTAGGCATAAAAGTGAAGATAAATCTAAGTAGTGTCATCTTTGGCACTCAAATCCTCAATAGGGCACTTATAATTTTTAGGGGTTTCTCCCTTTTTAGAAATTATTAAACCTTTAGGCAAGAATTCAAGAAATTCGTTTGTAGCAAAAGGTTCCTTAACGATAGAGAAACAATTGGGATGAACACTTACGGATTTGAGATCTGCGTCTCCCTTACTAGAAGATTCACCCTTATTTTTAGGAACATAAATAAACTTGGCAGTTGGGGGTTTGGAGTGTTTTTCATGGAAGAAAACGTGGAACCTAAGTTGGTAATGGTACCCTCAAGTTTACCGATTCTTGCAGAATCTAGATCTATTTTTTCATTAACTATAGGTTCTTTCTCTTTAAGATTTTTCAAAGTAACTCCAACCCTAGATCCGTATTGGATAATGTGATTATGAATCTTTTTATCCAAATTTTCAATCTACTCAACGATGGAAACTTTATTTTCAATAATTTCAAGTCGTTGCATAACATGTTCTAAAGTTAAAACAGTTCCATTAACCAAAAGAGGTGGTGGGCCAAACAAATCTAACAAAGCATTATAAGCATCAAACGTCTGGCTACTCAAGAAATCCCCTCCGGTAACGGTATCAAGAACGCATCTATTCCAATGAGTAATGCCCACATAAAAATTGCGAAGAAGTACGGAAGTAGAAAGCTTCCTAGTCGATTTATTTTGAGCATTGCAAATTCTATGCCAAGCATCTTTTAAGTTTTCTCCCTCCCTTTGCTTAAAATTGAGAATTTCATGTTCGGGAGTAATAACAAGGATAGGAGGACTAGCCATAACGACAAGGTAAAGAATCTAACACACGAGCAAACGTAAAAAGGCAAGTAAAAGAGAGAGAGAGAGAGAGAGAGAGAGAGAGAGAGAGAGAGAGAGAGAGAGAGAGAGAGATTGGGAAAGAGAGGGCAAATAAAACGACAAGGGTGAAGTGGGGGAGAGGAAAATGAGAGGCAAATGGCAAATAATGTAACTGCGAGGGAGATGAGTTTGTGATGGGTACTTGGTATGTCTTGACTTGAGCGAAGACCTCCCCGGCAACGGCGCCAGAAATCCTTGTTGCTATGTCTTGAGCTTGTGTTGGTTTTCCTTGAAGAGGAAAGGGTGATGCAGCAATAGTAGCATAAGTATTTCCCTCGGTTTTTGAGAACCAAGGTATCAATCTAGTAGGAGGCTCCTCAAAAGTCCCACGCACCTACACAAACAAACAAAGAACTCGCAACCAACGAAATAAAGGGGTTGTCAATCCCTTCGGCCACTTGCGAAAGTGAGATCTGATACAGATAGTATGATAAGATAAATATATTTTTGGTATTTTATAATATAGATGCAAAAAGTAAAGATGCGAATAAAAGTAGATTGAAAGCTAATATGATAAAAGATAGACCCGGGGGCCATAGGTTTCACTAGTGGCTTCTCTCAAGATAGCACAAGTATTACGCTGGGTGAACAAATTACTGTCGAGCAATTGATAGAAAAGCGAATAATTATGAGATTATCTAGGCATGATCATGTATATAGGCATCACGTCCATGACAAGTAGACCGACTCCTTCCTGCATCTACTACTATTACTCCACACATCGACCGCTATCCAGCATGCATCTAGAGTATTAAGTTCATAAGAACAGAGTAACGCATTAAGAAAGATGACATGATGTAGAGGGATAAACTCAAGCAATATGATATAAACCCCATCTTTCTATCCTCGATGGAAACAATACAATACATGCCTTACAACCCTTTCTGTCACTGGGTAAGGACACCGCAAGATCGAACCCAATGCTAAGCACTTCTCCCATGGCAAGAAAGATCAATCTAGTAGGCTAAACCAAACTGATAATTCGAGGAGACTTGCAAAGATAACTCAATCATACATAAAAGAATTCAGAGTAGATTCAAATATTTCTAATAGATAAACTTGATTATAAACCCACAATTCATCGGATCTCGATAAACACACTACAAAAAGAGTTTACATCAAATAGATCTCCACAAGAGAGGGGGAGAACATTGTATTGAGATCCAAAAAGAGAGAAGAAGCCAACTAGCCAATAACTATGGACCCGAAGGTCTGTGGTAAACTACTCACAACTCATCGGAGGGGCTATGGTGTTGATGTAGAAGCCCTCCATGGCCGATTCCCCCTCTGGCGGAGCATCGACGAAGGCTCCAAGATGGGATCTCGCGGATACAGAAGGTTACGGCGGTGGAAATTGTGTTTCGGTTGCTCCCTGGATGTTTTCGAGGTATGTAGGTATATATAGGAGGAAGAAGTACGTCGGTGGCTGCTCGAGGGGCCCAGAAGACAGGGGGAGCACCCAGGAGGGGTTTGCACACCTTCCTATCTCCTGGCCGCCTCGTTTGTTTCTTGACTTGCACTCCAAGTTCTCGGGATTACGTTCGTTCCAAAAATCACGCTCCCAAAGGTTTCATTTCGTTTGGACTCCGTTTGATAATCCTTTTCTTCGAAATACTGAAATAGGCAAAAAAAACAGCAATACGGGCTGGGCCTCCGGTTATTAGGTTAGTCCCAAAAATGATATAAATGTGTAAAATAAAGCCCATAAACATCCAAAAGGGGTAATATAATAGCATGGAACAATAAAAAATTATAGATACGTTGGA
Source organism: Triticum dicoccoides (assembly GCF_002162155.2). Lineage (NCBI taxonomy): Eukaryota > Viridiplantae > Streptophyta > Magnoliopsida > Poales > Poaceae > Triticum > Triticum dicoccoides. The sequence continues at coordinate 677,381,708 of NC_041391.1, forward strand.
GACGTGTCAGTGCGGCGCTTGCAAATTGCTAGGACACACTAAACATAGCAAGAAATGCAAACTAAATCAGAAGTAAGTGTTTGGATGCATTGTGAATTATTAAAAAAAATTATCATTCATTAACTTATCTTGTCTTTTATGATGTGCAGAAAAGTGGAGAAGGAAGAAGAGTAGAACACTAGCTTCAATTTTTTACGGATGAATCGAGTGAACATGACAGTATATCCTTTTCACATTATGGCATCAAATTTAGTTCGACGTTTAACATCAAGTGTTTGGTTCCTATATATTGTAGCAACTCGATCGACAATTTGTTTAGTGGGAGTGTCAACCTTTTACATCTCTAAATAAGCAACAAAATCCGACCTAAATAAATTAGTTATACATGGTAGCAGGAATATTGTACATTTCCCCTCCCCACATCCTAACTGCCATTAAATAAGTAACTTACCACTCCCCACCACACATTCACCCACCTACCATGCGTGCCGGTTCGAACTTCCCTCTTATCCCCACCTACAGTAGATCAAGAAAACCCTCGCTGGTGACCGCTGCAGCCGCCTCCATGGAGAAAAGCCTTGGCTGGCAGAGAGCGATGATGCAGCTCGCCGGTGATGACGAGGGGTGGCGCGCACAGCTGACAGAGGTGTGCGGCTGGTTCCCCAGCACGGGGATGTTGGTCAACCACGCGCATCTCCTCGTCAAAGTCCTCACGACACCGAGAAGAAGCGTAATGCACCTCGCCGGCTCTCCTCCTCATCTGGGCAATGCGAGAGGCCACGCTGAGCGACTCCCCTGTTCAGTGCGCAAGGTGGTGGATGTACCACTCCACCACCATGAGGCTGCGGCCAGATCGAGCACGCGTCGCGTCGAGGACGGAGTGCATCGCTGTCGAGCTCGCTCTCCCTGCGCCCGTCAGCCCAGACTACCAGGTCCGCCACGTGCCGAAGCCAGTCATGTCGTTGGGCTCTGACGTCGTGGAGGACGACGTGGATGAGGTACTGGTCATCCCTGATGACCATGAGGAGGGCGAGGAGGACGTCGTGCAGATGGTAGCACTGGTCGCCGTTGAGGGTGGCAAGACAATGCCCATCGACGTCGAGCTCCTTCCCCTCCTCCTTGACATAGTGAAGGTGGAAGAAGAGGAGATGGCTCAGGATTAGGTGGCGCAGCTATCGAATAGGACGGCGGTCAAGAAGAAGGCTTCTCCGTGTGTGGTGCGCCGCTCACGCCGCCTCAAATTTCTGAAGAAGTGAAGATGGGCACAGTTGCTGAAGGAGGAGCAGGCTGCTGGTTATCTTAAGTTAGGTATGATGTTATATGTTTCAGCATATAAAGTAACATTATTTTGGGTTTGATGTTGGTTAGGTATGCTTTTATATGTAAGCATATAAGTTATGCAATCGGTATGGTTTGGTCGGGTTCTTTGTGGCTGAAGAACTGGATATCTACTGCTCACCCTAAGTGTCAAGTTCAGTTAAATTTCAGAATATTGAATATGTACTATTGCTTTGCTTCAATGTTGCATCAAAGTGTAGGTGCTGCTAGATGTTGCTCCTATGTTGCAACTAGACAATGAACTGGGCTGTTGCACAAATCAGTAGTGTTGCTAGGTGATGTGCCCATGTGCATCACTTACCAAATATAGAACATGCCAAAAGTGCATTGTCTGCCAAATATAGAACGTGAAAAAAGTGCATTGTCTGCCAAATATAGAACATGCCAAAAGTGCATTGTCTACCAATCATGATGGCCCCATGTTATTTCTGATGCAATCTCCGTTACACTTTGCCCATAAACTGAATAGCAAATAATTCATCAGCATTTCATCATGTCAATTAAAACGATGTCAATAACTTTATGAGCAATCTACTTGCTAACTATGACAACAATCATAATGGCAAGCAGGCCAAGATACAGAAGACCTCCAAATCCTAAAATCCTATCCCTATAGAGCAATATTTCCTTGTGCATCTTAACCATTGCCCTCTTTTCTTTCTCATTCCTTTTAATTTCAGCTTCATATTCTGTAATCTTAGTCTCTAGTTTATTGTTCTTCATGGCAAGATACTTAATGACTGACTTTGCTTTGCTACCCCACTCCCCATCAACCCATTCAACATACTCAGAAGTGATATCATCCTAAATAAATATTGAGCAATTCAAGTCAATTTATAACTGAACTTGTCACTGCAAGCGTTAAACACTAAACTTTTTGCAGCTTGACCGCAATAGCAGTACTAGTTTGAAGATCATGCTCAGTAGACTAATCTCAAACACACACCCCACGAATGCGCTGCCAAAATTGTCTGCATCTATGCAGACACGGCCACCAGGAGTTTCTTGATGACCACATAGATGGAGCTTGTCAGGGCCACAGGTCATGAATTGTGGGCGACAATGTTGGGATGTAAAGAACAACGGTAAAGAACTTACCTTTTTTCCACCAAAGTGTAGCACTCAAGAAACCCTACCATGGGTTCTCCCAGCCCACCGCCGCCCACGAAACCCCTATCCCCTGTGTCGGTGTCAAAACCGGCAGATCTCGGGTAGGGGGTCCCGAACTGTGCGTTTAAGGCTAATGGTAACAGGAGGGGGGGGGGACACAATGTTTACCCAGGTTCGGGCCCTCTCGATGGAGGTAATACCCTACTTCCTGCTTGATTGATCTTGATGATATGAGTATTACAAGAGTTGATCTACCAAAAGATCGTAGAGGCTAAACCCTAGAAGCTAGCCTATGATTATGATTGTTGTTGTCCTACGGACTAAACCCTCTGGTTTATATAGACACTGGAGGGGGCTAGGGTTACACAGAGTCGGTTACACACAAGGAGATCTACATATCCGAATTGCCAAGCTTGCCTTCCATGCAAAGGAGAGTCCCACCCGGACATGGGACGAAGTCTTCAATCTTGTGTATTCATATTCCAACAGTCCGGCGAAAGTATACATTACGAAGTTCCGGGAAGCCGGATACCTGGCCGCAAACATCGCGCACCGGCTCCCGGACACAGGGCAAATCATCCCTACTCTGGAACCCCGCGAGAGGGTTGTATTTCTTGCTCACTTCTTCCGCGGACTGGGATTCCCCCTCCACCCATTTGTCCGCGAGCTCATGTTTTACTATGGGCTGGACTTCCATGACCTGGCCCCCAATTTCATCCTCAACATCTCGGCATTTATCATCATGTGCGAGGCCTTCCTCCGCATCAAGCCCCACTTCGGCATGTGGCTGAAGACTTTCAACGTGAAGCCGAAGGTGGTGGTCGGCCAGCAAGCAGAGTGCGGAGGCGCCATGGTGGGCAAGATGCTCAACGTCACCTGGCTCGAAGGCTCCTATGTGGAGACCGTGAAGGGGTGGCAATCGGGATGGTTCTATATCACCGAGCCGCGCGATGCCAACTGGGCAGCGACCCCCGAATTTCGATCTGGCATCCCCATGCGGCTCACCTCCTAGAAAGAGAAGGGCTTGGCCTGGGGTTCGCCGGAGGAGCTGACCGGACTCCAGACCTGTGTCAAAAATATGATAAGCAAGAAAATCAAGCTTGTCAATGTGGTCCAGGTCATGCTCTTCCACCGGATCCTTCCGTGTCAAAGACGGGCTTTTAATATGTGGGAGTTCGACCCAGCCGAACACTAGACGCTGCGAGAGCTCTTCGACATGACGCACAAAGACGTTTGGAAGGTGCTGTTCAAGGCTGCCGAGGTACCTCCTCCCATTACCGAGGATCGCGGACTCAGCACAAAGCGCCCAGCCAATCCAGTAAGCTCTTTATATTTTACACGATGTTCCTTTCCTCAGTATATTCGTGGGAGGAATCTAAGCCTCCGCGCCAATTTAACAGGACTGGGTAGCGACAGCGGAGTGGATTGACTGTCCAGCTCCACTACCTAAAGATCCTGCAACGACTCTCTTAACGGAGCCTATGAGGTGCCGGAGAAGAAGGCCAAGAAGATGGCCGTGGGGACCAGGAAAGGTCTCCGGCGCAAGGTTGTATCAGACTCATCATCTAAAGACACCAAGGTGTTGGAAAATGCCCTAGAGGCAATAATAAAATGGTTATTATTATATTTCTTTGTTCATGATAATTGTCTGTTATTCATGCTATAATTGTGTTAGATGGAAATCATAGTACACGTGTGAATACATAGACCACAACTAGTCCCTAGTGAGGCTCTAGTTGACTAGCTCGTTGATCAACAGATAGTCATTGTTTCCTGACTATGGGCATTGGATGTCATTGATAACGGGATCACATCATTAGGAGAATGATGTGATGGACAAGACCCAATCCTAAGCATAGCTCAAAGATCGTGTAGTTCGTTTAGCTAGAGCTTTTCCAAATGTCAAGTATCATTTCCTTAGACCATGAGATTGTGCAACTCCCGGATACCGTAGGAGTGCTTTGGGTGTACCAAACGTCACAACATAACTGGGTGACTATAAAGCTGCACTACGGGTATTTCCGAAAGTGTCTGTTGGGTTGGCACGAATTGAGACTGGGATTTGTCACTCCGTATGACGGAGAGGTATCTCTGGGCCCACTTGGTAATGCATCATCATAATGAGCTCAATGTGACCAAGTGTCTGGTCATGGGATCATGCATTACGGTACGAGTAAAGTGACTTGCCAGTAACGAGATTAAACAAGGTATTGGGATACCGACGATCGAATCTCGGGCATGTAACGTACCGATTGACAAAGGGCATTGTATACAGGATTACTTGAGTCCTCGACATCATGGTACATCCGATAAGATCATCGAGGAGCATGTGGGAGCCAACATGGGTATCCCAATCCCGCTGTTGGTTATTGACCGGAGAGGCGTCTCGGTCATGTCTGCATGTCTCCCGAACCCGTAGGGTCTACACACTTAAGGTTCGGTGACACTAGGGTTGTAGAGATATGAGTATGCAGTAAACCGAAAGTTGTTTGGAGTCCCGGATGAGATCTCGGATGTCACGAGGAGTTCCGGAATGGTCCGAAGGTAAAGAATTATATATAGGAAGTGAAGTTTCGGCCATCGGGAAAGTTTCGGGGCTTACCGGTATTGTACCGGGACCACCGGAAGGGTCCCGGGGGTCCACCGGGTGGGGCCACCTATCCCGGAGGGCCCCATGGGCTGAAGTGGGAGGGGAACCAGCCCTTGGTGGGCTGGTGTGCCCTCCCTTGGGCCCCCCCTGCGCCTAGGGTTGGAAACCCTAGGGGTGGGGGGCACCTCCACTTGCCTTGGGGGGCAAGCCACCCCCTTGGCC
>NC_041391.1:677387184-677436512 GCF_002162155.2 Triticum dicoccoides
ACGCCCCCCCAAGGGGCCTATATAAAGAGGGGGGGAGGGAGGGCAGCCGCACCCGTGCTCTTGGCGCCTCCCTCTCCCCTTGCTACACCTCTCCCTCTCGCAGACGCTTGGTGAAGCCCTGCCGAGATCACTGCTGCATCCACCACCACGCCGTCGTGCTGCTGGATCTTCATCAACCTCTCCTTCCCCCTTGCTGGCTCAATAAGGAGGAGACGTCTCCCTGACCGTACATGTGTTGAACGCGGAGGTGCCGTCCGTTCGGCGCTAGGATCTCCGGTGATTTGGATCACGACGAGTATGACTCCCTCAACCACGTTCTCTTGAACGCTTCCGCTCGATCTACAAGGGTATGTAGATGCACTCCTCCCTCTCGTTGCTAGATGAACTCATAGATTGATCTTGGTGAAACCATAGGAATTTTTTTTATTTTCTGCAATGTTCCCCAACAGTGGTATTAGAGCTAGGTCTATGCGTAGTTCTCTTTGCACAAGTAGAACACAAATTTATTGTGGGCCTAGATGTTGTCAACTTTCTTGCCACTACTAGTCTTATTTTGCTTCAGTGGTATTGTGGGATGAAGTGGCCCGGACCAACCTTACACGTACGCTTACATGAGACAGGTTCCACCGACTGACATGCACTAGTTGCATAAGGTGGCTAGTGGGTGTCTGTCTCTCCCACTTTAGTTGGAGCGGATTCGATGAAAAGGGTCCTTATGAAGGGTAAATAGAAGTTGACAAATCACATTGTGGCTTTCACGTAGGTAAGAAAACGTTTTTGCTAGAACCCTATTGTAGCCACGTAAAACATGCAACAACAATTAGAGGACGTCTAACTTGTTTTTGCAGCATGTGATTGTGATGTGATATGGCCAAAAAGTTGTGATGAATAATGAATGATATATATGTGATGTATGAGATCATGTTCTTGTAATAGGAATCACGACTTGCATGTCGATGAGTATGATAACCGGCAGGAGCCATAGGAGTTGTCTTAATTATTGTATGACCTGCGTGTCAATGATTTAACGCCATGTAATTACTTTACTTTATTGCTAAACCGTTAGCCATAGTAGTAGAAGTAGAAGTTGGCGAGCAACCCCATGGAGACACGATGATGGAGATCATGATGATGGAGATCATGGTGTCATGCCGGTGACGAAGATGATCATGGAGCCCCGAAGATGGAGATCAAAGGAACTATATGATATTGGCCATATAATGTCACTACTATTTGATTGCATGTGATGTTTATCATGTTTTTGCATCTTGTTTACTTAGAACAACGGTAGTAAATAAGATGATCCCTCATAATAATTTCAAGAAAGTGTTCCCCCTAACTGTGCGCCGTTGCAAAAGTTCATTGTTTCGAAGCACCACGTGATGATCGGGTGTGATAGATTCTAATGTTCACATACAATGGGTGTAAGACAGATTTACACACGCATAAACACTTAGGTTAACTTGACGAGCCTAGCATGTACAGACATGGCCTCGGAAAACAAGAGACCGAAAGGTCGAACATGAGTCATATGGAAGATACGATCAACATGGAGATGTTCACAGATGATGACTAGTCCGTCTCACGTAATGATCGGACACGGCCTAGTCTACTCGGATCATGTATCACTTAGATTACTAGAGGGATGTCTAATCTGAGTGGGAGTTCATTAAATAATTTGATTAGATGAACTTAATTATCATGAACTTAGTCTAAAATCTTTACAACATGTCTTGTAGATCAAATGGCCCACGTTACCCGTACTTCAATGCGTTCCTAGAGAAAACCAAGCTGAAAGATGATGACAACAACTATACGGACTGGGTCCGGAACCTGAGGATCATCCTCATAGCTGCAAAGAAAGATTATGTCCTAGAAGCACCGCTAGGTGAAGCTCCCATCCCAGAGAACCAAGACATTATGAACGCTTGGCAGTCTCGTGCTGATGATTACTCCCTCGTTTAGTGCGGCATGCTTTACAACTTAGAACCGGGGCTCCAAAAGCGTTTTGAGCAACACGGAGCATATGAGATGGTCGAAGAGCTGAAAATGGTTTTCCAAGCTCATTCCCGGGTCGAGAGATATGAAGTCTCCGACAAGTTCTTCAGCTGTAAGATGGAGGAAAATAGTTCTGTCAGTGAGCACATACTCAAGATGTCTTGGTTGCACAACCGCTTGACTCAGCTAGGAGTTAATCTCCCGGATGACGCGGTTATCGACAGAATTCTCCAGTCGCTTCCACCGAGCTACAAGAGCTTTGTGATGAACTTCAATATGCAGGGGATGGAAAAGACCATTCCTGAGATATATTCAATGCTGAAATCGGCGGAGGTAGAGATCAAGAAAGAACATCAAGTGTTGATGGTGAATAAAACCACCAAGTTCAAGAAAGGCAAGGGCAAGAAGAACTTCAAGAAGGACGTCAAGGGAGTTGCCGCGCTCGGTAAGCCAGTTGCCGGGAAGAAGTCAAAGAATGGACCCAAGCCTGAAACTGAGTGCTTTTATTGCAAGGGAAGCGGACACTGGAAGCGGAACTGCCCCAAATACTTAGCGGACAAGAAGGCTGGCAGCACTAAAGGTATATGTGATATACATCTAATTAATGTGTACCTTACCAGTACTCGTAGTAGCTCCTGGGTATTTGATACCGGTGTTGTTGCTCATATTTGTAACTCAAAGCAGGAGCTGCAGAATAAGCGGAGACTGGCGAAGGACGAGGTGACGATGCGCGTCGGGAATGGTTCCAAGGTCGATGTGATCATTGTCGGGACGCTACCTCTACATTTACCTACGGGATTAGTTTTAAACCTCAATAATTGTTATTTAGTGCCAAGTTTGAGCATGAACATTGTATCTGGATCTCGTTTAATACGAGATGGCTACTCATTTAAATCCGAGAATAATGGTTGTTCTATTTATATGAGAGATGTGTTTTATGGTCATGCCTCGATGGTCAATGGTTTATTCTTAATGAATCTCGAACGTGATGTTACACATATTCATAGTGTGAATAGCAAAAGATGTAAAGTTGATAACGATAGTCCCACATACTTGTGGCACTGCCGCCTTGGTCACATTGGTGTCAAGCGCATGAAGAAGCTCCATGCTGATGGACTTTTAGAGTCTCTCGATTATGAATCATTTGACACATGCGAACCATGCCTCATGGGCAAAATGACCAAGACTCCGTTCTCCGGAACAATGGAGCAAGCAACCAACTTATTAGAAATCATACATACTGATGTGTGCGGTCCAATGCGCATTGAGGCTCGCGGAGGATATCGTTATGTTCTCACTCTCACTGACGACTTGAATAGATATGGGTATGTCTACTTGATGAAATACAAGTCTGAGACCTTTGAAAAGATCAAGGAATTTCAGAATGAGGTAGAGAATCAACGTGACCGAAAGATAAAGTTCCTACGATCAGATCGTGGAGGAGAATATTTAAGTCACGAATTTGGTATGCACTTAAGGAAATGTGGAATCGTTTCACAACTCACGCCGCCTGGAACATTTTTGCGTAACGGTGTGTCCGAACGTCGTAATCGCACTTTATTGGATATGGTGCGATATATGATGTCTCTTACCGATTTACCGCTATCTTTTTGGGGATACGCTCTAGAGACAGCTACATTCACTTTAAATAGGGCACAGTCTAAATCCGTTGAGACGACACCGTATGAATTGTGGTTTGGGAAGAAACCTAAGCTGCCGTTTCTAAAAGTTTGGGGATGCGATGCTTATGTCAAGAAACTTCAAACTGAAAAGCTCGAACCCAAGTCGGAAAAATGCGTCTTCATAGGATACCCCAAGGAAACCATTGGGTATACCTTCTACCTCAGATCCGAAGGGAAGATCTTTGTTGCCAAGAACGGGTCCTTTCTAGAGAAAGAGTTCCTCTCGAGAGAAGTAAGTGGGAGGAAAGTGGAACTTGATGAAGTACTACCTCTTGAACCGGTGAGTAGCGCAGCTCAGGAAGATGTTCCTGTGGTGCCAGCACCAACTGAAGAGGAAGTTAATAATGATGATCAAGGTACTTCGGATGAAGTTACTACTGAACTTCGTAGGTCCACGAGGACACGTTCCACACCAGAGTGGTATGGCAACCCTGTCCTGGAAATCATGTTGTTAGACAACGGTGAACCTTGGAACTATGAAGAAGTGATGGCGGGCCCAGATTCCAACAAATGGCTTGAAGCCATGCAATCCGAGATAGGATCCATGTATGAAAACTAAGTATGGACTTTGACAGACTTGCCCGATGATCGGCGAGCGATAGAAAACAAATGGATCTTTAAGAAGAAGACAGACGCGGATGGTAATGTTACCATCTATAAAGCTCGACTTGTCGCTAAGGGTTATCGACAAGTTAAAAGGGTTGACTACGATGAGACATTCTCTCCTGTAGCGAAGCTAAAGTCCGTCCGGATCATGTTAGCAATTGCCGCATACTATGATTATGAGATATGGCAAATGGACGTCAAAACGGCATGCCTTAACGGTCATCTTAAGGAAGAACTGTATATGATGCAGACGGAAGGTTTTGTCGACCCTGAGAATGCTAACAAGGTATGCAAGCTCCAGCGATCCATTTATGACTGGTGCAAGCATCTCGGAGTTGGAACATTCGCTTTGATGAGATGATCAAAGCGTTTGGGTTTATGCAGACTTATGGAGAAGCCCGCGTTTACAAGAAAGTGAGTGGGAGCGCTGTAGCATTTCTCATATTATATGTAGATGACATACTTTTGATGGGAAATGATATAGAACTCTTGGACAGCATTAAGGCCTACTTGAATAAGTGTTTTTCAATGAAGGACCTTGGAGAAGCTGCTTACATATTAGGCATCAAGATCTATAGGGATAGATCGAGACGCCTCATAGGTCTTTCACAAAGCACATACCTTGATAAGATATTGAAGAATTTCAATATGGATCAGTCCAAGAAAGGGTTCTTGCCTGTATTGCAAGGTGTGAGATTGAGCTCGGCTCAATGCCCGACCACGGCAGAAGATAAAGAAGAGATGAGTGTCATCCCCTATGCCTCAGCCATAGGGTCTATTATGTATGCCATGCTGTGTAACAGACCTGATGTAAACCTTGCCGTAAGTTTGGTAGGAAGGTACCAAAGTAATCCCGACAAGGAACACTGGACAACGGTTAAGAACATCCTAAAGTACCTGAAAAGGACTAAAGATATGTTTCTCATTTATGGAGGTGACAAAGAGCTCGTCGTAAAGGGTTACATCGACACTAGCTTCGACACAGATTTGGATGACTCTAAGTCGAAAACCGGATATGTGTATATTTTGAATGGTGGGGCAGTAAGCTGGTGCAGTAGCAAGCAAAGCGTCGTGGCGGGATCTACATGTGAAGCAGAGTACATGGCAGCCTCGGAGGCAGCGCATGAAGCAATCTAGGCGAAGGAGTTCATCACCGACCTAGGAGTTATACCCAATGCATCGGGGCCGATCAAACTCTTCTGTGACAACACTGGAGCTATTGCACTTGCCAAGGAGCCCAGGTTTCACAAGAAGACCAGGCACATCAAGCGTCGCTTCAACTCCATTCGTGAAAATGTTCAAGATGGAGACATAGATATTTGTAAAGTACACACAGACCTGAATGTAGCAGATCCAGTCAAACCTCTCCCTAGGGAAAAACATGATCAACACCAAAATTCCATGGGTGTTCGATTCATCACAATGAAACTAGATGATTGACTCTAGTGCAAGTGGGAGACTGTTGGAAATATGCCCTAGAGGCAATAATAAAATGGTTATTATTATATTTCTTTGTTCATGATAATTGTCTGTTATTCATGCTATAATTGTGTTATCTTGAAATCGTAATACACGTGTGAATACATAGACCACAATGTGTCCCGAGTGAGCCTCTAGTTGACTAGCTCGTTGATCAACAGATAGTCATGGTTTCCTGACTATGGGCATCGGATGTCATTGATAAAGGGATCACATCATTAGGAGAATGATGTGATGGACAAGACCCAATCCTAAGCATAGCTCAAAGATCATGTAGTTCGTTTAGCTAGAGCTTTTCCAAATGTTAAGTATCATTTCCTTAGACCATGAGATTGTGCAACTCCCGGATACCGTAGGAGTGCTTTGGGTGTACCAAACGTCACAACGTAACTGGGTGACTATAAAGGTGCACTACGGGTATCTCCGAAAGTGTCTGTTGGGTTGGCACGAATCGAGACTGGGATTTGTCACTCCGTATGACAAAGAGGTATCTCTGGGCCCACTTGGTAATGCATCATCATAATGAGCTCAATGTGACCAAGTGTCTGGTCACGGGATCATGCATTATGGTACGAGTAAACTGACTTGCCGGTAACGAGATTAAACAAGGTATTGGGATACCGACGATCGAATCTCGGGCATGTAACGTACCGATTGACATTGTATACGGGATTACTTGAGTCCTCGACATCGTGGTACATCCGATAAGATCATCGAGGAGCATGTGGGAGCCAACATGGGTATCCCGATCCCGCTGTTGGTTATTGACCAGAGAGGCGTCTCGGTCATGTCTGCATGTCTCCCGAACCCGTAGGGTCTACACACTTAAGGTTCGGTGATGCTAGGGTTGTAGAGATATGAGTATGCAGTAAACCAAAAGTTGTTCGGAGTCCCGAATGAGATCCCGGATGTCACGAGGAGTTCCAGAATGGTCCGGAGGTAAAGAATTATATATAGGAAGTGAAGTTTCGGCCATCGGGAAAGTTTTGGGGCTTACCGGTATTGTACCGGGACCACCGGAAGGGTCCCGGGGATCCAACGGGTGGGGCCACCTATCCCGGAGGGCCCCATGGGCTGAAGTGGGAGGGGAACCAGCCCCTGGTGGGCTGGTGCGCCCCCCTTGGGGGCCCCTGCGCCTAGGGTTGGAAACCCTAGGGGTGGAGGGCGCCTCCACTTGCCTTGGGGGGCAAGCCACCCCTTGGCCGCCGCCCCCCCTTGGAGATCCCATCTCCTAGGGCCGCCCCCCCAAAGGGCCTATATAAAGAGGGGGGAGGGAGGGCAGCCGCACCCATGCTCTTGGCACCTCCCTCTCCCCTTGCTACACCTCTCCCTCTCGCAGACGCTTGGTGAAGCCCTGCCGAGATCACTGCTGCATCCACCACCACGCCGTCGTGCTGCTGGATCTTCATCAACCTCTCCTTCCCCCTTGCTGGATCAAGAAGGAGGAGACGTCCCCCTAACCGTACGTGTGTTGAACGCGGAGGTGCCGTCTGTTCGGCGCTAGGATCTCCGGTGATTTGGATCACGACGAGTACGACTCCCTCAACCCCGTTCTCTTGAACGCTTCCGCTCGATCTACAAGGGTATGTAGATGCACTCCTCTCTCTCGTTGCTAGATGAACTCATAGATTGATCTTGGTGAAACCGTAGGAATTTTTTTATTTTCTGCAACGTTCCCCAACAGTGGTATCACAGCTAGGTCTATGCATAGTTCTCTTTGCACAAGTAGAACACAAATTTATTGTGGGCATAGATGTTGTCAACTTTCTTCCCACTACTAGTCTTATTTTGCTTCAGCGGTATTGTGGGATGAAGTGGCCCGGACCGACCTTACATGTACGCTTACGTGAGACAGGTTCCACCGACTGACATGCACTAGTTGCATAAGGTGGCTAGCGGGTGTCTGTCTCTCCCACTTTAGTTGGAGCGGATTCGATGAAAAGGGTCCTTATGAAGGGTAAATAGAAGTTGACAAATCACGTTGTGGCTTTCACGTAGGTAAGAAAACGTTTTTGCTAGAACCCTATTGCAGCCACGTAAAACATGCAACAACAATTAGAGGACGTCTAACTTGTTTTTGCAGCATGTGATTGTGATGTGATATGGCCAAAAAGTTGTCATGAATGATGAATGATATATATGTGATGTATGAGATCATGTTCTTGTAATAGGAATCACGACTTGCATGTCGATGAGTATGACAACCGGCAGGAGCCATAGGAGTTGTCTTAATTATTGTATGACCTGCGTGTCAATGATTTAACACCATGTAATTACTTTACTTTATTGCTAAACCGTTAGCCATAGTAGTAGAAGTAATAGTTGGAGAGCAACCCCATGGAGACACGATGATTGTCGTGGAATTATCACGTCAGATGTCCTTGTGAAAGGACTTAGTCGTGGAGCCATCGCAACGGGTTAGCTTGAAGGGGTTAAATCGAACAAGGGACACGGGAGTTATACTAGTTCGGGCACTTCGATGAAGGTAAAGCCTACGTCTAGTTATGATGGGATTGATTGGGTTTCGATGATCAGGGAGCGGAATACGCTTGCCTGAGTCTCGAGTTGTTGTCTGTTGTCCCTAAACCGCCGCCAGGTCGCCCCTTTATATACACAGGTTGACGCCCGGCCGGTTTACAGAGTCCCGAGGTCGACTCATACAAAGTGTCTGGCTCGGTCTCTCCTTTCCTAACTTATACTACAAGTTTTCATAGTCATGGCAGTTTACCACTATGGGCCCTTATCCGCCTTTGGGCTTCGGGCTTCTATGCTTCTTTTAGTAAAGCGCCATCTTCTGGATCTTCATGGGCTTTAACATAATCAAGGGTGAACCGGACCCTCCTGGCCGGTTTATACTTAGTAGCTATATCCTCCACATTAGGCCCCAGATTGATTTGAATTTGTTCATGTCAATCTTCAATACTTCAAATATCCCTTGTAGGCATCTTCTTGTACTTTCGTAAACCGCCATATTGTCTTCTCCTGAAACTTTGTAAACCACCATGACGTCATCTTCTGAACACAGCAATGGTCCATCATGACATCATCTCTGTAAACAATAATTAAAAAAGATTCCCTTCACTTAATGGTTATACCGAAAATCGAGGCGACAGGCGCACTTATCCTGCCGTTTCAGGCTCCTTGATTCCCGCGCCTGCCATTTTACTCTCTCCTCTATAAATAAGGTCCGAGGGCCCTTCTCTCTTTTCCCCTTTTGCCTTCTTCTTCCTCGCGACGCCCAAGCTCTGGAGCTCCGCCATCGTCCACGACCTTCGAGATCTGCATCAACAAAGGCCGCTGCATCAACCTGAAACGGACCAGACTTTCGTCATCCTTCTTCCGCAGTAGATCTGCAGTGGTAAGCTCCCTTTCTCCTTCGTATTTAGATCTGTTTCTAGGGTTCCCGAGCTCTTCCGCACAGTTCTTCATCTTTCTTTGTTCTTCCATCTGCCGCGACAATTTTTGACCCAGTAATAGTGTAGATCTCATGCGGTAGGTACCCTTCGTCCATTTTTAATGCTAGCAGATCGTTCTTTTACCTCTGTAGAGTACATGGCCTTCCCTGCCCTATTTAGCTCCTTTAGAACTCAGATAAAAACTGCTTTACACATGTTGGTAGATCCAAATAAATTTGACCATTGCGTGAAACCTGTTTCTGTCAATACTTAGCAGAAATTTCGAATTCCGGCCATTCTGCCTACAGGCGGTTTAACTCCTTAATAGTCAATCCGCCATATAGAATTAGCCCTCTCTTAAACCGCCAACTGAACTTCCACAACATTCTTCTCTGATTTAACACTGAATTAGATACCTTAAACCGGCACTGTTATTTTCAGTTTCTCTTTCCGGAATGTCGAAGCAATTTTCTGCTTGCAACTGGGTCCCATCCCGTATCACAGAGACACAGATCAATGGTTATGTCACCACCGGTGCCTTAGCCTCAAAGAGGACTCTCCACTGGCTAATTCCGGAATCGGGATGTCCACCTGAACCTCAAGAAGGAGAGGTAATTGTTTTTATGCAACACTTAGACCGGGGATTCAGTCCGCCCGGATCAAAAAATTTCTGGGATGTCATCGCAAGCTTCCAACTCCACCCGCAAGATATTGGTCCAAACTCTGTGTCAAATATATGCAACTTTCAAGTATTCTGCGAAGTCTATCTTCAAGAAGATCCAACCGTGGAGTTGTTCCAGGATTTCTTTCATCTGAACCGCCGCACAGAATTCTCAGATGGCCCCAACACAGAACTTGGTGGCGTGTCAATTCAAAAAAGGAAAGAAGTTGATTTCCCTCATGCCAAACATCATAGCCATCCTAAAGATTGGAACCAGAGCTGGTTTTACTGCCGGAACACTGCTCCTGATGGAGAAAATCCCTTGCCGGGCTACCGCCCTCATCGGCTTAGCAATGGCCACCCACTGCCTCCACGTTTAACCGCCGCAGAACGGGAGAATCTCGCTCCTCAACTCGCCAAGCTCCGGGCTCTGATGGCCAACGGTTTAATTGGCATTGATCTTGTCCGCTGCTGGGTTCCTTGGGGCATTCTCCCTTTGAGCCGCCGCCCCGGATTGATGCATGAGTATACCGGCAATGTAAAAGACCCTCAACGATATCATGAAGTAGTAATGACCGACCTTGAAATCGCCGAATGTGTAAAGAAGATGCTTGATGAACCGGTCTCTGCATGTAGCCAAACCGGTTTGGCTCCGTTTTACGTCTCCAATAAACCGCTGTCGGTAAGTTCATGTACATACTTCACTGATTTACTTCTGTATTGACTGTCTACTAACCTTTCTCTGCCTTAATCTCAGGCCAACAACTCTTTCTGGAAACGGACTAAACCGGCCCGTGCTCCTCGTGTAAAAACCAAGGCCACCAAGAAGCCTGGAAAGAAGAAAACCGCCGAATCTTCTGATCCGCCGGAGGAGGAAGAATCAGATGCTGAGGTAGAACTTGACTCACTTGGCTCCCTTTTCGTATATCTTATTGACAATGACCCTCTTCAGGATGACGCTGAGGCCAGCCATGCAGATCATGTTGAGGTAATTCTTCTTTCTTCCGACTCAGATCCTGTGCCGGTTCAAAGAATGCGCCGTACAGTCCGGAAAGTAAAACAATCTCACCCCCTTGCTCATTTGGATCCAAAGTTTTCTTTGAAGAAACGGCAAGCGGAAGAACGTCGCACAACCCGGCATAGTGGTCAACAAATCACTTCGTCCAGTTTAGCTGATACACCCTCCCGGAAACACCGTCCAAAGGTGATTTGTTCTCTTGAAAAACAATATCCTTTAAAAGGTTTCTTCTGATGCCCTCTCAATCCGTCTGACCCGAATTACCAGGCTTCTTCCAGCTCGTCTGGCGGTTCATCAACCACCCAATTGCCTCCTCTCAAAGTTGTCGCTGGGTAAGTGTTACCTGATTTATAACTTTATTTGTCGGTTTACCATACTCTAACCTTTGATGTTATAGCGCCAAAGCTCGATTAAGCAAGAAGGCCAAGACTAGCGACCCTACTGTTGAAGTTGATCCGGAAAACACGCCCGAGCATCAGGACGAACACCCAGAAGTTGCCATGGACAGCTCTGCTGGGCCGAATCGAGATGGTAATGCTAACCCGCATGAAGTTGAACCGACTGCAGAAGCTGACACTTCACATCCTCCTGCTCCGCCAAACCCAGCAATGGAACAACGGGACTCAATTGCTGATCCACCAAGTCCAATTATCAAACCGCCAAGCCCTTCTACGAAAGTGCCAAGTCTAGTTTAGAATATTGATTCTTCCAGCCCGGCCAAGGATGATGACGTTGTTGTTACAGTCACTGCATATAACGCCCCTAGTAATCCAGTTGTTCTGTCAAAGCGCACTGCTAAGGATGAATGTGCTGCCATGAACAAGGGGAAAGGGAAGACTGATTTGTCTGCTTATACCGATCTCACTGCTCAAGATCTTCATTCCGGCTTTCTGAACCGGCTGTATACAAGCCGCGACTTTGAAGCCGGTTTAGTAAATCTAATGAAGGAGCGCTATGAGGTAAACATGATTGCTTCTTGTTCCGTACCTTCAGTGAATTGTAGCCCCCAAGGGCCGATTTGTCTTGAAAAAGTCAAACCGGGACTTCATATACTTCATGCGGTAACTTGTGAAATTTTCTTTGTCTGATCAAACACACATTAGCCCCCAAGTGCCAGGATTAAAACTTGTATTAATCCTTGGGACTTCAAATACCCACATAAAAAATGATCCGCATTAGCCCCCAAGTGCCAAGTGTATAACTGGTTATATGCTTGGGACTTTGAAAAGATATGAACATGCTCTCTTCCTGTTGCAGAGTGAAATAAATCAACAAATCTCGCAAATTGCTGATCTTCGAGCAAATCTTGAAACCCAACAAACAGAAACCACCAAGGCCAAGGAGGAGCTAAAAACTGCCTTGACCACCATGGAGCAGCTTAAAGAATGGTTTAAGTCTGAACGGGCCAACTGGGACACCGAGAAGGCCGGACTGGTGAAGCGGGCGGAGACTGCTGAAGCGGCTCTTGAACCGGTGGCAGAAGAATTGTCTGGACTGAAGCGCCAAATCAATGCCATGACCTCTGCCATATTTGGTAAGTAGTGGTTGCCAAAAGTTGTATCTCTCTGAAATTTCGTCGTTTTAACATGTATTTCCTGAACCGATATAGGGAGTCGCATTGCTCACCTAGGTTCTGACTTTCGAAAGAAGCTTAAAGCGGCATATACACTGATTGAACAGCTATATACCGACGCTCAACGGTTATATGCGCAACTTCATATGATAATGCGGCACCAACACTTATCAAAGATATGCTGGATCGTCTCTCAATGACGCCAGCGCAAATAGAAGAGCTGAAGCGATCCGCTGCTCGGGCAGGCGCTTTGCTGGCGCTGACTCGAGCCAAGGCATGGATAGCTGATCTTGATCCGGCTGGTATATCCAAAGGCTTCCCCAGTGCACAAGAAAATGGCGAAGAATTTGACAATGATGCCCTCAAACGGATAACAAGGGATATGCATCCTTTGGCGAGTCAACTAGCAGAAGAGGCGAACCTGACGGTTCACCGATCTTTCTATGATGCAAACAACAAACGGGTTGAAGCTGTGATTCCTGAAGTGCAGAACCTCATTCCACCAATCCGTAATCACACTTACGCCCTTGACATTGATCCGGCTGAGCTTATAAGTGAAGAGGCTGTCTTTCAGGCCTTGACCCAGATTCACTAGACCACCAATGACTTCCAGTCATTGGATGAGGAGGAGGCTGAACCGACGCCAGATGACCCATCTACCTCACGTCAACCCGGTGATGAAGCTTAATCCGTCAAGGCGGTTTATATTTCAGGAACAATCCATGAATAATTCCATATTTTGGGCCTTGGAGTGCCATGTAATAGGATAGCAAAAAACTTATGATGATCTGCTGCCATCATGCAAGAGATATTTTGCGTGCATCCGCCATATCAATGTCAATTTTGTTCCAAGTATCATAATATGCAATTCCTGTATTCATAAAAAGACAAAGGGTCCTGGCAGTTTACCGCCGGACGGGTCATAATGCCCAAAATAGGCCGGATTGATAATTAAATCATAAAAATATGAAATTATACATACCGGTAGTATAAGATCCCTGGTTAGTTGGCTGGCCAACTTGAAATGCGATAAGGGTGAAAAAACCCAAATCTGAATTATTTGTATCTCCATCATTTTCTGATGTCGTAGATTAAGTCATACCGGGTGATGATTCACGCCAGATGATCCGGGCTGTTTACAGGAAATCAACGCCAAGCCGGGTTAAGAAACTCCGGTTTAAAATAAAGGTCTGTCAACATGTAGTTGCAAACCAAGCCGGTTTAAGGAAACCGGGCGAAGAAGATGACAGATCAAGCCAAGAAAAATCGGTTTAACATAAAATGCAGCCAAAACTCAAATGAAAACCATGTAGTCGAGGCTTTTTGGGGGCTGCCAGGCCCAAATGCGAGGCTTTTTGTGGGCTGCCAGGCCACTGAGTTGAACCATTTAACAAAGCCTTTTAAGATGGACCTCCAACTAACCAATCACCGTTTTAACTTTGACAAGTGCAGGGTCTCAAGGAGAGTAACTGTCAAACGTTCGGAGGGCCGTGCCAGGATGACCTGGATAGGAGTGTCTTACTTGATGAAGGCAGGTTAACCCGGGGTTTTAGGTAAATGTACCAGGCTTCCAAGCCGTGGGTCGATACCCAGCTACAAGGGACCATTCAGACTTCTTGGTATTGGACCAAGGAGCCCCCAAGTAACGTGATGAGTTGTGCTCATTAGGTGCCTATGTTTGAGTTGTGCATAGCATCGAAACTTTCTTTGGCCCTTTGGGTGTGAAGCTCCCAAGCTTTGTGGCGTGATAGCCAGTTTAACGGGTAGTACTTCTGCTTTGTCCGCTGAAGCCCCCATGTAGCTCAAAGAATATTTGAGAAAAAACAGCAGAGGCCCCGCTTTAAAGCAAGGATGCTGATTTATTTATTGATGATAATATAAACATTGTCAAAATATGTCCATAAAAAAGAGCATGTGGCTCAAGTGTAGTAAGGCCGAAGGAGAGCTATGTTCCAGGGCCGCCGGGTCTCCTCCTCAGATTTGCGTGAGTCATCTTGAACGTCAATGAGGTAGTATGATCCATTGTGCAGATTCTTGCTGACCACAAAGGGTCCTTCCCAAGGCGGGGATAATTTGTGTATGCCGGTCGGATCCTGGATAAGCCGGAGCACCAAGTCACCTTCTTGAAAGGCTCTTGTCCTAACCCGGCGGCTGTGATAACACCGCAGGTCTTGTTGATAAACCGCCGAGCGTGCCAAAGCCATATCCCGCTTCTCATCTAGCAAATCCAGTGCCTCTTGGCAGGCTTGCTTGTTGTCCGCTTCAACGTAATTAGCAACCCGGGGCGAATCATGACGTATATCACTTGGGAGAACCGCCTCTGCCCCATAGACCATAAAGAAAGGCGTGTATCCTGTTGATCGATTTGGGGTGGTGTTGATGCTCCACAACACAGAAGGTAATTCTTCCACCCAACAACCCGGCGTCCGCTTAAAGGGAATCATGAGCCGGGGTTTAAGACCCTTTAAGATTTCTTGATTAGCTCGCTCTGCTTGACCGTTGGATTGAGGGTGCGCCACAGATGCTAGGTCAAGCCGGATGTGCTCTCTCTGACAGAAATCCTCCATCTCACCTTTGGAGAGGTTAGTACCATTATCCGTGATAATGCTGTGTGGGTAGCCAAAATGGAAAATAATCTTTTTGAGAAATTGAACCGCCGTAGCTGCATCACAGTTGCTAACAGGCTCCACTTCAACCCACTTGGTGAATTTATCAACTGCCACCAACAAGTGGGTCTTCTTGTCCTGGGAACGTTTAAAGGGTCCCACCATATCAAGCCCCCAAGTAGCAAAAGGCCAAGTGATGGGAATCATTCGTAGCTCCTGAGCCGAAACATGAGCTCTGCGTGAATTTTTTTGACAAGCATCACATCGCTTTACCAGATCCTCCGCATCAGCATGAGCTGTCAACCAGTAAAATCTGTGACGAAAAGCTTTTGCAACCAGGGACTTTGAACCGGCATGATGACCACAATCCCCTTCATGAATTTCCTGGAGGATCGCTTGGCCTTCCTCCGGAGAAACACAACGCTGAAATACGCCTGAAACGCCACAGCGGTGCAACTCGCCATTGTGAATAACCATGGACTTAGAGCGCCGGACTATCTGTCGGGCATTGACTTGATCATTTGGTAGCTCACCCCGGCTCATATATGCCAGATATGGAACCGTCCAATCCGGCACGACGTGTAAAGCGGCCACCAGCTGCGCCTCCGGATCAGGAACAGCCAGATCCTCTTCTGTTGGCAATTTAACAGACGGGTTATGCAAGATATCTAAAAAGGTGTTAGGAGGTACCGGTTTACGCTGAGATCCGAGTCGGCTCAAAGCGTCCGCCGCTTCGTTTTTGCGCCGATCAATATGCTCCACCTGGTAACCTTTGAAGTGACCCGCCACAATATCTACCTCACGCCTGTAAGCCGCCATGAGTGGATCCTTAGAATCCCAAGTACCAGAAACTTGCTGAGCCACTAGATCAGAGTCTCCGAAACAACGAACTCGAGTTAAGTTCATCTCTTTAGCCACACGGAGACCATGAAGCAGAACTTCATACTTAGCTGCATTGTTAGTACAAGGAAACATCAAACGGAGGACATAGCAAATTTTATCACCGCGAGGGGAAGTTAGGACAACTCCAGCCCCGAGCCTTCCAACTGCCTTGATTCATCGAAATGAATAGTCCAGTACGTATTATTTGGCTTCTCTTCCGGTGCTTGCAACTCGGTCCAATTATTGATAAAGTCCACAAGAGCCTGAGACTTGATGGCTGTTCGAGGTACATATTTCAAACCATGTGGACCAAGCTCAATTGCCCACTTGGCAACCCGGACAGTTGCTTCTCTGTTTTCAATGATATCGCCCAAGGGAGCAGAACTAACCACGGTGATGGGGTGACCTTGAAAATATTGCTTGAGCTTTCGGCTGGCCATAAAAACCCTATACACCAACTTATGCCAATGCGGATAGCGTTGCTTTCATTTGATCAGAACTTCACTGATGTAGTATACTGGTCGCTGAACCGGATACTCCTTCCCAGCCTCTTTACGCTCTACCACAATTGCCACACTGACTGCTCGGGCATTAGCAGCCACATATAATAGTAAAGGCTCATGATCAACTGGGGCTGCGAGAACTGGCGGTTCAATCAACTGCCGTTTTAACTCCTCAAAGGCCGCATTGGCCGCATCACTCCAGATGAAATCATCCGTCTTCTTCAGCATATGATACAAGGGAATGGCCTTCTCACCCAAACGACTGATAAACCGGCTGAGGGCTGCAATCCGGCCTGCGAGACGCTGAACATCATTGATACATGTCGGTTTAGCCAAAGATGTGATTGCCTTGATCTTTTCCGGATTAGCCTCAATGCCCCTGTTAGACACAAGAAAACTGAGCAGCTTACCTGCCGAAACACCAAAGACACACTTATCCGGGTTAAGCATCATCTTGTAAACCCGGAGGTTGTCAAACATCTCCTTGAGATCAGCTATCAATGTCTCCTTTTCCCTGGATTTCACCACAATGTCATCCACATAGGCATGAACATTATGCCCAATCTGCGTGTGAAGACAATTTTGCACACAACGCTGATAAGTTGCCTGAGCGCTCTTGAGCCCAAAGGGCATAGAAACATAGCAGAAGGCTCCAAAGGGAGTGATGAAGGTTGTCTTCTCCTGGTCCTTAACTGCCATTTTGATCTGATGGTTCCCTGAGTAAGCATCCAAAAAACTCAGGCGCTCACAACCCGCAGTTGCATCAATGATCTGATCAATACGCGGGAGAGCAAAAGGATCGGCTGGGCAAGCCTTATTTAAGTCCGTGTAGTCCACACACATGTGCCAAGTCCCGTTTTTCTTAAGAACCAGCACCGGATTAGCCAACCATTCAGGATGAAACACTTAAACGATAAACCCAGCAGCCAACAGCCGGGCTACCTCCTCCCCAATTGCCTTGCGTCTCTCTTCATTAAACTTTGGATCAATATTAAGAGTGTGCTCAGCGAGTTCCCTCGGTACACCTGGCATGTCAGAAGGCTTCCATGCAAAGATGTCTCGGTCCTCACGGATGAACTCGATGAGCGCGCTTTCCTATTTTGTATCCATATTGGTGCTGATGCTGAACTGCTTGGACGAATCGCCAGGTACAAAGTCAACAAGCTTCGTCTCGTCAGCCGGTTTGAAGTGTAGGGTTGGGTTATGCTCAGTGGTGGGCTTCTTCAGAGGGGTCATATCAGCTGGATCAACATTCTCCTTGTAAAACTTGAACTCCTCTGTAGCACAAACCGACTCAGCGTAAGCCGCATCACTCTCTTCGCAATTTTCCGACTTCCATGAACCGTGATGGTTCCTTTGTGACCCGGCATCTTGAGCTGCAAGTAAATATAACAAGGCCTGGCCATGAATTTTGCATAAGCCGGTTGTCCGAATAGTGCATGATACGGGCTCTGGATTCTCACCACCTCAAAAGTCAATGTCTCAGACAGGGAATCATGTTCATCCCCAAACACAACTTCCAAGGCAATCTTGCCCACTGGATATGCTGACTTTCCTGGTACCACACCATGGAACACAGTATTGGACGGTTTAAGATTCTTATCTGTCAACCCCATTCGACGGAATGTCTCAGAATACAGAATATTAATACTGCTTCCTCCATCCATGAGTACTTTGGTGAACTTGTAACCTCCCACCTGAGGTGCCACCACCAGAGCTAGCTGACCCGGATTGTCAACCCGGGGCGGATGATCCTCCCTACTCCACACGATAGGTTGTTCCGACCACCGCAGATAGCGTGGAACTGCCGGTTCAACTACATTGACTGCCCTCTTATGCAGCTTTAGATCATGCTTGCACAGACTAGTGGTGAATACATGATATTGTCCACCATTCAGCTGCTTCGGGTGACTCTGGTAACCCGACTGTTGCTGATTCCCTTGACCACTCTGTTGGTTATTGCCACCTTGGTTGTTCTGGTTACTATGATTATTCTAAAACCCAGAGCTTGAACCGCCGCCACCATGAAAACCAGGACCTGAACCGCCCGACGGGCCCTGATCATACCGGAAGAGATCAGAATTTTTGAACTCCTTCATGATGTTGCAATCCTTCCAGAGATGTGTTGCAGGGACTTCTTTGGTTCCATGCTTTGGACAGGGCTGATTCAACAAGAGCTCCAGATTCATCGTCCCACCACGCTGGGGCGGTTTACCCCTACGACGCTGCACATTAGCATTAGCCACAAAATCTGAATCCGCTTTACGCTTACCATTATTCCCATGGCCTCCCTGGCTGTGTTGCGGTCCCTTTGCACCACCATTCCACTTTCCCTTCTCCGGTTTCTCATTATCAGAATTGGGATCCTTGGTATTATCAGAATCGGCGTATTTTACCAAGGCTGCCATGAGGGTTCCCAGGTCGTTGCAGTGGCGCTTGAGCCATCCCAACTTCTCCTTCAGTGATTTAAACCGGGAATTACGTTCCAGCGTGATAATCGCTTGGCCAGCGTTAATCCGGTCGGACGAGTGCACAACTTCTGAGACCCGGTGCACCCAATGAGTTGTGGACTCGTTCTCACCCTGAACACAAGCATCCAAATCTATAATGGACATGGGCTGTTTGCACGTATCCTTAAAATTGGCTATAAACCGGGCCTTCAACTGATCCCATGACTCAATGGAATTAGCTGGTAGATTTTTCAACCAAGTGCGGGCTGGTCCTTCCAACATCATCGTGAAGTACTTTGCACAAGCTGCTTCATCCACATCCAGCATCTCCATTGCCATCTCATAAGTCTCGACCCACGCCTCAGGCGGCTGATCCACCATATAGTTAGGCACCTTGTGCGGTCCCTTGAAATCCTTGGGCAGACGCACGTTACGGAGAGCCAGAATAAGGCACGGTACTCCCCAGGAACTGAAAGCAAGCCCGATGCCTCTGTCAACCGACACTGTTGGCTGAACGGGGGCGGGTTGATAATGATCCAAAGCGCCATCCCTTTGAGCCCTGCCATGGTCCACTACCTCCTGAGCATTGCGACGCCGTGCGCTGCTAGACACCTCTGGTTTGTCCATCCGCCGGCTATAACTTGGGCTCGGACGGGTGGTTGAATATGGATCCTGTCCCGGCTATATGAATAAGCCTGTTGCTGCACTACGACGGTTTGAAGAAGATCTCTCGCCCGCCGTGTCTCAACTGCCTCTATTGAATCTCCTTCCATTGGAATGGCTGCCAAGCGTGAAGCCGCAGCAATCATGTTATCCAGGTGGCTCGAAAAGTGACCCGGTGGTGTAGGCACATACTGTGGCGGGTTAACTGTCCGTCGGGGTAGCTCCGTTGCCCGCGGCTGATCAGGGGTGATTCTCGGCGCTTCGGCTCGGTCTGCGGCTTCCGGATTGCTTGGCCCAGCGCTTGGGGTCTGAAAGAGATTTAACCCTTCGTAAACTGGCGGCAGGCACGACCGATACTTCCTTCGTAACACCTCCTCTGACGCGGTCCGGTCCGGCATGAGCCGGTAATTCTGTGCTTGTATCTGCTGTGCTTGAGCATTCAAAGCGGCCTGTTCCTCAGCCACCAGGTCTGCCTTAGCCTGCGTAATCTGCTCCTTCAGCCTCGCAACCTCCGCATTGTGCTGATCCTGCGTATCCGGGGTGACTGTCGCGGTTAACAAGGTCGCCCAAGCGTCCATTAAACCGGAGAGAACCTGCGCCGGCCGGCGCGCCGAGGTACCTGTCGCTGATCCGGTAGTCATTGCTGCGGTCGATGAAGACTGGAACACAGGCTGCGTGCCGGCCATGTAAATAGCAACCCGGCTCGGCGCTTCAGGGAGGTCCGGAATACTATTCCCATCGGAATGTCCCTAGGGCATACCGTCATGAATCTGGTACAAGGACTCGGTTTCGCCAGTAGATGACTCGCCATCGGAATATACTGCCATGTCACCCTCAGACACCGGTTCAGATCCGATCCCATGGACGCATCCTACGAACGCACGCTTCACGGCGGGCGTAACCCGGGCTGAACTCACACGCTGAGCCGTCTCGACGAGGTCGGTGTAGATGTCCGGCTTAGGGCCCGGTTCGCCGATCTTGCCAATGAAGACATGAATTCCGCCGAAGGTGACCTGGTACCCGTACTCGATTGAGCCGGCCTCGGGGCCCCATCCTTTGTCATCGATGTAAAGCTTGCCGGGACGACTTTTGGTCATCCGGCCGATCACGTACCCCTTAAATCCTTCAAAGCAGCCCTTCAAGAACTCGACACCATCATGCGATAGCCCCAAGGTGGGCGCCCTGTCATGGAATTATCACGTATGATGTCCTTGTGAAAGGACTTAGTCGTGGAGCCATCGCAACGGGTTAGCTTGAAGGGGTTTAACCGGACAAGGGACACAGGAGTTATACTAGTTCGGCCCCTTCGATGAAGGTAAAAGCCTACGTCTAGTTGTGATGGGATTGATTGGGTTTTGATGATCAGGGAGCGGAATACGCTTGCCTGAGTCTCGAGTTGTTGTCTGTTGTCCCTAAACCGCCGCCAGGTCGCCCCTTTATATACACAGGTTGACGCCCGGCCAGTTTACAGAGTCCCGAGGCCGACTCATACAAAGTGTCTGGCTCGGTCTCTCCTTTCCTAACTTATACTACAAGTTTACATAGTCATGGTGGTTTACCACTATGGGCCCTAATCCGCCTTTGGGCTTCGGGCTTCTGTGCTTCTTTTAGTAAAGCGCCATCTTCTGGATCTTCACGGGCTTTAACATAATCAAGGGTGAACCGGACCCTCCTGGCCGGTTTATACTTAGTAGCTATATCCTCCACAATGATGGAGATCATGATGATGGAGATCATGGTGTCATGCCGGTGACGAAGATGATCATGGAGCCCCGAAGATGGAGATCAAAGGAGCTATATCATATTGGCCATATCATGTCACTACTATTTGATTGCATGTGATGTTTATCATGTTTTTGCATCTTGTTTACTTAGAACAACGGTAGTAAATAAGATGATCCCTCTTAATAATTTCAAGAAAGTATTCCCCCTAACTGTGCGCCATTGTGAAAGTTCGTTGTTTCGAAGCACCACGTGATGATCGGGTGTGATAGATTCTAACGTTCACATACAACGGGTGTAAGACAGATTTACACACGCATAAACACTTACGTTAACTTGACGATCCTAGCATGTACAGACATGGCCTCGGAAAACAAGAGACCGAAAGGTCGAACATGAGTCGTATGGAAGATACGATCAACATGGAGATGTTCACCGATGATGACTAGTCCGTCTCACGTGATGATCGGACACGGCCTAGTCTACTCGGATCATGTATCACTTAGATTACTAGAGGGATGTCTAATCTGAGTGGGAGTTCATTAAATAATTTGATTAGATGAACTTAATTATCATGAACTTAGTCTAAAATCTTTACAACATGTCTTGTAGATCAAATGGCCCACATTACCCTTAACTTCAATGCGTTCCTAGAGAAAACCAAGCTGAAAGATGATGACAACAACTATACGGACTGGGTCCGGAACCTGAGGATCATCCTCATAGCTGCAAAGAAAGATTATGTCCTAGAAGCACCGCTAGGTGAAGCTCCCTTCCCAGAGAACCAAGACGTTATGAATGCTTGGCAGTCTTGTGCTGATGATTACTCCCTCGTTTAGTGCTGCATGCTTTACAGCTTAGAACCGGGGCTCCAAAAGCGTTTTGAGCAACACGGAGCATATGAGATGGTCGAAGAGCTGAAAATGGTTTTCCAAGCTCATGCGCGGGTCGAGAGATATGAAGTCTCCGACAAGTTCTTCAGCTGTAAGATGGAGGAAAATAGTTCTGTCAGTGAGCACATACTCAAGATGTCTGGGTTGCACAACCGCTTGACTCAGCTAGGAGTTAATCTCCCGGATGACGCGGTTATTGACAGAATCCTCCAGTCGCTTCCACCGAGGTAGAAGAGTTTTGTGATGAACTTCAATATGCTGGGGATGGAAAAGACCATTCTTGAGGTATATTCAATGCTGAAATCAGCGGAGGTAGAGATCAAGAAAGAACATCAAGTGTTGATGGTGAATAAAACCACTAAGTTCAAGAAAGGCAAGGGTAAGAAGAACTTCAAGAAGGACGGCAAGGGAGTTGCCGCGCCCGGTAAGCCAGTTGCCGGGAAGAAGTCAAAGGATGGACCCAAGCCTGAAACTGAGTGCTTTTATTGCAAGGGAAGAAGTCAAAGGATGGACCCAAGCCTGACACTGGAAGCGGAACTGCCCCAAATACTTAGCGGACAATAAGGCCGGCAACACTAAAGGTATATGTGATATACATCTAATTTATGGGTACCTTACCAGTACTCGTAGTAGCTCCTGGGTATTTGATACCGGTGTTGTTGCTCATATTTGTAACTCAAAGCAGGAGCTGCGGAATAAGCGGAGACTGGCGAAGGACAAGGTGACGATGCGCGTCGGGAATGGTTCCAAGGTCGATGTGATCTCCGTCGTCACGCTACCTCTACATTTACCTACGGGATTAGTTTTAAACCTCAATAATTGTTATTTAGTGCCAAGTTTGAGCATGAACATTGTATCTGGATCTCGTTTAATACGAGATGGCTACTCATTTAAATCCGAGAATAATGGTTGTTCTATTTATATGAGAGATATGTTTTATGGTCATGCCCTGATGGTCAATGGTTTATTCTTAATGAATCTCGAACGTGATGTTACACATATTCATAGTGTGAATACCAAAAGATGTAAAGTTGATAACGATAGTCCCACATACTTGTGGCACTGCCGCCTTGGTCACATTGGTGTCAAGCGCATGAAGAAGCTCCATGCTGATGGACTTTTAGAGTCTCTCGATTATGAATCATTTGACACATGCGAACGATGCCTCATGGGAAAAATGACCAAGACTCCATTCTTCGGAACAATGGAGCGAGCAACCAACTTACTGGAAATGATACATACTGATGTGTGCGGTCCAATGAGCGTTGAGGCTCGCACAGGATATCATTATGTTCTCACTATCACTGATGACTTAAATAGATATGGGTATGTCTACTTGATGAAACACAAGTCTGAGACCTTTGAAAAGATTAAGGAATTTCAGAATGAGGTAGAGAATCAACGTGACCGAAAGATAAAGTTCATACGATCAGATCGTGGACGAGAATATTTAAGTCACAAATTTGGTACGCACTTAAGGAAATGTGGAATCGTTTCACAACTCACGCCTCCTGGAACACCTCAGCGTAACGGTGTGTCCGAACGTCGTAATCGCACTTTATTGGATATGGTGTGATCTATGATGTCTCTTACCAATTTACCGATATCTTTTTGGGGATACGCTCTAGAGACAGCTACATTCACTTTAAATAGGGCACCGTCTAAATCCATTGAGATGACATCGTATGAATTATGGTTTGGGAAGAAACCTAAGCTATCGTTTCTAAAAGTTTGGGGATGCGATGCTTATGTCAAGAAACTTCAACCTGAAAAGCTCGAACCCAAGTCGGAAAAATGCGTCTTCATAGGATACCCCAAGGAAACCATTGGGTATACCTTCTACCTCAGATCGGAAGGCAAGATCTTTGTTGCCAAGAACGGGTCCTTTCTGGAGAAAGAGTTCCGTCTAAATCTAGTTCGTTTAGCTAGAGCTTTTCCAAATGTCAAGTATCATTTCCTTAGACCATGAGATTGTGCAACTCCCGGATACCGTAGCAGTGCTTTGGGTGTACCAAACGTCACAACGTAACTGGGTGAATATAAAGGTGCACTACGGGTATCTCCGAAAGTGTCTGTTGGGTTGGCACGAATCGAGACTGGGATTTTTCACTCCGTATGACAGAGAGGTATCTCTGGGCCCACTCGGTAATGCATCATCATAATGAGCTCAATGTGACCAAGTGTCTGGTCACGTGATCATGCATTACGCTACGAGTAAAGTGACTTGCCGGTAACGAGATTAAACGAGGTATTGGGATACCGACGATCGAATCTCGGGCATGTAACGTACTGATTGACAAAGGGAATTGTATACAGGATTACTTGAGTCCTCGACATCGTGGGTCATCCGATGAGATCATCGAGGAGCATGTGGGATCCAACATGGGTATCCAGATCCCGCTGTTGGTTATTGACAAGACAGGCGTCTCGGTCATGGCTGCATGTCTCCCGATCCCGTAGGGTCTACACACACTACAAGAAATATGTCAACCAGTGACCTTCTGTTAGTGACCCTGGAAGAATTGGTCATAGATCTATGACCATTTCAGACCAATTGGTCAAAAGCTCTTCGAGGGGCTCCAAACCCTAAACCATTGCGACCAATTTGGTCAGAAAGGTTGTAATTTCCTTACATGAAAAGGACATAAAGCAAACAGCGCTAGTGCGCTGCCTTATTTCTAGTTGTTAACGACCAATATAGATGGTCATAGCCTTGTAAATTGTGGTGGGTTGCTATGACTAGGCGCCACCTCATCAGTTTTGCCTATGTGTCATGTCCATGTGGCGGTTTTTGCCCTAGGTTGTGAAGCAACCTATATTTCTGTCATTCCCAAAATTCCCAAAAAAATCTCATAAATTCTTTGGGTCATATTTTCGTCAAATATGTAAAAACCTTCCTTGCCTAGTTCAAAAATATTCATTTTCCTATACTGTTCAGAACAACAGTTTGTGAAGGAAGTACCACTTTGGCATGTCCAAATAGTATCCATTTTCTACAGTGCTTTTCTATGCCCAAATAACCAACCTCCACCAAATGCCAACTCAATCCATTCATTATTTTGAGCCGAGCTTCAACATTCGTATTTATGTCCAGTTTGATAGTTTGCAAAGCAAGTACCACATAGGATCCTCCTTTTGAGCTGAAAATTTGTGAAGACGGTCTTCTTAGTAACTGATCATCCCCAGCCAAAACTCACGCTCATTAGCCATGTGCATTTCCTGTACCGCAAATCAAACACTTGGCTGCTTATTCATGTTTGAGCATCGATCTATCTCCTCGTGAGAATCTTATGTTGTGATTTTCTTCCTAGAACCTACCTGGAGAGTGCCCAACCCACTAGACATACCTAGGCCGCCCAGAACACATCGCAACGCCACGGTCACGCGGTGACCACGCGGCGGGCATGCGAGTTTATGCGCTCTAGAGTTGGGGCCCTCGGCCACCGCCCAAACCTCGACATATCGCCACCAAACCATGTATTTATGATTAAATAGGTACTTACGTAACTAGAAATGATTTTTGGAAAAAATAAATAGCAAACTATGAGGCAGCTGCAGTTCAAATTTGACCCGCTTCCAGCTGAATCGGCAGAAATTTGTCTTTTTCATGAGAGGTGGATCAAAACTTTTTGCACCCAACCATTTTGTCAATTGTGCATTAAATATGTCCTAGTATTTTATAAAATTGATTAGGTACAATTTTGCAACAATTATTTGGTAGTTCCTTCACAAAAAAACCTCCTTTTGGGCACTCGGAAAATGAAAAATGAATTTTCTGTGCAAAGAAAATGAAAACTTCCTTAGGCAACACTGTTTGGAATTCCAATATGCACCCTCGTGCATAATATGAGATCATTTGAACAAACTATGCCATGAATGTGGCCATAAGATTGATCATTGGGCTTGAAAGCCATGGATCTTCACGCATGATAGCTCATTTCTGAGAACACCTTTTTAAAATAATTACCGTATTACAAGTTTATTATTTTTTTCTGCAAACTTAGTCACATATAATGACACAATGCGAAGGTTTTCCAATTTTTTGATTTTTTTTGAATTTTTTATGCCCGTTTCAAAATGCGGTCAAAACTGCGGGCTTGACCGTTCCTAGCTAGTGGTTGAATCTTGGAACTTTTTTGGTGTTTCTATGATTAAATAGATACTTATGTACCTAGAAATGATTTTTGCAAAAAAATAAAGAGCAAACTATGAGGCAGCTGTAGTTCAAATTTGACCCGCTTCCAACAAAATCGGCTGAAATTTGTCTTTTTCACCAGAGGTGGATCAAAACTTTTTACACCCAACCATTTTGCCAATTGTGCATTATATATGGCCTAGTATTTTATAAAATTTATTAGGTCTAATTTTGCAACAAATATATGGTAGGTCCTTCAATAAAAAACTCATTTCAGGCACTCGGAAAATGGAAAATGAATTTTCCGTCCGAAGAAAATGAAAACTTCCTTAGGCAACATTGTTTGTCATTCCAAGATGCACCCTTGTGAACGATATAAGGTCGTTTGAACAAACTATGCCATGAATGTGGCCATAAGATTGATCATTTGGCTTGAAAGCCATGAATCTTCACACATGATAGCTCATTTTTGAGAACACTTTTTTTAAAATAATTACCGTATTACAAGTTTATTATTTTTTATGGAAACTTGGTCACATATAGTGACACAATGCGGAGGTTTTCCATTTTTTGATTTTTTTTGAATTTTTTATGCCCAGTTCAAAATGCCGTCAAAACAGCGTTAATGACCATTCCTAGCTAGTTGTTGAATCTTGAAAAACTTTTGGTGTTTCTATAATGAAATAGCTACTTTTGTACCTAAAAATGTTTTTTGGAAAAAATCATGAGAAAACTATGAGGGGGTTGCAGGTCAAATTTAACCCGCTTCCTGCTGAATCAACGAGAATTTTTTTAAATGACAAAAAATAGCTAGAAGGATCGGAAATGCATACAAATTGGTTATCACCCATAAAATGTGGTCTAAATTACGTGAAATTTTTAGTGATGCCATTTTGCAAAATAGTTTTGGCAGCTGCTTCACAAAATACCGTGTTTTTAGGTCTAAGAAATAATTTTAAATACCTCATATTTTGAACCAATCAGGAGGCAGCCCATGGATCACCCCCCCACTTTACTCGATCTGAGCCGTCCACACCCTCCCGCAGTCCCTCAATCCAGCACCTCTCCCTCGTTTCCAGAGTCACGAGCGTGGCACACCTTCCCCCTCAGTCCCTCGATCCACATCCAGATCCAATTCTGCCGCCTCCCTCACCCATCGCCGGCGCCTCCTTCCTCGATCATCGTCGCCGACCCCCGAGCCCCAACCCTCCGCTCCCTCTTCTCCCGTGGCCTCACCTCCTACCTGGACCCTCCCCTCGAGGCCGTCTGGTTCTTCTCCGTGCTCCCCGTGGCTAGGGTTTCGAGGGCGGCGCTCACCACTTCAACACCGCCGGCGACGGCAACCACAACCACAGCCTCCACCTCCACTCCCTAAACGGAGATCCACTCGATTCCTCTCCCTCCCCCGATTCCTCTCCAATCCCGCTGGCTGGAGATCCACTCGATCTCCCTCGTGATTCATCTCCAATCCCGCCGCCGTCCACGGCTCCTCACCACAAGCTCCATCAAGCCCGCCCTCCCCGCGCCCCTCGGCAGCGCCTCCGATGATCGCGCCCGGAGGCCGCCGCCGTCCTCCCCGATAAGGCCGCCGCCGTCCTCCCCGACAAGGCCGCTGCCGTCCTGGCGGCGTGCCTAGGCCCCGCGGCGGCGGACCAGCCCGGGTGGTGCCCCTCGTCCCCGCTTGTTTTCCCCCTCCGAGAGGCTGTAGCTGACCCCCTCTCTCACGTCGCCTTATGGATGCAGATCCGTCGAGGGATACACCATCGCTGGTTGGGGAGCAGGATCTGGCGCTGGGGTTCAAGGTCAACGCCAAGGGCACTGCTGCTGCACGCCTTCATCAACGTCTTCTCCTGGCGCAACGAGACCATTAACGTGACCAAGGGATCGACTTCTTCTTGTTCTCTAGAATTTTTAGAGTAGCATTTCTTTCACCTTTGACGAACATCTCATTCTGGTGTGCTCCCTTGTGGATTGGTAGGAAGCCGCTACACATTTTTTTTGGGGTCTCAATACGATTCAAGTACGTTAAAATTCCCCTGTTGAGGATCGTTGATTCTCGTACAGCGAAACTTGCCTTACTAGGTGGTTAGGTGTGATTAATTAGCACCATTTGTAGCACTCGCGAAGTTATATCTTCAGTTATGAACTTTCATTTGCTCATGAAATTCAGTTACCATCCGTCTATGCAAATCTACACAAGAAAGGCATAAACCTTATGTATCTTTGCAAGCATT
Organism: Triticum dicoccoides; assembly: GCF_002162155.2. Taxonomy (NCBI): domain Eukaryota; kingdom Viridiplantae; phylum Streptophyta; class Magnoliopsida; order Poales; family Poaceae; genus Triticum; species Triticum dicoccoides. Next base: position 677,415,685 of record NC_041391.1, read on the forward strand.
TACCTGTAAGATGTTGCTGATATCTGCATTTACTTATGTGTGTTGAATTGATAAGGTGGTATGACATGAGGACTCAGGCTTGGTCAACATTCCTGCAGGTTTAGGTATCTCATAAGAAATGCTACTCTAAAAATAACCTACATTCCTGCATGCTTATGCCATTTTTCTTTCCTGAAATACCTTTTCACTTTCTTGTGATAATAATTAATAGCAACAAAATAGTTGTTATAATAGAGCCCTTGCAGTAGTAAAAACAGGTATGTAAGTTATTTTTACGAGATTTTGCACTGAAAAGTTGGCACTGTGTCCTACCCTCATAAGTGTCTTCGATTAATATGAGGTGAGTGTCGGTGTCAAAACCGGTGGATCTCGGGTAGGGGGTCCCGAACTGTGCGTCTAGGCGGATGGTAACAGGAGATAAGGGACACGATGTTTTACCCAGGTTCGGGCCCTCTTGACGGAGGTAAAACCCTACGTCCTGCTTGATTGATATTGATGATGTGGGTATTACAAGAGTAGATCTACCACGAGATGAAGGAGGCTAAACCCTAGAAGCTAGCCTATGGTATGATTGTTGTTCGTCCTATGGACTAAAGCCATCCGGTTTATATAGACACCGGAGAGGGCTAGGGTTACACAGAGTCGGTTACAATGGTAGGAGATCTACATATCCGTATTGCCAAGCTTGCCTTCCACGCCAAGGAAAGTTCCATCTGGACACGGGACGAAGTCTTCAAACTTGTATCTTCAAAGTCTTGGAGTCCGGCCGATGATGATAGTTCGGCTATCCGGACACCCCTTAGTCCAGGACTCCCTCAGTAGCCCCTGAACCAGGTTTCAATGACGACGAGTCTGGCGCGCATATTGTCTTCGGCATTGCAAGGCGGGTTCCTCCTCCAAATAACTTATAGAAGATCGTGAACACCAGGATAGTGTCCGGCTCTGCAAAATAATTTCCACATACCACCATAGAGAGAATAATATTTACTCAAGTTCAATCCGCTGACATATTTTGTGGTCTGACATCACACCACTACCAAGTTTTTACTCGAATCATTTTTTATTGTACCACCTCAGCGCATTTAGCGAGGCGGTTACCTTGGCACGTATTGTCGAAGCAAAGATCGTGTTCCCCTTATTCCGGGATTCCCATCAATACGGACGTGGGTAACCCAACAGCGCCATTGATTGCGGTGCTTGGGAGATAAGCGAGTTTTATCAGGCCGGTGGGGACGCATGGTTTCGTCCACCCATATAAGGGGATAAAGATCCAACCCTTTTACCTACGCCTTCTTCCTCCTTTGCTTATCCATCTCCGCGAACTCGAGCTCCAGCGCCCAAGCCCGCACATCTCACCTCATCCTTCTCCAACTATGTCCGGAGCGGGAGGCAAGTGGATGGCCTCCTCCGTTACGGAGGGGCACATCCAGAAGCTGCGCAGCGCCGGATATCTGTCCAGCGACATCGCGCACCGGCTCCCAAACGAGGGGGAGCTCATCCCCACCCCCAGGCCCCATGAGAGGGTAGTATTTATTTCCCATTTCCTCCATGGACTGGGCTTCCCAATCCACCCCTTTGTCCGGGGGCTCATGTTCTACTACGGCCTGGATTTCCATCATCTGGCCCCGAATTTCATTCTCAACATCTCGGCGTTTATCGTCGTGTGTGAGGCCTTCCTCTGCATCCAGCCCCACTTCGGCTTGTGGCTCAAGACCTTCAGTATCAAGCCGAAGGTTGTGAAGGGCAGCCAAGTGGAGTGCGGAGGCGCCATGGTGGGCAAGATGCCCAATGTTACTTGGCTTGAGGGCACTTTCGTGGAAACCACTAAGGGGTGGAAATCGGGGTGGTTCTACATCACCGAGCCGCGTGACCCTGAATGGGCAGCGGCCCCCGAATTCAGATCTAGCATCCCCATACGGCTCACCTCCTGGAAAGAGAGCGGCCGGACATGGGGTGATTCGGAGGAGTTGACCGGACTCCAAGCCTGCATCCAAAAGCTAGTGAGCAAGAAGCTCAAGCTTGTCAACGTAGTCCAGGTCATGCTCATCCGTCGGATTCTCCCGTGCCAACGATGGGGCTTCAATATGTGGGAGTTCGATTCGGCGCAGCACCAGACTTTGAGCGGGCTCTTCGACACTACGTACGAAGATGCCTGGAGGGTGCTGTTTAAGGGCGCTGAGGCCCCCGCATCCGCTACCGAAGATCGCGGATTTAGCTCGCAGCGTCCGGCTAGCGAGGTAAGCGATTTTGCCATTTATGAGACACTTGTTTTCCATAGTTTGACTCTATGCGGGATCTAAACTCCCCCTCCTTTGACAGGACTGGCTGAAGAAGGCTGAACAGACTATCTGTCCGGCCCCATTGCTAGAGGACCCAGCGGACGCCCGCTTAACGGGGCTGCTGGCTCTGGCACCCCACGTGGTGCCAGAGAAGAAGGCCAAGAAGAAGGCCATGGGCACTCGGAAGATTTACCGTTTTCAGGTGTCATCCGATGATGACTCCGAGGCAGACTCCTCCCACAAAGGCGAGGAGGAGAAGAAGGCCTCTCCCCCAGCGTGGGGAGGGAAGAAAAGGAAGGCCTCCCCAGCGAGGGAGGCCGAAGGGTCCAAGAAGGGAAGGACTCTTCCCCCGGACTGCTCTACCAACGCCGGCGATGACGACGAGGATTGGCCCCCAAGGGCCAAGCCCCTGGCGAGATCGTAAGTATCCGGATTCCCGAATAACTTCATGATTTTTCTTTTTCTTCACATGGTGTCCTTCTAATGCCGCATACAACCCTGCAGTCTGCCCAAGGATGACTTTCCCGCTTCATCGAGCGGGTCCTTGTGTGCGTCGGATATGGATTCCCTTCCGACCGCCTCCACCCCCCGTGATATGGACGATGCCGAGGTGGGATCCCGGGAAGGGACCCGCTAGGAGGAGGAGGCCCCGGAGGTGCCGCAGGGCAACCTCCCGGACTTTGCACCGGACTCGGCCCCGGAACCCATAGTGGCTCCGGAGTCCGGCGGGCGGCCCCTTCGTAAGAAGGGCAAGACCGTGACGCCGGCAGCCTCCGTCCAACCGGAGGCGCCGGATAGCTTGCTGGAGGCGCTCGACGGCGCCTCCAACAAAGAGGAACGCCACACCTTCATGAGTGCGGTGATTCAGAAGGTTCAGCTTGCCAAGAGCGGGCTGACCGAAGCCTGTAGCAGCCTTCTAACAGGCTTTGAGGTAAGAATTTTGATATATGTAAAATAGTACCGCATAGACAGTAGCCCCTGATGCTCGGTTCGGTATTCGGAAAGAAAAGCCGGACTGAGTATCTAAAAAGATATACGCAGGAGTCATAAAAAATATGTCAATATGGGATTGCAGGCTGTGCTGCTGACCTCTGCCGCACTGACTGCGGAGGTCAATACTTTGAAGCAAAGCCTCGAGTGGTCCGAGAAGGAGCTCGGTCGTGCCAAGAAGAAGCTCGAGGACAAGGAAGGTGAGTAACACCTTATTAAAATTGTACCTTACAGAAAAGGATTTGGTTGCAAGAAGAATGACAAGGATAACATGGGTATTGCAGGGGCCACGAACGAGGTGGCGATCCTGAAGGAGGCGGTGTCCGTGGCCGAACGTAATGCGGCCGCGGAGCGTACCAAGCGAGAGAAGCAGGAGGCGCGGGTGGCGGAGGTACAGCAAGAGCTCCAGGCTCTCGTGGAAAAACATGAGAGTCTGGAGCGCGACTCGAAGACTCGAGAGTCCGAGCTTGCATCGGCTCTTGAGAGTGGCAAAGTCGCTAAGGCCGAAGCCTACAAGGACCTCCAAGAAATCGAGGCGTTGAAGAAAATAGCAGCGGGTAAGGCATTTTTCATGCAAAGTAAGCATGTGAGTGTGAATTACCTATCACTTACCCGAATTCGGAGCTCTCCAGGAGCGTTCGCAGATCTGCCCCGCAGCGTGTCCGATGCTGCCGCTTTCTATAGGGCCGAGGAGGGGAGCTCGATGGAGAAGGTATTCTGGTCTCAGTATGCTGAGGCCGGACATCCGGTGCCCCTTAGCGACCAGCTGAAGCAGCTGGTCGAGCTCCACAATGTGGCCGAACAGGCCATGAAGGGCCTCATAGTTCGGCTGTGGCCTAAGGAGGCCATGCCTGGGAGCTACTTCGGCCTGGTGCGGCGGCTGGTGGATGCGTGTCCATGGGTTGAAGTCATCAAGCACTCCGCCTGCATTGAAGGTGCCCGTCAGGCCCTTGCCCACGCAAAGGTGCACTGGGGCAAGATGGATGCTCAGAAGCTTGTGACGGACGCGCCACCGCTGGGCAAGGAGTATCGCACGCCCGAGATGTATTATAAGAGTGTCCTGAAGGGTGCCCGCATTATTGCGGGTGAGTGCTCCAAAGATGTAATATTTGAGTAGACTCGCATTTTGTTATCCTATGCGCTGAAAACTTTGTTCATATGCGCTAAGCAATGCTTGTTAATTTAAAATATTACCTTCTGTGCGGCTGTTTATCAAATTGAGAGATGGCAAGTCGTCGGCTTCAGCCCCCATGCCATGAGTCCTGGGGTGTTCTGGATAAATTTGAGCACTCTTGTGCCCATTTTTGGGTCCATCTAGGGAGGCGCTCAACACAACGAACAAGGCAACCGGACTTATAATGCTTGAACACTTTCACTTAGCCATAGAATTCTATAATTTTAAATTTCGGCGAAGCCCCTAGTGTTCGGAAGGCCAAATTTGGGGCACTATCCATGCCTGGGCCGGACAAAGCCGGCTCCTCGCTCTAAGTGGCATAAGTCTTTAGGGACTCGCAAAAAACCTCTCGAACAGCGACCGGCTCTCGCCTCATCATGACGGTCAGTTTTAGCTTTCTCCACTGAGGCGCTCGCCCAGCTCAACTGGGGTGCAATCGCAGTGGTTCTCCCAGTGCTACCTTAGCCGATACAATGGAACATAAGGTACCAAAACATGGGAGCCGGGCAAACCCAAATATTGAACCAAGACATGATTCGGAGCCGATGCATATAATGCTATAAGTTCGGGGTGCCGCACTTGTGAAAGTGTTCGGACTTATCACACCATGACGCGGGAAGCATAAGCCCCTGGTGTATTTAGCCGTACCAAAGTGTACGGATGCAACATGTCATATATGTATAAGAAAGAAATGCAATTATGAGCAAAAGGATGTTGCATTGTTTATTCAAGAAATACTGCTGTGAATGCAGAACGATACAAATGGTGCGATAAGCAAGGGATGGGACTGTTAAACATGTCCCCCTCCAGGGGTAGGCTGCGGAATGGTGTATAAAACAGATTTAATGCTCGTAATGGAGACCACCTGGATATTCGTCGTAGCCTTTCTCCTTCCCTGGCTGTTGCACCATGAGTTTGGCAGGTCTGCTGCCGGACATGGCCTCTGATGAACAGAGTCCTGTGGGTAAAAATAAGAAAAAGAGAGAAAGAGAAAAAGAACGAGACACTTGAGAGCCCCTGGTGTGGTTAAGCCGCATTCTGGGCCTATCGTGGTCGTGCCCCTCCCCCATGCCCATGGTATCTCCAGAGCGTAATGATGTATGCGAAGGACCTGTCTTGAAATTTTGTAGGGGCTGGGGTTGGGGCCGCACTTCTACGCGTGCTCGGAACATTCCAGGTGGTCTTGTTGTAGGTTACTCCGTGCGCGTTTAGTCGTGTCCGGTCGCTTAACGGCCGGACTCAAGAATTGCCTTAGGAGGCTGCACTGTACTTCTGCCGCGAGAGCCGCTGTATGTTCCTCCGTTTGAAGAGAGCGTTCAGTGTTTCCGTTGACCGTGATGACTCCTCGAGGGCCTGGCATCTTGAGCTTGAGGTATGCGTAGTGCGGCACCACGTTGAACTTTGCAAACGCGGTACGTCTGAGCAGAGCATGCTAGCCGCTGCGGAACGGAACTATGTCAAAGATTAACTTCTCGCTTCGGAAGTTATCCGGGGATCCGAAGACCACTTCCAGTGTAACTGGGCCTGTACAATTGGCTTCTACACCTGGTATGACGCCTTTAAACGTCATCTTGGTAGGTTTAATCCTTGAAGGGTCTATGCCCATTTTGCACACTGTATCCTGATAAAGCAGGTTCAGGCTGCTGCCGCCGTCCATCAGGACTCTGGTGAGGTGAAATCCATCGACGATTGGGTCTAAAACCAATGCGGCGAATCTGCCGTGGCGGATGCTGGTGGGGTGGTCCCTTCGGTCAAAAGTGATCGGGCAGGAGGACCATGGATTGAACTTCGGGGCAACTGGCTCCATCGCGTATACATCCCTGAGTGCACGCTTCCACTCCCATTTGGGTATGTGGGTTGCGTATATTGTGTTCACCGTCCGCACTTGTGGGGGGAAACCCTTCTGTCCTCTATTGTTCGGCGGTCGGGTCTCTTCCTCGTCATCGCTATGCAGCCCCTTGTCGTTGTTTTCGGCAATTAACTTGCCTGCCTGCTTGAATACCCAAGAGTCCCTGTTGGTGTGGTTAGCTGGCTTTTCGGGGGTGCCGTGTATCTGGCACGAGCGGTCGAGTATTCTGTCCAAATTGGACGGACCCGGGGTAGTTCTTTTGAATGGCTTTTTGCGCTGACCGGGTTTAGAGCCTCTGAATCCGGCATTGACTGCCGTATCCTCGCTATTGTCGCTGTTAATGCGGCGTTTGTTTTTGTTGCGACGCGACCGGCCATTGCGGTCCTTGATATCCGGACTGCCAGAGTTTTTGCTGAGGTTGTTGCTGCGGTCTAGCCAGCTGTCCTCACCCGCGCAGAAGCGGGTCATGAGTGATGTGAGGGCTGCCATGGATTTCGGCTTTTCTTGTCCTAAGTGTCGGGCAACCACTCGTCGCGGATGTTATGTTTGAAGGCCGCGAGGGCCTCCGCATCCGGACAGTCGACGATTTGATTTTTCTTAGTTAGGAACCGTGTCCAGAATTGTCTGGCCGATTCGTCTGGCTGCTGAATTATATGGCTTAGGTCGTCAGCGTCTGTTGGTCGCACGTACGTGCCCTGGAAGTTATCGAGGAATGCGGCTTCCAGGTCTTCCCAACTCCCAATTGACTCTGCTGGCAAGCTGTTAAGCCAATGTCGGGCTGGTCCTTTAAGCTTAAGTGGGAGGTATTTGATGCTGTGGAGATCATCACCGGGGGCCATGTGGATATGAAGGAGATAGTCCTCGATCCAAACTGCGGGGTCTGTTGTGCCATCATAAGATTCAATGTTCATGGGTTTAAACCCTTCGGGGATTTGATGATCCATTACTTCATCTGTGAAGCATAGCGGGTGTGCGGCGCCTCTGTATTGGGCAATATCACGACGAAGTTCAAGAGAGCCTTGTCTACTGTGTTCGGCCCAGCCGGACTTACTGTGTCTGGCGCGACGGTTGTCGTCACGTGTCATGGGGCACCCACGCGATCCATAGATCGATCTTGATTGTCTTACCTTATCCTCCAATATATCTCGCAAGTCCGGAGCGTTCCCCTGTGGCCTTGTGCTTTTCGAGCGATGCCGGGGTACGGTTCTAGTGGAGGGCCTAGAGGCCTCTCTGTCGCGGCCACGGGGTGGTCGGTCAGCCATATTGTCTGCTGGTGATGCAGGTTCATATGCCTCCTCCTCTAATCGGGGGAGCAGCTTGCGATTAGGGTAGCTTTTGGAGGGGCGTTCGAGCTCATGCTCTTCGGCCACGAGTACTTCAGTCCATTTGCCGGCTAGCAGATCTTGATCAGCTCTAAGCTGCTGCTGCTTTTTCTTGAGGCTGTTTGCCGTGGCCATAAGCCTGCGTTTAAAACGCTCTTGTTCGACGGGATCCTCAGGCACGACGAATTCGTCGTCGTCGAGGCTTGCCTCGTCTCCGGAGGGAGGCATGTAATCCTCTACCTCTTCATCTGTCGTTCTCTCATGAGGGATGGCGTCTCCGTCCTCCTGTGCTGAATCTTGCTGGAGGGGGTTGTCGTCGGCACTGTCTAGGGTGTTATTATCTCCGGTGTCGGAATCTCCATTCTTGCTGTGGCGGGATTTAGAGCGGCGCCGCTGACGCCGGCGCTTGGGCTGTTTCTTGGAGGGGTCATCCTCCGCTGTTCCTTCGCCATTCCCATCCTTTGGCGCATCCACCATGTATACATCGTGAGTTGAGGTGGCTTTCCAGTGCCCAGTAGGCGCTGGTTCTTGGTCGTCTCCGGCATTGTCGTCGATACCATCGATGTCTTCGGAGTCGAAGTCTAGCATGTCGGTTAGATCATCGACAATGGCTACTAAGTGGGTGGTGGGTGGGCTTTGAATTTCTTCGTCGTCCGCATCCCAACCGTCCTGACCGCAGTCCGGCCAGGGCTCTCCTGATAACGAGAGATACTTTAGCGAACTCAAGATGTCACCGAAAGGTGAGTGTTGAAAGATGTCCGCAGTGGTGAACTCCATGATCGGCGCCCAATCGGATTCAATTGGAGGGGGCGCGGAAGGTTCGGAGTCCGGCACCTCCGAGTCACAAGCTTCATGAGGGACAAGGTCAGTGTTCGGCTCTATCATCGTAGAGGTTGCAGCCCCCGAGGCGGTGTCTAGCCACCCGTCCTCGATCTGCGCAGCCGACTCTGAATTGAAGATCGGAGCGGACTCGTGTGCGGCCTCCAGGGTACTGTCCGGCTGCAGAGCTAAATCATGCCCGTCGTGACAGTGCGGCGCGCTCGGCTGTGGCTCGAATCCATCGAAGATCAAGTCCCCGCGGATGTCAGCCGTGAAGTTCAAACTTCCAAATCTGACCTGACGGCCAGGGGCGTAGCTTTCGAAATGCTCCAGATGGCCAAGCGAATTGGCCCGCAGTGCAAAGCCGCCGAATACGAAGATCTGTCCGGGAAGGAAGGTCTCACCCTGGACTGCATCGTTGTTGATGATCGAAGAAGCCATCGAGCCTATCGGTGAGGACACAGAGGAACTCTCAATGAAAGCACCAATGTCGGTGTCAAAACTGGCGGATCTCGGGTAGGGGGTCCCGAACTGTGCGTCTAGGCGGATGGTAACAGGAGACAAGGGACACGATGTTTTACCCAGGTTCGGGCCCTCTTGATGGAGGTAAAACCCTACGTCCTGCTTGATTGATATTGATGATGTGGGTATTACAAGAGTAGATCTACTACGAGATCAAGGAGGCTAAACCCTAGAAGCTAGCCTATGGTATGATTGTTGTTCGTCCTATGGACTAAAGCCATCCGGTTTATATAGACACCGGAGAGGGCTAGGGTTACACAGAGTCGGTTACAATGGTAGGAGATCTACATATCCGTATTGCCAAGCTTGCCTTCCATGCCAAGGAAAGTCCCATCCGGACACGGGACGAAGTCTTCAACCTTCTATCTTCTTAGTCTTGGAGTCCGGCCGATGATGATAGTTCGGCTATCCGGACACCCCTTAGTCCAGGACTCCCTCAGTGAGGATGAAATGTTCTGTCAGATGTGAATTCCTGCTGTCTGGCAGGCAGATCCACATGTCTTGGAGATTCAATTCAATTGCTTCAGTACTACTAGAGTGCTACTAGCTACTGTTACCCTGGCTTTCTGCTATCTACGGGTAGATGATTCAGACTTAATTTTGATGATGTGTAGGTCATGTAGTTCCAGTTGCTTTTACTTGACCAACCTTGCTGCCTACCTAATCTGCAACTTTTACGGTGCCATGACAAGAAATATACACATGTTCCTTTGAACCACGACAAACTTCATTTATTTATACTATGTAATGCTGAGTTTCCTTGCTGCTCCAAAACTAAATTTCATTGTTTGCCAATTAAGTTGCTTGCTTGATGCCCCAAAAATTCAGTGCAATTTTGTTTACCAATTGGTTTGGTTGGATTTCTCCCAAGTTAACTGTAGTTGTTACAAAATAGATGGTTGTTGTCCAATTGGTTCAGTAATCACAGTTAACAAGGAAAGTAGCAAGGCCAACAGCTCCGAGCTGATTTGGTTCCAAGTGAGCAAATACTAGATGTGTTTGCGTTTTTGCATTTTGACTTCTGTTTCTGATGCCTCTCTGATGGTATATCCCGTGGTTTTCTTGCGCAGGTGGTGGATCTGGATCTGCGAGTGCGTGGCCCTCCCTAGCTTGCTTGGGTCTGTGGATTGCACCGGCGAGGTGACTATGCCCTTCCTCAACCGTTGATGAACTAGTAACTGAATTGTTGTCGTGATAACTTGCAATCGAATCAACCATGAGTTATTGCCTTTTCTAAGCGCTGCTCTACTTATTAACTGTGGTTATGGTAGCATTGTGGCACTGTTGCTTAATTAGTGGCTATAGTTGCTAACTAGCATGTGATCTGGAGTAAAATCAGCTGTCTCTTAAATGGTTTCTATAAGCTGGATGTCATTAGTTATGTCCAAGTTGTGTTAATGGGCTGCTGCTTTGTGATGTAACGACCAAACTCTTGGTTTTGCAGTTTGATTGCTGCATTTATTTCAACTTCTGGTTGACATTTCTACTTGATTATAGAATTTTACAATGGTACTTATGCTGAAATTTCTGAATCTGATTCTGACTATGATGCTTCTTTGATGACATATATCCTGTTGCTTTTGTTGCATAGGATTCTTGATCTCGGTCATGGATCTGTGAGTGTCAGTGTGTGACCCTCCCTAGCTTGGTGAGATCTACGGATTCCACCGGTGAGGTAACCATGCCCTTCCTCATGCATTGATGAACTAGTAGCTGAATTGTTGTTGTGATCACTTGCAATTGAATCACCCTGGAGTTGTTGCCCTTGTTGTCTCCTGTGCACTGCTCTCCTTATTAACCGTGGGTGTGGTTGCACCTCTGCAGCGTTGTTGTTTAATTAGTGGCTACTGCTACTAACTAGTATTTGCTCACTTGGAACCAAATCAGCTGATAGTTTCAGTTTTCTTTTGTTCTCTTTCTAGTTTAAGCATGAGGATATTCCAGTGTCTATGTATTCCTCTCGTGCTCATAAGTCAGAACTAATAAATTTGACACATGCTCACTTACATGAAATACACATGGCTATTAATGGAATTTCAACAAAAATGAAGCCGTGGTGTATGAATTCTATTGCTAGTCTAGACATGCATGCATGCCATGGTCATCCTTGGGAGTGCCTAAAGTTTGGTCTCAATTGGTGAGACCGACAAGAAAAACCTGCTTGTAGTACATGGTGCATGTGGATGCATGCATGCGATTGTCCCAAATAGATTTGATTTAAACATATTACAAGTATCAAACAGAAAAGAAAATTTCTAATTAGGAAGGACAAACATGAAAAGTGAAATAAAAGATATGATGATATCGTACATTATTTAAAGTAATAACTGTCGGAACAAAGAAAAGAGGATAATATAGAAAACATAAGAAAAATTTGAATGAATAAGTGCAATGAAAGACAACATATTATCTTACATTTAAAAATTTATTCAAATATAAAAAATATAAGATATATTAGAATGAAGAAGTGAAATAAAAGATAACATATTAGAATAAAGAAGTTAAAAAAACATAAAAAATGTATCTTACAAAGTAAAAATATTTCAAATATAAAAAAGATAAGAAACACACCTTTTTAATTTATATTTTGTAAATATTATAAATATTAAAAAGAGAACAAACAAATGAAATAAAACACAGCATAATCTGGAAGATTTTTTAATTATAGTAAACACTCTTAGAAATAATATAGAAAAAAGAGATTAGATTTTAAATACTAGAAATATAAAAAATAAAAGAAAATTTGGAATTAAGAAGTAAAATAAAATAGAATATAAAACGCAAACAAATCAAATAATTTAAAATAGTGAATTATTTCAGCGTGCGGGTCGGGCTGCCCTGGGCCAGCACACCCGAATTGGGCCCAAGGCAGAGCCATGCAGGCACAGCCGTGGGGTGGTGGGAGTGAGTACGGGTGGGAGTTTAGTCCAACCTCACCAAGCGAGAGGACGCCACACCGGTTTATATATCCGGCTATGACACCCCACTCGAGCTCCTCTCAAATGCAGGTAGTACATTGCCTAACTCTAATCCCCTCTGCCCCATGGGGCCTACCAGAAGATATTCTGCACCATGGGCCTCCATCCTGGCCCCTGAACGGTTGGGTTCCTAGCCGTATGCAGGCCGTGGTGTTAGATTTCTCCTGCCTCCGGCAGGTGGGCATTTTTTTGCAATAAACATTTGTTTTGATCTTCTTCAAAACACGTGCTAAATTTTACACATACTCACTTGCATGCAATACACATATTTTTTTCAATTGACATGTGTTTTGATCTACATCAAATCTTCTAATAAATTTTACACATGCTCACTTACATGTAATACACATGGCTATTAATGGAATTTCAACAAAAATGAGGCTGTGGTGCATGAATTCTGCTCCTAGTCAAGTCATGCATGCATGCCATGGTCATCGTAGGGTGTGCATAAAATTTGCAATCATTTGGTGGGACCGGGAAAGAAAACCTCTTTCAGACTTGCCTTTCGGCAGACCCGAATGCTCCGACTTGTACATGGTTTCCAAACTTTTGCACACATGACCTCTTGCACAAACAAAGCTAGGTTTCCAAGGTTTTATATTTTTTTAATTTTTGTTTGAATTTATACTGCCCTCTAGACTGACTGGTCAAAACATCGGTCTATACCTCAAGGGGGCCTTGTAAAATTTCCTTTTTCCTAATTTTCTTTAATAGACATGTTTGGCACATGTGGGTCACCAGGTAAAAGAAAACTTGGGTGATTTGGAGATGGTGGAAAAATGATCTTTGTTCAAAAACTGGCTTAAGTTACCAAATGGTCCCTCCAGAATGCGGTGATTTTTTCGACCACCTCCAAATCACCTCAACTGTTGCACAAATGATCTCTTGCATAAACAAAGCTAGGTTTCCACGGTTTTATATTGTTTTAATTTTTTTTAATTTTTACCGCCCTATAGACTGACTGATCAAAACATCGGTTTATACCTCAAGGGGGCATTGTAAAATTTCCTTTTTTCCAATTTTTTTTGATAGCCATGTTTGGAACATGTGGGTCACCATGTAAAAGAAATTTTGGGTGATTTGGAGGTAATGGAAAAAATGACCTTTGTTCAAAAACTGGGTTAAGTTAGACCAAATGGTCCCTCCGGAATGCAGTGATATTTTCGACCACCCCCAAATCACCTCAACTTTTGCACACATGACCTGTTGCACAAACAAAGCTATGTTTCCAAGGTTTTATTTTTTTTATTTTTTTAATCTATACTTTCCTATGGACTGACTGATCAAAACATCGGTCTATACCTCAAGGGGGCATTGTAATATTTCTTTTCTCCAATTTTTCTTTGATAGCCATGTTTGGCACATGTGGGTCACCATGTAAAAGAAAACTAGGATTATTTGGAGGTGGTGGAAAAAATGACCTTTGTTCAAAAACTGGCTTAAGTTAGACCAAATGGTCCCTACGGAATGCGGTGATTTTTTTCGACCACCTCTAAATCACCTCAAATTTTGCACACATGACCTCTTGCACAAACAAAGCTAGGTTTCCAAGATTTCATATTTTTTTTTATTTTTTTTGAATTTATACTGCCCTATAGACTGATTGATCAAAACATCGGTCTATACCTCAAGGGGGCATTGTAATTTATTTTTCCAATTTTTCTTTGATAGCCATGTTTGGCACATGTGGGTCACCATGTAAAAGAAAACTTGGGTGATTTGGAGGTGGTGGAAAAAATGACCTTTGTATAAAAACTGGCTTAACTGACCAAATGGTCCCTCCGGAATGCGGTGATTTTTTCGACCACCTCCAAATAACCTCAACTTTTGCACACATGACCTCTTGCACAAACAAAGCTAGGTTTCCAAGGTTTTATATTTTTTTTATTTTTTTTGAATTTATACTTCCCTATAGACTGACTGGTCAAAACATCGGTCTATAGCTGAAGGGGGCATTGTAATTTTTTTTCCAAATTTTCTTTGTTAGCCATGTTTGGCACATGTGGGTCATCATGTAAAAGAAAATTTGGGTTATTAGGAGGTGGTGCAAAAGATCACCATGTAAGTTAGACCAAATGGTCCCTCCAGAAGGCGGTGATTTTATCGACCACCTCCAAAATTTCCACTTTTTAAAATATATTAGAAATGGAAGATTCAATCTTGCTAACTTATGAACATTGAAAAAAAAAGATTTTCACAATTTTTCTAATTCTTATAATATATTTCAAATGGAAGTTTCAATCATGCTAACTTATGAACATTGACAAAAAAGAGTTTCAACATTTTCTAATTTTAAAAATATATTTGAAATGGAATATTCAATCATGCTCACTTACGAACATTGAAAAAAAAGGATTTTAAACATTTTCTAATTTTAAAAATATATTTGAAATGGAATATTCAATCATGCTCACTTATGAACATTGACAAAAAAGGATTTTAAACATTTTCCAATTTTTATAATATATTTGAAATGGAATATTCAATCATGCTAACTTAAGGACATTGACAAAAATGATTTTCAACATTTTCTAAATTTAATAATATATTTGTAATGGAAGATTCGATCGTGCTAACTTATGAAAACCTCAAGTCAATGTTTTTCACTATCTATCCTATATAGATAAGGCTTGTTCTTTGCACACACCATTACCAAGCACATGCCCACTCTATGCAGCATGTCTCATCACTCAAGCAACATTGAAGCACCTACTGTGATCATTGCAGCATCAGAATATAAACACTACAACAAATCATAGCTGACCTGCATCTAGACAGTTGATATACTTCAGAGACATACTAGATTAATTAAGTCTCTGCCATACTTATGAGTCTGCCATACTACTTAAGAGTCTGCCATACTACTTAACAGTTCACAAACACTCCGACCTTCTAGATTCACAGTTCATAACCATACTAGCGCAAAAGTTAAACATCATCAACTATATTGATGATTACTACCACTACCAGCTTCACAGAGGGTGACTAGATGGGACCCATAGCCTTCAGGAGGGCTGCATGCTCTGCCCTGATCTTCACGTCGCTCCCACTCTTTGTTAAACCGCGTGCATGCGACATAAGTTGCTCATACAGCCCATCCTTGGGAATTGGCTTACTGGTGCAGTATGGGCACCTGAACTTGCCGCACTTGTAGTACGCCGCCTTCCCCTTCTCCCTGATCTTGTTGGCTTCATGCTCAATGAAGGACTTGTGGTTCCACTCTTCCACCTCATCTCCAGATTTGTACTGCACATACAAATGATTTGCATAAATACATACTTCCCATTTAGAGTAATGTAATTAACAAACATCAGATAATTGCCATTTACTAGAATTTAATGAACAATCAAACCTAATAGCCCATTTATAGCTAATTAATGCACAAACAACAGAATAATTCCATTTAGAAGAATTTAATGGACAAACAACAAAATAGTTCCATTTATATGCATTCATATATGGTTTCATGAAAAAACATCACACATATCCCATTTACAGCTAATTAATGCACAAACAACACAACTTTTAGAGGAATTAATTGAAAGTATAATAAAACTTTCCATTTTAGAATAATTCAATGGACAAACAAAACAATATTTCCATTTATGTGCATTCAGATATGGTTTCATGATCAAAGACCACAAATATGCCATTTAGAGCTAATTAATAAACAAACAACACAACTTTATGATATCAATGAATGAACTACATAACTTTCCAATTTAGAGGCATTCATATAGGGCATCATCAACAAACAACCTCTCACACAGATTAATAAACAGACAAAAACAGCTTGGTGACACCTCCTCGTCGTCGTCAGAATCAGACGGGTCGTTGAACCCATCGATGTCTAGCTTCCTCTTGTGGCCAGCAGCTTCCTCATTCTGCAATATAAGTAATTAATTCAATTATACTACTAACTACATAACACAGTATGCAAAGGTCAAGCAATCTGCAATGTGCTTCTAATAACCTAAAATGATACTTTGACCTAAAATTAAACTGTATCCAAAGGTCAAGCATTCTGCAATGATAGCTTGGTCAAACTAAAAATTTAGATCATGCTGACTGTGGTCCTTCAAACTATAATGCCAGCCTAGGCACCAATAATAATCTTGTGAGTGCTCAAGTCTATCAATGGAGGTAGTACATTCTTTGTTGTACCCTGCAACTATATCAGTGAGCCATTATGGTTGACAACAAGCAATTGCATTTACTTCATCTGGCTCATGTAATGTACATAGTGGTGCATCAGCTGCCCTATTCTCTGAACCATATATTGGATGGTATGTTGTAATGCCATGAGCTTCAGGAAAGGAATCTTTGTGCAATTTTTGGAGCTAGGTGTGGAACTATTTCATATGACATTCATGCATGGAGTTATGCAACATAAATTTAATATGACTTGGTCATCTGGCATAGTTGCATGTCTAGCAAACCTACTTATGGTTTGCTTTATAAGTACAGCAATCCTACAGATAAAAAATAAACCTACCTACAATTTTAGTTTATAGATAATGAAGTGAAGCTGCTAACTATTTTTAAATTGCGCACTAGTTAAACGCACTGTGTTCATTTCAACAATTAATTGATACACTTCAAATGAAGGAAGTAGGATTTAAACCTCATTCGTACAATATCAACTTTAATAGATACACTGGGTGTCTGCTCAGCCCCTACCGTGGCCCACTTTGGGAATATGCACAACAAATCTAACAACATATCCAGCACAGAACAGAATCTTAGCACATGCGGCAATCCAGATTCTAATATAAATAACCTAACTAAACATCTAATTAAAAAACCTAATTACTACATCCACTGGATGATTCAATCACAGATTCTACATATAACTGCCTATAAATTAATCCAATACAAAAAAACCCTAACTACTACATCTACTGGATGATTAAATCATAGATTCTACATATCAGTGTCTATAATTGAATCCAATACAAAAAACCCCAACTAAACATCTAATTAAAAAACCCCAACTAGTAGATCTACTAGATGGTTCAATCAAAAAATCCAAACTTAACCTTCACTATAAATCAATTAAACATCTAAAAACCCTAATTATCAGAAGGGGATCGATGCAGCTACTAGCAACAACAACAAAAAACCTAACACCTAAATCTACTGCTTAATGGGGGTAACTAGAAACGGAGGGGACTGCTGGCAAGGATTACATGCAGGTCGACGTGCTCGCCGCCGGCCTCCGCAGGTCCATGAGATGGGCCGCTCGACGCCGTCACGCCAAGCTCCAGCACGGCGGAGTCCGCCACGGCCACCTTCTTCTCCTCCACATCCGCCGTTGCAGCGATCGATCCAGCGCGTGGGGATGCAGCACCTCCTGCACCCGCACCGCCGACGAGGGCCTGCACGGCATCTGCCAAGGTCTCTGCGCCCGTCCTCTCCAGATCTCCGTCCGCGACGGCGGCTTCTCCACGGCCTTGCTCCATCCGAGCCAGAAGCACGCAGGAGAAGAGAGGGAGGCAGTGGTGGTGAGCGAGAAGGTGGGATGACCGATGAGGGAGACGATGAGGCAGAGGAGAGAGGAGGGAGAGGGAGGCGATTTGTGGGAAATGGGGTGGCCGATGCGGCCAGTGCCCGTTCCCCTCCTCTTATACTAGGGGCCTTTTTTTGGAAAATATCCACGCACACGTGCACGCGCACGACCGCGGCGAAATGGAACCGCCAGCGTATAATACACGTACACGCCCGGCGTACAATAATACACGGGCCGGTGCGGACTCGTAAGGGCTCTACGACTCGTCTACACGCGCTCTACGCCCACCTGAAATGACCATCATGCCCCTCGTTAAGAACCGCCATCAACGCATCTGAACCGTCCTTGTGTTTTTCCCACTCACGTTCAGCCAGGGGGAGCACCGGAGCAGAAACGTTGGATCACCAGCTAGCTCTCTCTTTCACGTCGACGTAGGCAGCTAGTTTACTTAGCAGAATATTGATCTATAGTACTTGTATAGATTTTTAATCACGGCCGACGACAAGGATCTATAGTACTTGTATAGATTAACAGGATTGCGCGAGCTAGCGACAGGTCGACAGGCAAAATGGGATCAAATTTTCACATGTATCCGTCCGTAGCTGGGATCGTCCGCCCCCTGCGGGTATGAGTTTTACATATTTTTTCTGTGAATTCTTCTAGAAAGATCCAGTACATATCCTCGTTAGCACCCACACAATTGTATACTCGCATTTCTTACTAATTTACTAGGTCATGTCCCCCGACTGAAGAGGGCAATCAGTGTGCGTTGGATCGGATCTGGGATCCTGAATTTTTGCCCAGTTCCGTTCCTGCAATAAGGAGCGCACGCAAGAGCTGAGCTTCGCCTGCTTTTGCCCTCCCCCATTGGTGGGAGGAGCTCGATCACCCACTCACCTCATGGCTCAGGTCCGGCATTTTGTTTTCTTGTGAGAATATCGTACGGCTACCCTGTGCAACTTTCTTTTATCCGGGACGCCGACCGACATGCCTAATTCCGGCAGCGTGATTGCCTTGCGTGGCCGAGCACATGCACGCGTGAATCGGCCATGACTCAGCCAGCAGAATGGCCGCTTCTCTCGTCGGACTCCGTCGGAGAGCCTTTCGTGTGTGCCTAACTTTTTTTGGTTATTTTGTGCAGTACTGTACCATGTACGCACTACATTATTGGCTTATTGCTTGCCTGAAAATCATGTGGAGTAGTATATGACAGTCAGATCATGCATGTTGTCCTTGGCCACCATGTGTGTATGTGTGGGCGACAGTGTCACTGATCTGTTCTACAGAAGAATCAACCATGAGCTAGTACTCCATCCATCCGAAAATACTTGTTATCAAAATGGATAAAAGGGGATATATCTAGAACGGATGGAGGGAGTACAAAAAAACATCTGGAAGGAAAGTGTTGGAATATTCAGTATATGTCTGTATGCTTACAAGATTTATATCACTGCCCATTTTATCTCCTTGAAATTGTTGATGTGGAATTGAAAGCATCATATACATGTACTGTGTACATGGAAACTTGGACCGAAGTTAGTGAGGAAGCCGTTACTTTATGCTGGAAGTACAGTACATGTGTGTACTAGAAATTAAATGTTGCTTAGATAACCTGGTTACAGCACGATAGGAATGACCAGTTTGACCATAATTTGGCAATATGGATTGTTTAAAAGCCTGCAGATTTGAATTGGAATTTATTGCCGGCAAATGACTCACACATGCGTGATGAGACCTTGTTGCAGATTAAGTTGAGAACTTGAGACTCCTATTTGGTTACTAATGATCATGGTTGGTTGTGTGCTAATCAGAAGTGTTTGTTTAAACAGATTGATTGTCTGGAAACTTATCTGTACACGGTTTAAACTAAACCGGAATAACTCTATACATATATACTGGTCTCTACCCTCTAGCCTCAATACTATTGTGAGCGGAACCACGGATTAGGATGATGAACAGAGGGTAGGCCGTAAGTTCAACAAAGAGCCGCTCAATTTTCTCAGGGCTACAGTTTGATGGTGCAAGCTAAATTAGAAACCTTGATAAGCCTAGATCAGTTCTATGTCTATGTCGATCAGTGACTTGATTAGTTTGAATATTTGGTACATGCTTAGCCAAAACCTAGGACTCCTAACGTCAGAGGACACTTTACACGATTGGGACATATGGCTTAATTACTTAGCGGATGATACTGCATGCATCATTATCTCTTGGCTGTTTAATAAGGTAGAGGTCGAAGAAGCTTATTTCAACATTACATGCAAAAATATCTCTCGAGATAAGCTTAGGGTATCAATCACTGATCTATATGCTTTGTCTGACTTAGCCCAGAGTGGTATTAGCAGTAGTACTTGATGAGTTATCGCCGTGGAAGACTAGAATGTTCCACGAGTAATATATACAATCGATGAATGCAACCGGGCACACACATACATCTCCTACAATAATCGATCAGCTTTTCTTCACAGTAATCAATTGTTTGGTTGATTTTACCAAGGACACCGGATCATCATCACCATCTGGTGAGTAAACGTTAACAATGGCTTAATCAACTATAACTTTTCAGTTTTTTTAACAGCGATTAACTCGATGTGCATTAGTTAGGAGCCATGGGTTAGGTTAAGTTAGATAGCTTTCCACCTCTGGCCGGCCAGCAGCTCGTTGCAGATGGCCATCAATATAATCACGTCCCTTGCATAAGGTCAATCCTTGATGTAATTATTTGTTGGTAGCTTATCAAGCTGGGCACTTGGTGCAGAAGGCTTATCTAGAGGGAATGAATGTTCAAGTGGGAAGTGGAATGGTTGTTTTCTTCCCATGAAAACTTTATTAATTAGTGAACTAAGGAGGGCCTTCTCCCTATACTAATTCACATCATTTTACCAAAGAAGGGAACCGGAGTTAAAGTGTACTCTCCGTATCAAAATAAGTGTCTTAACTTTGTACTAACTTTTTGGTATGGAGGGAGTATTTCCCATGATTAATGTCTATGCGAGCCCCCTTGTACATACTCCCAATTCCTGCCTCAAAGGTTACCAAACGTGTTGTTCTCATGTCTTCATCTCATTTATTTGGTGAAGATCATGCATGAATCAATCTCGCGAACCCGAGGGGCAAGGTTGTGCTTCAACACAAGGTTGATGGCCGCAATGTCAAAGCAAGGCAACTGGCGGCGACATCCTGAATGCCGCTCGCCTTCTCATCAACCAAGAGAGTGAGGGCGTCAGTTGGGCCAAGATCTCTTAACTCCAGATTGACCTGCCGATTTTTAGCCTGATAAGCATGACATGCATGCCTCATATGTAGGGTTTTGTAGTCAATTGACTTGAATCTCAGAACTTGAGTAATTCATCATTGATTGCCTCATGGTTTAATCGAACAATAAC
>NC_041391.1:677436720-677439250 GCF_002162155.2 Triticum dicoccoides
GACAACCATGGGTTATTTGATATTTACTATATTTTTATGACTGTTTTGATATCGAAATGAAGCCGAGTTTAGGCTCACCTAAAAAGAAGATAAATGAAAGATATTAATGTACCTTTTGACGGTAAAGATCAATCAGGTGTGGCTACAATAATTGCCTTGATAACTGTTATTAGTTTGAAAGTTTTAAGTATTGTGACGATCCCCTCAAAACAGAAAAATGGTATTGTGATGATCCACTAATGACGAGAACAAACAAACAAATCGTTGCTACTTGCCGGACAGAGCCATCTGGACAAGCAAGGTCTTTTTTCTTAAGACAATTTATTTAGTTACGGAGCTAGCAAGGTGACCGTAAAATCAGGCACCTCAGACTACTTACTGTGTAGATGCCCCAAACATTATACAAAAATATATAGACAAGTGGCTCGTTACCTTCCCATGGGCCACTTTCTAGAACATACTGCTCCCTGCGTTTCTAAGTAGAAGTTTTTTAGAGATTTTAATACAGACTACATACGAATACATATAGACATATTTTAGAGTGTAGATTCATTCATGTTGCTTCGTATATAGTTCATATAGAAATCTCTAAAAAGACTTATATTTAGAAACGAGAAAGTACTAAAAGTACGTATTCTCTCATGAGTCATGACCCATACTGTAATATAAACCCGTGGCTAAACCAGAGGTCGCTGGTCAACCAACGTTTACATGGCGTAAAACTCCAGTAAATAATCGCATGTCAGAGCACGCACAATCGGACATCTCAAACCCTTTATATGTTCGGGTGAACGGTCCAGTCAATGTCCAGCCACAAAAATATGACCCAGCCGAGCTACTCAAGCTGGCTCTATATTTCCGGGCTGATCAATACCCCTCAATTTTTTGGGTAATCGGCACCCCTCATATCCAGACTAAATTTGTGGTGAATATGAGGAGGACTGGACACGCTCGGACGCGCCCGCCATGTCCAGTCTGACAAGTAGGACCGACAATAAACTGCAACAATTCTTCCTAACATTGTCGAACAAGCCATTTGCCTCTCCTCTCTTCTCTGTCGCAACTCTAGCTCCACCACCGTTGTGACCCCTCAACGCCACCACCACCGCGGCCACAAACCTCCTCACGGGCTGTCATGTCGCACCGGATGCCGGCGCGGTACGTCTAGCTATTCTCATACTGCACCTTGCCTTCTATGTGTTCAAAAATTTGACCGACCAGTTTTATGATTCTTTTTTACGAAAATGATAGATTCAGGTTGTTCATCGGGATGAGGATTGTAGAAACACGGAGCTTGATTGAAATCAGGGAGGAAGTTCTCTTTTTCAAAGAAAAAAAACAGAACTTCCTCGAAATAAGATTTCACTCTACTTTATATATAAAGCAACAATCGAACAGATGACCGAATGATACAAAATAGTGAGGAAGGTCCCATACAACGTTGATCCCAAGATTATCAGATCGCGTAGGACACAAGCGACTACGCTACCTAAAGAGATCATAAGAAGATCTGAGTACAATGCCACACTACACCGTGTCATGCCAGCCGACCTTGCTTCTAGGCCGCGCTTGTGTGCCGAGGCCCTTTCACTAGTAGAAAAAGGGGCTAATCTGAGACACATTAGTGCCGGTTTGATTTTGAGCCGGCACTAATGTGGCCATTAGTGCCGGTTCCAACGGCTATGCGGGTGGACATCATTAGTACCGGTTCGTGGGCAACAATTAGTACCGGTTCATGCCACGAACCGGTACTAATGATCCTGTGTCAGGCTGTGGGCCCCACGAACACCTTTAGTACCGGTTCATGGCATGAACCGGTACTAGAGTTTCTTATTAAGCTGATTTTTAGTCCCACATCGCTAGGAGAGAGGCAGTAGCAGCTGTTTATAAGCCGTGAGTGCAGGGACGATGAAGGAGAGCGCAATGCTCACTTGCAGGTTGCTTAGCTTCAAGCCTTTCGGAATAGAATAGATTGCACAAAGCTGTGTGCAGTGTAGTCTACCCTATTTCAAAAGGCTTGAAGCTAACTAACGAGCATTGCGCCTTTTTTATTTTTAATAACTTATTAGAACTCCGGACTTCTTGTGTTACGGCAAAAACTGGATGCACATCGTGTACAAACTGGACAATCTCTTCCGAAGTATCAGGGCCGGTTTCGGACAAAAACTCGTCTGTTACACCGGCACTTCATTTTTTAAACTTATTACAACTTTATACTTTTTTGCGTTCAGTACGCACCATTCTAAGCCACGTCATTAATTTTTGACCCTTTCTGACATCATTTTGCTCCCCTAGCACGAACTGGTACTAAAGAGGTTGTGGCAGGGCTATTTTTAGTCCCACCTCGCATACGAGTATAGCATGTGCGAAAGAGTAGAGAGGGTCACGGCAAAAAAGAAAAAACTATATAAAAAATTACTCAAAAATAAATAGAAGAAAACAAATAAAGCAGAAAAGAAAAAACTATATATAAAAAAGAAGAAGAAGAAGAAGAAGGAGAAGAAGAAGAAGAAGAAGAAGAAGAAGAAGA
>NC_041391.1:677440203-677441024 GCF_002162155.2 Triticum dicoccoides
AAAGAAATTATATAAAAAAACTACAAAGCAAAAATATTCACAAAGAAACTAAATACAGAAAAAAAAACTACTCAGAAAAAAATAGAAGAAAAAAATAAAGCAGAAAAGAAAAAACTATATAAAAAATACTCAAAAATAAATAGAAGAAAAAAATAATGCACAAAAGAAAAAATTATATAAAGCAAAATATTCACAAAGAAACTAAATACAACAAAAAAAACTACTCAGAAATAAATAGAAGAAAAAAATAAAGCAGAAAAGAAAAAACTATATAAAAAAATTACTCAAAAATAAATAGAAGAAAATAAATAATGCAGGAAAAAAATTATATAAAAAAATGTTGGGGCGCTGCCCCGTGGGCCTGCTAGACCTAGGGTGTGCAAATGTAGGCCCAGAAGGGCCAGCAGGCTCACAGGAGAGCGCACCCTAGTTAATTAGGCCTAGAAGCCTCCTATATAGAGGAGTTCGAAAGGGCAGCCGCGGCTGGGTTTATAAACCAGTGCGGCTGCCCTTCGCTCGGCGAGTGGGACTAAAAGTAGCGCACTGCGGGTGGCAGCGCACAACCATTAGTACCGGTTGGTGGCTCCAACTGGTACTAATGTGTTTCCCTTTACTTACGAAACAACAGTTATCATCGACCACTTCGTTTCACTTCTCGCGCGGCAGCATCGGTCTATCGCACCGACGCCGCCGACGCCGCGCCGCCGTGCCATCGCCCCCGTCGCCCGTCGTTGCCGCCCCCGCCGCCCTCGCCGCCCCCGCCGCCCGTCGTCGTCGTCCCCGTCGTCGCCGCGCGCCCCCGCCGCCCGTCGTCGTCGCCG
>NC_041391.1:677441308-677485128 GCF_002162155.2 Triticum dicoccoides
TCGCCGGCCATCCCCGCCGCCCCGCCACCCGTCGTCGCCGCCCCCGCCGCCCGTACACCCGCTCGATAGTACCACACACACACATACACACACACACACAAACACACACGCATACACACACATACGCACACAGTACTACACACACATGAACGTATACACACATACACACACACATATATTTTTTTACTTATTTTCTGTTTCCTATTGTTTAGATGAATTAATTAATATAACTAGTTTATTTTTAGAATGTTAGAAATGTTAATTAATGTTAGATGAATTAGAACTAGTTTATTTTTAGTAAGAAAATTTAGGTATATGAGATTATTTGAACTAGTTGAATTAATATAACTAGTTTATCTTTAGTAAATGCTTAGTTGAACTAGTTGAATTAATAGAACTAGTTTATTTTTAGTAAGAAAATTTAGGTATATAAGATTATTTGAACTAATTAAAATTTAGGTATATGAGCTTATTTGAATTAATAGAACTAGTTGTTGGACATATGCCCTAGATGCAATAATAAATGGTTATTATTATATTTCTTTGTTCATGATAATTGTCTGTTATTCATACTATAACTGTGTTATCCGGAAATCGTAATACACGTGTGAATACATAGACCACAACATGTCCCTAGTAAGCCTCTAATTGACTAGCTCGTTGATCAACAGATAGTCGTGGTTTCCTGACTATGGGAATTGGATGTCATTGATAACGGGATCACATCATTAGGAGAATGATGTGATGGACAATACCCAATCCTAAGCATAGCTCAAAGATCGTGTAGTTCGTTTAGCTTGAGCTTTTCCAAATGTCAAGTATCATTTCCTTAGACCATGAGATTGTGCAACTCCCGGATACCGTAGGAGTGCTTTGGGTGTGCCAAACGTCACAACGTAACTAGGTGACTATAAAGGTGCACTACGGGTATCTCTGAAAGTGTCTATTGGGTTGGCACGAATCGAGGCTGGGATTTGTCACTCCATATGATGGAGAGGTATCTCTGGGCCCACTCGGTAATGCATCATCATAATGAGCTCAATGTGACCAAGTGTCTGGTCACGGGATCATGCATTACGGTACGAGTAAAGTGACTTGCTGGTAACGAGATTAAACAAGGTATTGGGATACCGACGATCGAGTCTCGGGCAAGTAACGTATCGATTGACAAAGGGAATTGTATACGGGATTGATTGAATCCTCGACATCATGGTTCATAAGATGAGATCATCGAGGAGCATGCGGGAGCCAACATGGGTATCCAGATCCCGCTGTTGGTTATTGACCGGAGAGGCATCTCGGTCATGTCTGCATGTCTCCCGAACCGGTAGGGTCTACACACTTAAGGTTTGGCGACGCTAGGGTTGTAGAGATATTAGTATGCAGTAACCCGAAAGTTGTTCGGAGTCCCGGATGAGATCCCGGACGTCACGAGGAGTTCCGGAATGGTTCGGAGGTGAAGACTTATATATAGAAAGTGCAATTCCGGCCATCGGGAAAGTTTCGGGGGTCACCGGTATTGTACCGGGACCACCAGAAGGGTCCCGGGGGTCCACCGGGTGGGGCCACCTATCCCGGAGGGCCCCATGGGCTGAAGTGGGAGGGGAACCAGCCCCTGGTGGGCTGGTGCGCCCCCCTTGGCCCCCCTGCGCCTAGGGCTGGAAAACCTAGGGGTGGGGGGAGCCTCCACTTGCCTTGGGGGGCAAGCCACCCCCTTGGCCGCCGCCCCCCTTGGAGATCCCATCTCCTAGGGCCGGCGCCCCCCTAGGGGGCCTATATAAAGAGGGGGGAGGGAGGGCGGCCGTACCCATGCTCTTGGCGCCGCCCGTCCCCCTTGCTACACCTCTCCCTCTCGTAGAAGCTCGGCGAAGCCCTGCCGAGATCGCTGCTGCATCCACCACCACGCCGTCGTGCTGCTGGATCTCCCTCAACCCCTACTTCCCCTTGCTGGATCAAGAAGGAGGAGACGTCTTCCTCAACCGTACGTGTGTTGAACGCGGAGGTGCTGTCCGTTCAGCACTAGGATCATCGGTGATTTGGATCATGACGAGTACGACTCCCTCAACCCCGTTCTCTTGAACGCTTCCGCTCGCGAACTACAAGGGTATGTAGATGAACTCCTTTCTCTCGTTGCTAGATGAACTCATAGATTGATCTTGGTGAAAGCGTAGAATTTTTTTATTTTCTGCAACGTTCCCCAATAGTGGCATCATGATCTAGGTCTATGCGTAGTTCTCTTTGCACGAGTAGAGCACAATTTGTTGTGGGAGTAGATGTTGTCAACTTTCTTGCCACTACTAGTCTTATTTTGCTTCGGTGGCATCATGGGATGAAGTGGCCCGGACCGACCTTACACGCATGCTTACGTGAGACAGGTTCCGCCGACTGACATGCACTAATTGCATAAGGTGGCTAGCGGGTGTCTGTCTCTCCCACTTTAGTTGGAGCGGATTCGATGAAAAGGGTCCTTATGAAGGGTAAATAGAAGTTGGCATATCACGTTGTGGCTTTCATGTAGGTAAGAAAACTTTCTTGCTAGAACCCTATTGCAGCCACGTAAAAACATGCAACAACAATTAGAGGACGTCTAACTTGTTTTTGCAGCATGTGTATTGTGATGTGATATGGCCAGAAGTTGTGATGAATGATATATATGTGATGTATGAGATCATGTTCTTGTAATAGGAATCACGACTTGCTTGTCGATGAGTATGACAACCGGCAGGAGCCATAGGAGTTGTCTTTATTTTTTGTATGACCTGCGTGTCATTGAATAACGCCATGTAAATTACTATACTTTATTGCTAAACACGTTAGCCATAGAAGTAGAAGTAATCATTGGCGTGACAACATCATGAAGACACGATGATGGAGATCATGATGATGGAGATCATGGTGTCATGCCGGTGACGAAGATGACCATGGAGCCCCGAAGATGGAGATCAAAGGAGCTATATGATATTGGCCATATCATGTCACTATTTGATTGCATGTGATGTTTATCATGTTTTACATCTTATTTGCTTAGAACGACGGTAGCTTAAATAAGATGATCCCTCACAATAATTTCAAGAAAGTGTTCCCCCTAACCGTGCACCGTTGCGAAGGTTCATTGTTTCGAAGCTCCACATGATGATCGGGTGTGATAGATCCTAACGCTCGAATACAATGGGTGTAAGCCAGATTTACACACGCAATACACTTAGGTTGACTTGACGAGCCTAGCATGTACAGACATGGCCTCGGAACATGGAGGACCGAAAGGTCGAGCATGAGTCGTATAGAAGATACGATCAACATGGAGATGTTCACCGATGTCGACTTAGTCCGTCTCACGTGATGATCGGACACGGCTTAGTTGACTCGGATCATGTTTCATTTAGATGACTAGAGGGATGTATAATCTGAGTGGGAGTTCATTGAATAATTTGATTAGATGAACTTAATTATCATGAACTTAGTCTAAAATCATTACAATATGTCTTGTAGATCAAATGGCCCATGTTACCCTCAACTTCAACGCGTTCCTAGAGAAAACCAAGCTGAAAGATTATGGCAGCAACTATATGGACTGCGTCCGGAACCTGAGGATCATCCTCATAGCTGCCAAGAAAGATTATGTCCTAGAAGCACTGCTAGGTGAAGCACCCATCCCAGAGAACCAAGACGTTATGAACGCTTGGCAGTCTCGTGCTGATGATTACTCCCTCGTTCAGTGCGGTATGCTTTACAGCTTAGAACCGGGGCTCCAAAAGTGTTTTGAGCAACATGGAGCATATGAGATCTTCGAAGAGCTGAAAATGGTTTTCCAAGCTCATGCCCGGGTCGAGAGATATGACTTCTCCGACAAGTTCTTCAGTTGTAAGATGGAGGAAAATAGTTCTGTCAGTGAGCACATACTCAGAATGTCTGGGTTGCACAACCGCTTGACTCAGCTAGGAGTTAATCTCCCAGATGATGCAGTTATTGACAGAATCCTTCAGTCGCTTCCACCGAGCTACAAGAGCTTTGTGATGAACTTCAATATGCAGGGGATGGAAAAGACCATTCATGAGGTATATTCAATGCTGAAATCAGCGGAGGTAGAGATCAAAATGGAACATCAAGTGTTGATGGTGAATAAAACCACTAAGTTCAAGAAACACAAGGGTAAGAAGAACTTCAAGAAGGACGGCAAGGGATTTGCCGCGCCCGTTAAGCCAGTTACCGGAAAGAAGCCAAGGAATGGACCCAAGCCTGATACTGAGTGCTTTTATTGCAAGGGAAGTGGACACTGGAAGCGGAACTGCCCCAAATACTTAGCAGACAAGAAGGCTGGCAACACCAAAGGTATATGTGATATACATGTAATTGATGTGTACCTTACCAGTACTCGTAGTAGCTCCTGGGTATTTGATATCGGTGCGGTTGCTCATATTTGTAACTCAAAGCAGGAACTGCGGAATAAACGGAGACTGGCGAAGGACGAGGTGACGATGCGCGTCGGGAATGGTTCCAAGGTCGATGTGATCGCCGTCGGCACGCTACCTCTACATTTACCTACAGGATTAGTTTTAAACCTCAATAATTGTTATTTAGTGCCAGCTTTGAGCATGAACATTGTATCTGGATCTCATTTAATACGAGATGGCTACTTATTTAAATCCGAGAATAATGGTTGTTCTATTTATATGAGAGATATGTTTTATGGTCATGCCCCGATGGTCAATGGTTTATTCTTAATGAATCTCGAACGTGATGTTACACATATTCATAGTGTGAATACCAAAAGTTGTAAGGTTGATAACGATAGTCCCACATACTTGCGGCACTGCCGCCTTGGTCACATTGGTGTCAAGTGCATGAAGAAGCTCCATGCTGATTGACTTTTAGAGTCTCTCGATTATGAATCATTTGACACATGCGAACCATGCCTCATGGGCAAAATGACCAAGACTCCGTTCTCCGGAACAATGGAGCGAGCAACCAACTTATTGGAAATCATACATACTAATGTGTGCGGTCCAGTGAGCATTGAGGCTCGCGGAGGATATCATTATGTTCTCACTCTCACTGATGACTTGAGTAGATATGGGTATGTCTACTTGATGAAACACAAGTCTGAGACCTTTGAAAAGTTCAAGGAATTTCAGAATGAGGTAGAGAATCAACATGACCGAAAGATAAAGTTCTTACGATCAGATCGTGGAGGAGAATATTTAAGTCACGAATTTGGTACGCACTTAAGGAAATGTGGAATCATTTCACAACTCACGCCGCCTGGAACACCTCAGCGTAACGGTGTGTCCGAACGTCGTAATCACACTTTATTGGATATGGTGCGATCTATGATGTCTCTTACCGATTTACCGCTATCATTTTGGGGATACGATCTAGAGACAGCTACATTCACTTTAAATAGGGCACCGTCTAAATCCATTGAGATGACACCGTATGAATTATGGTTTGGGAAGAAACCTAAACTGTCGTTTCTAAAAGTTTGGGGATGCGATGCTTATGTCAAGAAACTTCAACCTGAAAAGCTCGAACCCAAGTCGGAAAAATGCGTCTTCATAGGATACCCTAAGGAAACCATTGGGTATACCTTCTACCTAAGATCCGAAGGCAAGATCTTTGTTGCCAAGAACGGGTCCTTTCTGGAGAAAGAGTTTCTCTCGAGAGAAGTAAGTGGGAGGAAGGTGGAACTTGATGAAGTACTACCTCTTGAACCGGTCAGTAGTGTCGTTGTCCTAAGTCTGACAGTAGAATGGGGGGTAGGTATGGAGAGGCAAGATCCTAGCTATGGAGTAGTTGTACACACGAGTGTTTAGCGAGTTCAGGCCCTTCTCGGAGGAAGTAACAGCCCTATGTCTCGGAGCCCGGAGGCGGTCGACTGATCTCTGTGTATATGAGTTACAGGGGTGCGAACCCCTCTACCAGTGGAGGGGGGTGGCTTATATAGAGGACGCCAAGACCCCAGCTAGCCCATGTTAGCAGAGGGTTAAAGTACAGTAAGGTCGGGCGTTACTGGTAACGCCCTGAATAAAGTGCCATCATGACCATTAAGACTACTTAATTACAGACCGGTGGGATACAGAGTAGATCCTGAATTTCTGATGGTCGAGTGAGTCTTCATGGTCGAGTGTCTTCTAGCCGGTCGAGTGGAGCCTCTCTTGGTCGACTGAAAGGTAGCTTCGTCTAAGGATTGCCTTGGGCATGGTATCCTGGATAGGTCCATGACCCTACCCTAGGTACATAACATCATCATTAGCCCCCGAATGGATCGAGGTTCGAGTGAGGAAGGAGCTGGTGATTTTCTCCGACTCATTTTCTGCATTTTGATTGAGTCGTATCTTGGATCGGTGATCTTCCTTTCGACGCTGGCATCAACTTGTACTTCAGTCGCCTTGATCCATTCTTATCTTCTTTCGAGTGGACTTTTGGACTTGGTGAACTTCCGAGCGACGGATCGCGGGAAGGATATCGTCTGACAGATCGATCTGCTGTTAGCGGATTTCGCGGGATCTGAAATTTGGGAAGCGCGCAAAGTGGGGCGATCCGCGGCAATCAGGCGGGATAAGGCATGGAAGCCTTGATTTCCGCGACGCCTTTTTCACCATGTATCGTGCGTGCGCGACTGTTTTGGGATGTGACAGGTCTGCTCGGACCCACTCGTCAGCCACTCGGAAGCGCCCTTATATAAAGCGTCGGGGAAGAGTTTTTGAACAGTGCCTCCCCATTCTCCTCTCTTCTCTCTCTGCCTCCGCCCACAGCGCCTGCTCCCACCTCCGCCTCATCCGCCTCTCGAGCGCTTCGCCGGCGACAATGGTGAAGGAAAAGACGGCGGCTCTGGAGCGCGCGAAGAAGGCGACGGCGATGGGGCAAGCAAAGGGGAGATCGTCCAGTCGGGGCGGATCTTCATCGAGGTCCCGCCTGCCGAAGGGTTGGGTCCAAGGGGATTGGATCCGCTCGACCATCATCGAGAAGGACCTCAACGACCTAGCCAATGAGGGACTGATCCCCCACGGGTCAGCGAGGCTCGCGGGGTCCGAGTGTCAATCGCAGCCGCAGGAGGGTGAGTGCGTTCTCTTAGCCACTCACATAGATCGTGGTTTCTCTCTGCTGCCGAGTGTCTTCTTCCGAGGGTTTCTGAATTTCTTTGGGGCTCAACTCCATCATTTCAATCCCAATTCCATCGCCTACCTTGCTGCCTTTGTGTCCATGTGCGAGAACTTCCTGGGTTGTCGATCGCACTGGGGTCTCTTCAAGTACATATTCACCTGCCGCTCGCAGATAGTGAAAAAGGCGAGTCCAGACGATGGGAGGACCAAGGTCATTCAGATGAGTGGGGGTATTGGGATTCAGTTGAGGAACAAAAGCACTTTCCCGACCATGACCCTTCCCGAGTCGGTCAGAGGGTGGCAGTCGACTTGGTTCTACTGCCAAAACGAGTCGACGCCGGGACAGTCGACCGGTCTCCGTCCGTTCTCCATGGACCGAGTGGACAAACCATCTTCTCTGAAGGTGCTTCCTGAGGAGAAAGCCGAGGTAAAAATGTTGATGGAGCGCGTGGTCCAACTCGTTCGGGACGGGGTGACGGGCATGGACCTTTTGGAAGTCTTCCTTAGGCGGCGCATCCAACTGCTTCAGTACCGAGGCCACCCGATGTGGTTGTACTGTGGTACCGAAGACACCACTCGGGTCCATCCAGAAGCAGTCGATGACGCCACGCTGGAGAGGTGGGTGGCCGCCATCACAGGGAACAAGGACAACCCTCGAGGAGCTAGGAGGATCCCGCCACTCGACTGTATTTATACGCCGGACAAGGTATGACCACTTATCCTTAATTGTGATCTCGCTCTATCCATTCTGCTTTGCCGCGAATTGGTCAATTGATCTTTGCCTTGCTTTGTTATCTGACAGGCCACCACCGAACTATACTCGATGCCCAATGGGGCGCAGACGCCGACTGAGGAGGAGGAAGGAAGCGGGGGCGAAAGCCCGGAGGAGTGGGACTCGAATGCTGACGATGACGACGAGAGCAACGACTCTGATGAGGAGGAAGATGAGGAGGAGGAGGAGGAAGCTGTGCCTCCTCGCTCAGAGAGACGTTCGAAGCTTGCCCATGATCCCGCGACTGAGCACGGTAAGGGGGTGGCGACCGCTACTCAGTTGACCAAGCGCCCTCGGACGGCTTCTCCGGCGCCGACTGAGAAGGCTCCGAAGCAATCTTGAGTGGCACCGTCGAAACCCGCGAAGGTCTTGCCGAAGATGAAGATGGTGATCCCCACAATCTCAGGGTAATGGTAGTTTTGAGTTTTCCTTGTTTCATGAACTTGTTCTTGGTCGACTCATGGGTCAATCGGCTGACTTTTGGAACTGCAGCGCTGCTACCTCCGACACTTCGGCGAGGGCCGAAGACCACGAGATGGAGGATGCCGCAACATCGA
This sequence comes from Triticum dicoccoides, assembly GCF_002162155.2. Lineage (NCBI taxonomy): Eukaryota > Viridiplantae > Streptophyta > Magnoliopsida > Poales > Poaceae > Triticum > Triticum dicoccoides. Next base: position 677,449,738 of record NC_041391.1, read on the forward strand.
AGCCTGGTATGACCCTTGCGATGCCATTTCCAGTCGACTAACTCATTGTCTCTAATTTTGATCCTTTCTGCAGTTTCATCTAACATTGTTATTGACCTTCCTAACGACGACGACGAAGAGCTGCCACGGCCGAGGAGGAGCAAGAAAACATCCGCTGGCAAGGCGACTCAGGATGTGCCGGCACCCGAGACGTTGGTCGCGAAGGGAGACAATGTCGCTCGACCCACCGTAACTTTCGCAGTGCCATTGACGAGTGCTCGCCCTTTGTCGTTGAGTGCCGCTCAACCTTCACTTTTCTCCACCTACCCGTTCCAGAAGACCAAGCTAGCGCTGCTAGGGAAGCAATACGCCAAGCGGGGGTTATGATGGAGCAAGTGAAGGCAATACGAGAAGCTAGCCAGGCGGCCTACGACGCCAGTTCGGCTCTTCAAAGTAATGTTCAGGTCAGTCGGTTACTGCCTGTTCTGTTAGGATATGATATCTGCAAACTCTTCTTTCTGCAAATCTTGGAGTTTTGTCCTACACCCACTGGGTGTTCAGTCGGCCGAAATTCCGGACTAGTGGGGGCATGCTGAGTGCACCCACTGGGTGTAGTCCCCAAGGCTATGGTCGACTTCTGGCAGTCGACCATAGGCTTTATGTCTTAAGTTTTTTCTTATTCGTCTAGACCGAATAGATTCATAGACCGGTGGGGGCATGTTGAGTGCACCCACTGGGTGTAGTCCCCGAGACTGTGGTCGACTTCGGGCAGTTGACTACAGTCTGAAGAACACCTCCCCCTTTTTTTGTTGGTCGACTGGTCGACTCTAACTGATGAAACTAGTGGGGGCACGCCGAGTGCACCCACTGGGTGTAGTCCCCGAGACTATGGTCGAATGTTTGCATTCGGCCGTAGTCTTAGAAACGTTATGATTTTTCCTTATTCACTCGAAAGTGAATTGTCTTTGAAATTTGTCGATTGGTTCTTCGTAGAAATCATGTGACCTTGCGGCTCGTTATACTAAGTTGGATAAAAATCACATTCAGCTTGAGCTCGATCTAAAACTAGCCCAAGAAAACTTGACGAAGGCGAAGGAGGAAGCTAAAGGTATGCTTGGTGAGGCTTTTGACGATTGCCTTTGCCTCTCACTTTCTTCCCAATTTAATCTTCACTGTAACTTTGCAGACAAAGTGAGGGATGCCCTGAAGAAACAAGAGCTTGACTTGGCTGAGATGCAAAAAACTGCTTTAGAGAAGACCAGGCTTGCTGATGAGAAGCTGGCTTCAGTGACCAAGCTTGAAAAAGAAAACACCAAACTGAAAACTGCTCTTGATGCTGCCAACCAGGAGGTCAGTCGACTGAAAAATGACAAGACCGCCCTGACTGATAAGGCCAGTGAATTGAAGAGAAAGAAGAATGATTTAGAGGCTTATCTGGGTGGGCTCGCAAAGAAGTTGTTCCTCATGCTTGAAGGTAACCCTTTGTTATCAACCAAATACTTTAATTGTAACCTCCGGCTGTTTGCCTTGACTCGGTGGTCGTGTTTGCAGAATTTTGTCAGAACTTTGAAGAGGAGACTGGTCGACTGGAAGTAAACCTTGACCCCATCAACTCTCCTGTGAACGATGAAGTCGCCATGAACGTGCTCCGGCTTGAATCCCGTGTTGCTGCTGTCATCGATTATCTTGCAAGGCTGAAGGTCGCAACTTCCCGCATCGACACAACACTCTGGCCAAGAGAGACGCTCTAGAACAACCTTGAGTCTCTGATGACTCGACTGAACGAGGTCCCAAGTCGAGTGCAGGAGTGGAAGAAGTCTCCGGCCAGGTCCGGTGCGGATGTTGCTCTGTCTCTGGTCCGCATTCACTGCAAGGATGCACGAGAGGACAAGCTGGTGGCCCTTAGGGTGGCTAACACCAAGAAGCACGACTTCAGGTCTTTCATGGAGACCTTCATTGTCGCTGCCACTCGGATTGCAGATGGAATTGACCTGGACAAGTTTGTGGCACCTTCCAGCCCTCCGCGGGAGGGGTAAAAAACTTATGAGCTTGATACTTTAAATTTGCCTCGGAATGCCGAGTGAGTTTTGTAACCGACAAACCTTAACAGGCCTAGCGCCTGAGCACTTTCGGCTCCGTTAGGTGTTATCAGAACTTGGATTTGCTGTCGAATATGTTTGCATTTGGTTTGAGGTGTCTTTTGCAGGTTCAAAGCGGAGCGCTTATGGCAATCGACTTGTTCCCCAACACACTTAGGCGAGCACTGGGCTGCAGCTAAGCCTCCGAGTGGGAGGTCTGCTCTCCACTCGGTAGGATTTCCACATACTTAGGCGAGCACTGGGCTGCAGCTAAGCCTCCGAGTGGGAGGTCTGCTCTCCACTCGGTAGGATTTCAGACACTTAGGCGAGCACTGGGCCGCAGCTAAGCCGCCGAGTGGGAGGTCTGCTCTCCACTCGGTAGGATTTCAGACACTTAGGCGAGCACTGGGCCGCAGCTAAGCCTCCGAATGGGAGTTTTGCTCTCCACTCGGTAGGATCTCAGACACTTAGGCGAGCACTGGGCTGCAGCTAAGCCTCCGAGTGGGAGGTTTACTCTCCACTTGGTAGGATTTCAGATACTTAGGCGAGCACTGGGCCGCAGCTAAGCACCCGAGTGGGAGGTTTTCTCTATACTTGGTAGGATTTGAATCGGTGGTGCAGCTCGGAAAGAGAGGGTAGCCGTGGACCTGCACCTCGTCTTCCCAGCAAAGCGCATGTTGTATTTGGACTTAGGCGAGCGCCATGTCACAGCTAAGCCTCCGAGTGGAAGGCTGACTTACCACTTGACAGGTTTTAGTTGATCTTAGGAGAGTACTTGGACTGCAGTTAAGCCTCCGAGTGGAAGGATGGCTTACCACTCGGCATGATTTTATTTATCTTAGGCGAGTACTTGGACTGCAGCTAAGCCCCCGAGTGGAAGGCTGGCTTACCACTCGGTAGGATTTTATTTATCTTAGGCGAGTACTTGGACTGCAGCTAAGCCCCCGAGTGGAAGGCTGGCTTACCACTCGGTAGGATTTTATTTATCTTAGGAGAGTACTTGGACTGTAGCTAAGCCCCCGAGTGGAAGGTTGGCTTACCACTCGGTAGGATTTTATTTATCTTAAGCGAGTACTTGGACTGCAGCTAAGCCCCCGAGTGGAAGGCTGGCTTACCACTCGGTAGGATTTTATTTATCTTAGGCAAAACGGATTTCGCAGCTAAGCCTTCGTGTGGGAGACTGGCTCACCACTCGGCTAGGATTTTTTTAACAGACTTGGGCGAATTGGATTCGCAGCCAAACCACCCACTGGGGGATTGTTTTGAGTAGACAGAAGAAATAACGATTACAGGGAAGATTATAGATCTCTTGTCTTTGATCAACAAACTACAGAAGTACTTTTATTACAACTCGTCCGAGTGAATACTTAGGTGTAAAAGGGACGGAGAAGTTCCGCCTTCCAAGCTCGGGGCTCGTTGATCTGATGCTCGACATTGTAAAGACGGTATGCCCCATTGTGGAGAACCTTGGTGACGATGAAGGGACCTTCCCAAGAAGGAGCAAGCTTGTGTGGTTTCTGCTGATCCACTCGGAGAACTAAATCTCCTTCCTGGAAGGCTCAACTCTTCACGTTTTTGGCGTGGAAGCGACGCAAGTCCTGTTGGTAAATTGTCGATCTGATCAGAGCCATCTCCCTCTCTTCCCCTAACAGGTCGACTGCATCCTAACGCGCATGTTCTGCTTCTGCTTCAGTGTAGAGCTCGACTCGAGGAGCATTGTGGAGAAGGTCACTCGGTAAGACTGCTTCAGCTCCATAGACCAAGAAGAATGGAGTTCTCCCAGTCGACCTGTTGGGCGTGGTCCTTAAGCCCCAAAGCACTAAGGGAAGTTCGTCGACCCATGCACCAGCCGCATGCTTAAGATCATGCATTAAACGGGGTTTTAGCCCTTTGAGGATCAAACCGTTGGCTCGTTCAGCTTGTCCATTCGACTGTGGGTGAGCGACTGAAGCGTAGTCGACTCGCGTGCCTTGGGATGTGCAGAAGGCTCTAAACTCTTCGGCGTCGAAGTTTGACCCATTGTCAGTGATGATGCTATGCGGGACCCTATATCTGAATACCAATTCTCTGATGAAGCTGACGGCAGTACCGACATCGAGGTTCTTGATGGGTTTAGCTTCGATCCATTTAGTGAACTTGTCGACTGCCACCAGCACATGGGTAAAACCGCTTCTGCCTGTTCTCAAAGGACTGACCATATCCAAACCCCACACTGCAAAGGGCCAGACGAGTGGTATAGTCTTCAAAGCTAACGCGGGCTTGTGTGACATATTGGAATAAAATTGACACCCCTCGCACTTGTCGACTATCTCCTTCGCCATTTCATTCGCTCTTGGCCAATAAAACCCGGCTCGGTATGCTTTGGCCACGATGGTCCGAGAGGACGCATGATGGCCACAGGTCCCCGAGTGGATGTCATCAAGGATTATTCTACCTTCCTCTGGCGTTATGCATTTCTGACCAACTCCAGTCGCGCTTTCTCTGTACAATTGTCCCTTTATCACAGTAAAGGCTTTGGATCGGCGGACGATCTGTCGAGCCTCTTCTTCGTCTTCCGGGAGCTCTTTCCTCAAGATATACACGATATACGGTACTGTCCAATCTGGAGTGATCACTAGAACTTCCATGATCAGGTCGACCACTGCTGGGACTTCAACCTCAGTCGGGTCCGTGATACTCTTAGGCTGCGGGGCTTCATCGGTAAAAGGATCTTCTACGACTGACGGAGTGTGGATATGTTCTAAAAACACATCACTAGGGATGGCTTCTCTCTTGGATCCTATCTTCGCGAGATCGTCAGCTGCTTGATTTTTCAGTCGGGGTATGTGGTGGAGCTCTAACCTTTCGAACTTCTTTTCGAGCTTCCTCACTGCATTGCAGTATCCAGTCATGGCTGGGCTTCTAACGTCCCACTCCTTCATTACTTGATTGACCACCAAATCTGAATCGCCGTAGACCATAAGGCGACGGACGCTGAGTGAAATGGCCATGCGTAATCCATACAAGAGTGCTTCATGTTCTGCTTCATTGTTGGAGGAATCAAAGTGGATCTGGAGTACATATCTGAGCTTGTCTCCTCGGGGGGAAACCAAAACAACCCCAGCACCAGAACCATTTAACATCTTAGAGCCATCAAAGAACATGGTCCAATCCTCCGAGTGGACTTGAGTCGGCTGTTGTTGCTCAATCCACTCGGCAAGGAAATCTGCTATAGCTTGGGACTTAATGGCTTTCTTTGCCTCGAACTTGATATCAAGGGGAAGGAGTTCAATCGCCCATTTAGCCACTCGACCAGTTGCATCTCTGTTGTGCAGAATTTCTGACAATGGTGCGTCGCTGACGACTGTAATGTCGTGATTAGAGAAATAATGAGCAACCTTCTTCATGGTCATGTAGATCCCATATACGAGCTTCTGATAATGAGGATATCTTTGCTTCGATGGGGTTAAAACTTCAGAGAGATAATATACTGGGCGCTGAACTTTGAAGGCTTTCCCTTCTTCTTCCCGCTCGGCCGTAAGTACTGTACTGACGACCTGTCCTGTGGCTGCAATATAAAGCAACAGAGGCTCTTTGCTGATTGGAGCAGCAAGCACCGGCTGGGTGGAGAGCAGAGTTTTTAACTCGGCAAACGCTGCATCAGCTTCTGGAGTCCACTCAAACTTGTCTGCCTTTTTCATCAGTCGGTAAAGGGGCAACGCCTTTTCACTGAGGCGAGAGATGAATCGACTTAACGCGGCCAAGCATCCAGTAAGTTTCTTGATGTCGTGCACACGCAGAGGGCATTTCATTCGGAGTATGGTGCCAACTTTTTCTTGGTTAGCATTGATTCCTCGTTCGGAAACGAGAAAACCGAGTAACTTTCCGCCAGGTACTCCGAATGTGCACTTTGAAGGATTGAGCTTGATATTGTACCTCCTGAGATTGGCAAATGTTTCAGCTAAGTCAGTCAATAGGTCGGAACCTTTTCGCGACTTGACCACTATATCATCCATGTATGCTTCCACATTTCGACTGATTTGAGTGAGTAAAAACTTTTGAATCATTCTCATGAACGTGGCTCCGGCATTCTTGAGGCCGAAAGGCATGGTGATATAGCAGAAGCACCCGAATGGAGTGATGAAAGCTATTTTGATTTCGTCAGGCCCATACAGACGGATCTGATGATACCCGGAATAAGCGTTTAGAAAAGACAATCTCTCGCATCCTGCGGTCGAGTCGACAATTTGGTCGATGCGAGGGCGAGGAAAATGATCTTTCTGGCAGGCCCGATTGATATGTTTGAAATCAATGCACATACGAAGGGAATTGTCCTTTTTGGGAACCATAACGGCATTGGCGAGCCACTCGGAGTGGTATACCTCTCGAATGAACTCTGCTGCAAGGAGTCGAGCCACGTCTTCGCCAATGGCTTTTTTCTTCTGAACGGCGGACCGTCGAAGATGTTCTTTAACAGGTTTTGCCTTTGAATCGACTCTGAGGCGATGCTCAGCCAGTTCCCTGGGAACACCCGGAATGTCAGCTGGCTTCCATGCGAAGATGTCCCAGTTCTCACGGAGGAACTGGATGAGCGCTTCTTCCTATTTGGAGTCGAGTGTTGTGGAAATATGGGTTGGAGCTGCATTGGGGTCAGTCGGGTGGATGTGAACTGGTTTTGTCTCACCGGACGACTGAAATGCTGACTCCATGGCGGGCTTCTTGGCCCGCAGTAAATCACTTGGATCTGCATCCTTTTTGTATCCCTCTAGCTCTATCACTGTTATCTGGTCATCCGCAATCTTTGAGCCTTTCTGGAAACACTCTTATGCTTTCTTCCGGTTGCCAGTGACGGTGATCACGCCTTTGGGGCCAGGCATCTTTAACTTGAGGTACACGTAACATGGTCGAGCCATGAAGCGGGCGTAGGCTGGTCTTCCCAAGATAGCGTGGTAGGCGCTCCGGAAATCCACGACTTCAAATGTCAGCTTCTCTTTGGGGAAATGCTTCGAGTCGCCGAACACCACATCCAGGGCTATTTGGCTGAGTGACTCATCCTTCTTTCCTGGGATGACTCCGTGAAAACTCATGTTGCTGGAACTGAGCCTGGACATCGGAATGCCCATTCCCTTGAGTGTCTCCGCATACAGTATATTCAACCCACTGCCGCCATCCATCAATACCTTCGTCAGTCGAGTGCCTTCGACGACCGGGTCAACCACCAGTGCTTGCCTCCCAGGGGTGGCAATATTAGTAGGATGGTCAGACTGGTCGAAAGTAATGGGAGTTTGCGACCATCTCAGATAGTTTGGTGTCGCCGGGGCAACCATATTGACCTCACGGTTGATCACTTTCAGTCGACTTTTGCTCTCTACATCAGCAAAAATCATCAGAATGGAGTTGACATGAGGGTACTCTCCATCGCTGTTCTCCTTGTCCTCAGCCTTGTCCAACTCCTTCTCTTTGTCCTTAGGTTGTTTCCCTTGGAACTGCTGGACTAAGAGCCGGCACTGGCGAGTGGTATGCTTTGGGTAGATGAAGTTACCATCTTCGTCTTTCTTCGTGTGGATATGACACGGCAGATCCATCACGTCATTACCTTCCTTATCTTTCACCTTCTTGGGGTTCCAAGATCCTTCGGGCTTCCCTTTGAATTTGCCCTGTGTCACGGCCAGAGCCTCTCCAGGAGCTGTTGGCTCGGCCTTCCGCTTTTGCTTCCAACTGGAGTTTCCTTTATCCGACTGACTCGGCTTGTACTTGCCGCTCCGGAGTTGGTCCTCTTCTTCGCCGTTGGCCTACTTGGTGGCTATTTCCATCATCCGACTCAGGGTCATATCTCCAGTTCGACCAAACTTCAGGCTCAACTCTCTGTTCTTGACGCCATCCTTGAAGGCGCAAACCGCTTGATGATCTGACACATTCTCTACAGTATGATGCAAAGTGATCCACCTCTGGATGTAATCCCTCAGTGTTTCACTCGACTTTTGTACACAAACTTGCAGCTCAGTCAATCCGGCAGGTCGCTTGCAAGTTCCCTCAAACGTCCTGACGAACACTCGAGAAAGATCTTCCCAGGTGTAAATGCTGCTGGGAGCTAACTGATTCAACCACGCCCTGGCCGAACCTTCTAGCATAAGCGGCAAATGCTTCATGGCCACCTCGTCATTACCGCCACCAATCTGAACAGCCACTCGGTAGTCTTCGAGCCAAGTTTTAGGCTTAGACTCTCCGGTGAACTTACTCACCCCAGTCGCCAACCTGAAGTTGGGGCGTATCACTGCGGCTCTGATTGCCCTGCTAAAACATTCCGGACCTGAAACGTGGACTCGGCTGCTTGTGGGCACATCTCTGTCATGACCACCTCTATGAGCTCTGTTCCGGTCGACCAAACCTTGCACGATGATGGATATCGCGTCAAAGCCTAGCTCTCTGGGGTCGACTAGAGCTCTCCGCCCAACACTGAGCTGGCGTCTGTCATCTTACTGCCGATGGGCGTTAGATCCACTTCTCGGAGGAGGAGTGGGCACTCGACGCCTGTCATCACGATCAAATCGATCATCATAATGGTCCCGCCGGCCTTCACGTCCCACACGCCTCGGAGGCGACCCTGGACTGTGAGCCGACTGAACAGTATTCGCAGCGACAGATCGACTGTGAATCCTGTTGCGCGACTGTGACACTGCTGAATTCTGATCTCCTGCCGCCCGGAGCAAATCTCTGATCTGCATCAAGCCTCTTCCAGCCTCCGACTGAGAGGGCTGAATTGACTCTGCTATGCAGGCTGCAGCTGCCAAATTCTGAATTGGGGTTCGATATACCTGAGTCGGTTGCGAAAAGAGCTGACGTCGGTTGGAGTTGGTAACTCCTTGACGCGTGCGCTCGTCGAGTGCTCGCTGAAGGTTCTCCAGTCGAGTGCGTTCAGCCAGGTTGGCTAAACGCGCCTCTTCCAGGGCACGAGCCTTAGGTGTTTCTCCTGCGATGGGAGTATGCAAGGCATCCATTTTCCGGCGGCGAAGTTCTTCCCTCTGCTGGGAAGTGAGCGGTTCGGGTTGGTACTCTTCATGGGCCTAAGCAGGGTCGTCCTCGTCGTCCATCCCATCGTTGCGGGGGAAACCGGGAGAACTACGGGGCCCGTTGACCATCAGGACCTCCGCCGCTGGATCACTGCTATCGCACTCGGATGCAGTCTCTACGGAGCCAGTCGATAGGTCGAACAAGCCGTAGAGAGATTCGTCCGGCTCAATCGCCGCGACTTGGGTGGTGGCCGATTGGCGAGCCACTGCGTGTCTCACCCATCGCTGGAGCCTCGACCGACCAGAGCGCTTCCGCTGGTGGGAGATAGGGACGGAGGACGGCGCAGGAGTCGACCTGTATGGAGTCAACGGCTGCCGCAGCAGGACGCCGCGGACACATGCCCGAAAGTGTGTTGCCCCGCGGACGGGGAGCGCGTCGATGTCGAGTGGTGCCTCCTGGAGCCAAGCGGAGTCGTCGGCGACGAAAGTGAGCGCACCGAGACGGATCTCGTGGCCCTCGACCAGAGCTCTGCCTGAAACCATGATGAAGGCGATCGGACAAATTGCAACTTCTCCAAAAAAGTCGCTAAGACACCTGCCCCATGGTGGGCGCCAACTGTCGTTGTCCTAAGTCTGATAGTAGAATGGGGGGTAGGTATGGAGAGGCAAGATCCTAGCTGTGGAGCAGTTGTACACACGAGTGTTTAGCGGGTTCAGGCCCTTCTCGGAGGAAGTAAGAGCCCTACGTCTCGGAGCCCGGAGGCGGTCGACTGATCTCTGTGTATATGAGTTACAAGGGTGCGAACCCCTCTACCAGTGGAGGGGGGTGGCTTATATAGAGGACGCCAAGACCCCAGCCAGCCCATGTTAGCAGAGGGTTAAAGTACATTAAGGTCGGGCGTTACTGGTAACGCCCTGAATAAAGTGCCATCATGACCATTAAGACTACTTAATTACAGACCGTTTGGATACAGAGTAGATCCTGAATTTCTGATGGTCGAGTGAGTCTTCATGGTCGAGTGTCTTCTAGCCGGTCGAGTGGAGCCTCTCTTGGTCGACTGAAAGGTAGCTTTGTCTAAGGATGTCCTTGGGCATGGTATCCTGGATAGGTCCATGACCCTACCCTAGGTACATAACATCATCAAGTAGCGCAGCTCAGGAAGATGTTCCTATGGTGCCAGCACCAACTGAAGAGGAAGTTAATGATTATGATCAAGGTACTACGGATCAAGTTACTACTGAACTTCATAGGTCCACGAGGACACGTTCCACACCAGAGTGGTATGGCAAACCTGTCCTAGAAATCATGTTGTTAGACAACGGTGAACCTTCGAACTATGAAGAAGCGATGGCGGGCCCGGATTCCAACAAATGGCTTGAAGCCATGCAATCCGAGATAGGATCCATGTATCAAAACGAAGTATGGCCTTTGACAGACTGGCCCGATGATCGGCGAGTGACGTGGAATTGTCACGTCAAATGTCCTCATGAAAGGAGTTAGTTGTGGAGCCATCGCAACTAGGAAGCTTGAAGGGGTTAATCGGGACAAAGGACATGAGAGGGTTATACTAGTTCGGCCCCTTACGGTGAAGGTAAGGCCTACGTCTAGTTGGGTTGGTATTGATGTTTCGATGACCAGGGAGCGAGATACGCTATGCCTGGCTCTCGATGAGTTGTTTCTTGCCTTAAGCCGCCAGCGGGTCGTCCCCTTATATACACGGGTCGACGCCCTGTGGCTTACAGAGTCCCGGCCGGCTCATAAACAATGTTCGGCTCGGTGACTAGTTAAGTCTACCTTATGATACAACTAATATTATTACAGCGGGTTACTACAACGGGCCTTAAGCTCTCTATGAACCGCCATCTTCATACTTTGTCTTGGGCTTCTCTCTGGTGAGTCCTCTTTGCGTAACCCGGCCCCTCTTGGGCGGCTTACACAAATAGTTATATCCCCAACATTAGGCCCTAGATTGATTTGAACCGGTTCATGTCAATCTTAAAATACCTTATGAACCGCCCTGCAGTCTTTTATCTTGCGAGAAGGATTTTAACCCGCCGTGACGTCATCATCTAACCCCGGGTTAAATCTCTGTGACGTCATCTTCATTAAATTTTTTTATACCGTCACATCTTCAACAGATCTTTGTCTTTACTGACCATCCCGAGAATCGAGGCGCCAGAGCCACTGGATAATGAATGTTATCTCCTCGTTCGGTCTTCCCTTATATATAGAGCGACCTAGGTCTTCCCCAGCCGTCTTCTTCCTCTTGCCTCCTCCCGTGCTCTGCCGCTTCCACCGTCGACCCCCTCATCGTCACCGACTCAGGCCGCTGCATTGACCTGACTCCGACCAGAGATCGACAGCGAACCTCCGCGGCACATCCGCATCTGTGAGCCCTTCTCATTTCCTTTCTCAGATCTGCGTTAGGTTCTTGCGGAGTTCGTCGGTGTTCATCACTGCCCGACGCAAACCTTCTCTAGTTCTTTCCTCCAACGCCCTGTTTAGACCGTAAAAACTACATAGAACTGTTGCGGTGCTTACTTGTATTGATCTCGCGCAGGAATAGATCTCATTCCCTTGCGTAGAACCCCTTTTCAAGTATATGAGCTTCTTTGCTTTGTTTTTAGGTCTAGGAAAATTTCTTTCCAGGACAATATTTTGATCCCGAGAAATAACTGTCCTCTGTGAAACTTGTCTTCATCACCCGGAAAACCTCCTCTGGTAAATGTCCTGAAATACAACTGTCGAGGTATCCGACTTAAATAGATGATATAGAACCTTGACTGCTCCTCATGACCCGGAAATTTTTTGAATTACACTTGATACTTGTAGCGGCTTAAATATTGTTGCACAGTCATCCTTATATCATTAGTCCCCTCATTAAGCCGCCACTTTAATCAAAATTTTCCTCCCTGGTTAAAATTGAACCGAATCTTCTTGTTTTTCCATAGGCTAATTGTTGTGATGGCTCCTAAGGCTACCAAGGCCCCTGTAACTTGCAATTGGGTTCCATCCACAGTGATCAATAGCAAACTAGCTGAGTTTGTAAAGTCTGGGCATCTGCCAAAAAAGGACGTCATGTCGTACCGTGCCCCTGACCCGTCTGAAGAAAAACCTCACCCCAAAGCCAGGGAAGTAATAATTTTTACTGATCATATGAGCCGTGGATTTTCTCCTCCCGGCTCAAAATTCTTCAGAGAGGTTTTGAACTTCTTTGACCTTAGACCTCAAGACATCGGATCCAATTCCATGTCAAATATTTGTAATTTTCAAGTCTTCTGCGAGGTGTATCTGGGTGAGGAGCCGAGTCTGCTATTGTTCAGGGAACTTTTTTACATGAACCGGCAAAATGAACGTGCCAGTGGGCCTAGTCTTGAGCTTGGCGGCATCTCAATCCAGCGACGGAGAGACTGTCTTTTCCCTTATGCTGAGTTGCCGAGTCACCCCAAATCTTGGAACCAGACGTGGTTCTACTGTCAGGACACTTCTCCGGCTGATGAAAAACCTCTTCTCGGCTTTCGCGCCCTGCGCCTTGAATATAATCATCCGCTACCAGACAAGCTGACAACCCTTGAACGCGTGCCTCTTAACTCCACCATCAAGAAGATTAAAGCTCTATTGGGAAATGGTTTAAACGGCATCGATCTGGTCCACGTCTGGGTCACTTGGCGTATACTTCCATTAAGCCGCCATCCCGGCTTAATGTGTACTTATACTGGAGAAAAGACTGATCCACAATGCCATAGCCCTGACGACTTACCAGATGACGTGGTGGATGCTACAACCCAGTCACTGCTGAAGGAGGGCACTGTGACGAACAACGCCTTCGGTTTACTTCCATTTTGCAAGAATAACCCGGCCCCTGCGGTAACTTATCAATCATAACAAATGTTTACGGATATATGATACTTTTCTTGACACTCATAATTCTTTAACTTTTTCCACAGGCTGGTGATGACTTTTGGAAAGCCAAATATGACCATGAAGCTGCCAAACAAGCCAGGACGACCAAGAAAGCTGAAAGGAAAGACGCCAAAGTAGGAACCTCAAAGAAAAAGAAACCCAGCGCCTCCGACTTACTCAGATTGGAGGATAGCTCTTCGGATGAGGAAGAGATAATCTTTAAATTTTCTTAAGTCCCTTGTTATCACCTGTCTGACCTTTTATCCTTTCAGGAGGATACGGGGAACAGTCGAGCAGCTAATGAAGAGGTAACTATAATCTCCTCCGACTCAGAGCCTTTGCCAAAGCGAAAGACCCGAAGGGTGACCCGGAAAGTAAGATTTCCACATGCACTTGCTTATCAAGATCCTCAATTTATTTTGAAGCAACAACAGCTTGAGAACCGGAGGAAGACCCGGAACAACAAGGATGCAGAACTCTCCTCCGGCTTACCTGATGTAACCAGGAAACGTCGGACTGAGGTTATCTCTGATTTACATTGGTCTTACCTTTAGCAGGCTTAATTCGTCAACCCCTCAATTCATCTGAATCCAATTATCAGGATACCTCTCCTTCTTCTCGTGAATCCATGCAGTCAAATATGCCGACTTTCAAAACTGCTCCCGGTTAATGTGAACTTATGCACTTTTTACCTTACCCGTGCTTGCGTATTCATCCTTCTGCTTTTGTTAACAGTATGCAAGTGAAGCCCAGCAAACGGGCAAAGAAGAATAAGCCGTCCGAAGAACTGGTCGTGGCTGAACCGGTGATTAATGCATCTGCTCCAGACAGCGCTACCCATCAGCCGCCGCCTGACCTGACTTCTGATATTCCAGTGCCGACCTCTGATCCACCTATCGAAGACATTCTCCACACAAGTGACCCGGAGACTCCTAGCCCAGTGAAGAGAAATGACCCGGAAGTTGAGATTGTGAAGTCCCAATTTGTTGAACCATGGCGGCCTACAGTCCTTGCCAAGTGTACTGCCATGGAAGAGTTTGCCCAATGCCGAAAAGCCAAGCAGGACATTACGGATTATACTCACCTAAGCATTGGTGATATAGTCTCAGGCTGTCTGAATCAAGTGCATAATAGCCGTGACCTGGAAGTTGACATGGTGAAACAAATACAGCATAAATCTGAGGTATAAACTTATACTTTTATCTGAGCCTTATATATACTGTACCAGCCCCCAAGTCTATTGCTTATGAACAAATACGCTGTAGACTTAGAAATCTGCTTTTACTTGTTAACTTATCCGGCTTAAAAAGAATGTATTTAACCCGGTATAACATAAGGCCTTTAAATTTGCAATACACATTAGTCCCCAAGTGTCAAGTATCCTTACTTTTAAGGTGCTTGAGACTTAATATGTTTGACCCGGCAGGATAAAGTGAAAATTTCTTTCAGCATACATTAGCCCCCAAGTGCCAAGTATCTTTACTTGTAAAGTGCTTGGGACTTGAATGTTTACCTTACTAGAATCCTTACCATAACCCGGTGTCAATGCAGGCTGCCATAAGTCAATTTGAATCAGAGCTCGCTGCCCTGAAGAGTCGTCTGGAAACTCAAGAGCTTGAGACGCAAAAAGCTAACTCCAAATTTGAATTTAGTGTCTCTGAAAATGAGAAACTAAAGAAGAATTTTGAGTCGGAAAAGAAATTTTGGGCTGATGAAAAGGCTTCCCTGGTGACCCGGGCCGAAACAGCCGAAACAACTCGTGCAGAAGCAACAACCGAGCTGTCCAACTTAAAACAGCAAATATCCCAAATGGCCTCAGCCATCTTTGGTAAGTTATTGTGACACAATTTTAACATGGCAACCGTACAATGACTATTGTAATAATTACTTCCGGTTTACCGTTATGCTTGTGCACATACAGGCTCCAGGAGTGTCAATCTGAAGCAGAACACGCTGATCAAGCTTAAAGCAGTTTACACGTTAGTGGAACAGCTATACTCTGGGACACAACGTGCCCTGGCGGTTGTAGCTTTATCAACTCCACACCCCCGCCTGTTGCAAGATGTTTTGAAGAGCCTTGCCTTTCTACCTCAGCGGATCCAAGACTTAAGGCGTTCATCTTCAAGAGCCGGGGTTGTAGCCGCATTGAGCCGGGCGAAAGCATGGCTCCCAGAACTAGATCCGGCAGACCTTGCTCTTGGATATCCGAGTCTAAAGGAAGATGGCAATGCCTTTGATGATCATGACTTCCACGCCTGTGTTAAAGCCATACGTCTGGTGTCCACCCTTATTGGAAACGATACTGACATCAGCAAGTATGCGTCAACTTATGACAGTAACAACCGGAAAATCCCAAACACTCCATATGATCAAATCAGCCTGATCCCTCCAATTCATAAGCATACTTTTGCCCCTGAAGTGGACCCGGCCGGTTTAATAGATGATGAAGCTGAATTTGAAGCTTTGAGCGGCATTGATTGGGCTTCATCAACTTTCCAGGAAACAACAGCCGACGGAGAAGCGGAGAAGGGTAACCCGGAGCCTTCAAGCCCGCTGAAGGAGTGAATCACCAGGTGTTTGGCCAAAATACAATGCTTCATCTATTCAGACTCGGGGAGTCATGTAATAGGGTAGAAGTAACTTCTTAATGCTCATCATGCCTTCGTGCATGCTCTTAACGCTTTTCGTAAGCCGCCATGGCTGTATATTTCTGGCTTTTACTTCCTTGGCATGTTAACTTGTGCTTGCCTTATTCTGCAATCCTTGAATGATCTTTCCAGCACATATAATGTTCACCCGATACTTAATAACCTGGGTTGACGAATATTAAACCGGCAAGATAGAAAACACCTTAAAATGCTTTCCACAAGGTATCAGAATAATCAAAATACTTTTACAGGCTGCTGATTCGGATACGATCAGTAAACCGTTCCAAAAGGGGTTAAGCTAAGATTCGGATACGATCATATAGCCCCCAGTGGCGTGGCGATGCCAATCAAGTGGGTATCGACAGCTATGTTCTCTTTGGCTCGAATACGACCTATGTTTGAACAAGAAGCCCCCAAGTGATCATGGCTAGATTCAGATATGATCATAAGCCGGACCAAAGGTAAAACCGGATTCAGATTTGATCCGGTCCCTATTGGTTGTTTCCACCACCTGTCAAAAAGGACATATACACTTTTTTGAGGGTGAAAAAAGGACAGAGGTCCTGCTTTATTACTTTATATAATATGTACATTGTCAAAAATATATACATCTAAAGAGCCGGAGGCTTAAGTATAATAAGGCCGAAGATGGGCTATATTCCACGGCCGGCGGGTCTCCTCCTCCGATTTACCTGAGCCCTTGTGCTCTCGAATATCGATGAGGTAATATGACCTGTTGTGCAGATTCTTGCTGACCACAAAGGGTCCTTCCCAAGGAGGGGATAGCTTGTGCATATCGGTTTGATCCTGGATGAGCCAGAGCACTAAATTGCCTTCTTGAAATGTTCTGCTTCTGACCCGGCGGCTGTGATAACGACGAAGGTCTTGCTTGTAAATCGCCGAGCGGGCTATTTCCAAGTCTCGCTCCTCATCCAACAAGTCAAGAGCCTCCTGTCGAGCCTTCTCATTATCAGCCTCAACGTAAGCCACCACACGGAGTGAATCGTGCCGGATATCACTTGGCAGAACTGCCTTTGCTCCATAAACCATGAAGAAAGACGTGTAACCCGTTGATCTGTTAGGCCTGGTGTTGATGCTCCACAGCACAGAGGGCAACTCTTCCACCCAGCAACCCGGAGTCCGCTGTAAGGGGACCAAGAGTCGTGGTTTGATACCCCTTAAAATCTCCTGATTAGCTCGCTCTGCTTGACCATTGGACTGAGGATGAGCAACAGCCGAAACGTCAAGCCGGATATGTTCCCGTTGACAGAATTCTTCCATGGCACCCTTGGAGAGATTAGTGCCATTATCAGTTACGATGCTATGTGGAAAACCAAAATGAAAGATCACCTTTTTGATGAACTGCACCACCGTGGCCGCATCACACTGACTGACCAGCTCTGCCTCAATCCACTTTGTAAACTTATCCACTGCCACCAGGAGGTGCGTTTTTTTATCTTTAGACCTTTTGAAAGGTCCCACCATGTCAAGCCCCCAGACTGCGAACGGCCAAGTAATTGGAATCATCCTCAACTCCTGAGCCGGCACATGAGCTCGTCTTGAGAACTTTTGACACCCGTCACATTTGCTAACAAGATCTTCTGCATCAGCATGAGCCATCAGCCAATAAAAACCATGACGGAAAGCCTTGGCCACCAGAGATTTTGAGCCGGCATGATGACCACAATCCCCTTCATGGATCTCTCGAAGTATCTCTTGACCCTTTGCAGGCGACACACAACGCTGGAACGCACCTGTGACACTGAGATGATGTAACTCGCCATTAACAATTGTCATAGATTTTGATCGTTTAACAATTTGTCTCGCCAAGGTCTCATCCTCAGGAAGCTCTCCCCGGGTCATATAAGCCAGATATGGCAATGTCCAATCCGGGATGATGTGAAGTGCAGCCACCAACTGTGCCTCCGGGTCTGGCACTACAAGCTCTTCCTCTGTAGGTACCTTGACAGAAGGATTATGTAAAACGTCCAGAAAGGTGTTAGGCTGCACCGTCTTACGCTGAGAGCCCAACCAGCTTAAAGCATCCGCCACCTCATTCTTCCTTCTGTCAATGTGCTCCACCTGATACCCTTTGAAGTACCCAGCTACAGCATCAACTTCACGACGATAAGCCGCCATAAGGGGGTCCTTAGAATCCCATGTGCCTAAGACCTGCTGAGCCACAAGATCTGAGTCGCCCAAGCACCTTACCCGGCTTAAATTCATCTCCTTAGCTATCCGGAGACCATGGAGCAAGGCCTCGTATTCAGCTGCATTGTTAGTGCAAGGAAACATGAGCCGGAGCACATAACGAAATTTGTCACCTCGAGGGGAAGTTAAAACAACCCCAGCCCCTGATCCTTCTAATTGCCTGGACCCATCAAAATGAGTAGTCAAATACGTATTGTCCGGCTTCTCCTCAGGTGCCTGCAACTCTGTCCAATCATTGATAAAATCCACCAGCGCCTGGGATTTGATGGCAGTACGGGGCATATACTTTAAACCATAAGGCCCAAGCTCAATGGCCCAGTTGGCGATTCGCCCTGTAGCTTCTCTATTCTGAATGATATCTCCCAAAGGAGCGGAGCTCACCACCGTTATAGGATGACCTTGCAAGTACTGCTTGAGTTTCCGATTTGCCATGAACACACCATAAACAAGCTTCTGCCAATGTGTATAACTTTGTTTAGACTCAATGAGCACCTCGCTGATGTAGTAAACCGGCCGTTGAACCGGATGCTCCTTGCCTGCATCCTTTCGTTCCACCATGATGGCAACACTGACAGCCCGTGAGTTAGCAGCCACATATAACAATAGCGGCTCTTTATCAATGGGAGCTGCAAGAACCGGTGGCTCAGACAACTGTCTCTTTAAATCCTTAAAGGCAGTGTTAGCAGCATCACTGCAGACAAAAGTGTCCATCTCCTTCATCATCTGGTATAGCGGCAAGGCCTTCTCCCCTAACCAGCTTATGAACCGGCTTAAAGCAGCAACACGTCCCGCCAGGCGTTGAACATCATTGATACATGCCGGCTTAGCCAGAGAGGTGATCGCCGTGATCTTCTCCGGATTAGCTTCAATGCCTCTATTTGACACCAGAAAACCCAAGAGCTTGCCTGCAGGTACACCAAATACACACTTGGCCGGGTTAAGCATCATCTTGTAAACCCGGAGATTGTCAAAGGTTTTTCTCAAATCGGATATTAAAGTTTCCTTTTCTCTGGATTTCACCATGATGTCGTCCACATAAGCATGAACATTGCGCCCAATCTGATCGTGCAAACAGTTCTGCACACATCGTTGATAAGTTGCCTGGGCACTCTTGAGCCCAAATGGCATAGATACATAACAGAAGGCCCCAAACGGAGTGATGAAAGCTGTCTTCTCCTGGTCCTTAACTGCCATCTTGATCTGGTGATAGCTAGAGTAAACATCAAAAAAGCTCAAACGTTCACAACCTGCCGTAGCATCAATGATTTGATCAATATGGGGTAGTGCAAAGGGATCAGCCGGGCAAGCCTTGTTTAAGTCCGTGTAATCCACACACATCCGCCAAGTGCCATTCTTCTTGAGAACCAGTACCGGGTTAGCCAACCACTCTGGATGAAAGACCTCGACAATAAACCTGGCCGGTAAGAGCCGGCCACCTCTCCTCCAATGGCTGCTCGTCTCTCTTCGTTGAATCGTCGGAGAAACTGCCTGACCGGCTTATACTTTGGATCAATATTGAGAGTGTGCTCAGCGAGTTCCCTCGGCACACCCGGCATGTCAGAAGGTTTCCATGCAAAGATGTCCCAGTTCTCACGAATGAACTCGATGAGCACGCTTTCCTATTTAGGATCCAAACTGGCACTGATACTGAACTGCTTAGAGGTGTCCCCCGGGGTGAAGTCAACGAGCTTTGTATTAGCGGCCGATTTAAACTTTAATGTCGGGTCGTGCTCTGTAGTTGGTTTCTTGAGGGAGGTCATATCCGTCGGGTCAACATTCTCCTGATAAAATTTGAGCTCCTCCGTGGCACAGGCCGTCTTAGCGTAAGCCGTGTCGCCTTCTTCGCATTCCAAGGCCACCTTTCAACTCCCATGCACGGTGATGGTGCCCTTGTAACCCGGCATCTTGAGCTGTAAGTAAACATAACACGGCCGGGCCATGAACTTAGCATAAGCCGGTCTCCCAAATAGAGCGTGATACAGGCTCTTGATCTTAACCACCTCAAACGTCAACTTCTCAGCCCTGGAATCATACTCATCTCCAAAAGCCACCTCTAATTCAATCTTACCAACTGGGTAAGCTGACTTACCTGGGACCACCCCGTGAAAAATAGTGTTGGACGTCCTTAGATTCTTCTCAGTTAACCCCATACGCTGGAAGGTCACATAATAGAGGATATTGATGTTGCTACCTCCGTCCATGAGTACTTTAGTGAATTTATATCCACCAACCTAGGGTGCTACAACCAAGGCTAACTGACCCGGATTATCAACTCGTAGCGGGTGATCCTCCCTGCTCCAAATGATAGGTTGCTCTAACCATCTCAAATAACGAGGGACCACTGGCTCAACCGAATTTACAGCCCTTTTATGAACCTTCTGGTCACGTTTGCATAAGCTAGTGGTGAACACATGGTATTGCCCACCGCTCAACTGTTTCGGTTGGCTCTGGTAACCCGACTGCTGCTGCGGTTGTCCTCCCTAGTCAGCTTGTTGTTGATTATTTCCACCCGGTTGTCCCTGAAAACCGGAATTTGAACCGCCACCCGGGCCATGAAAGCCGCCGTCCCCTGAACCGCCACCAGGTCCATGACCACCATCGAAGATATTGGAATTTTTAAACGCCTTCATGATCGCACAATCTTTCCACAGGTGAGTAGCGGGGTGCTCCCGGGTGCCATGTTTCGGACACGGCTCGTTGAGTAGCTGCTCAAGAGATGGACCTGACCCGCCGGTTCGAGGCCACTTACCCTTGCGTCTCTGATTGTTACCCTGTGTCCTAGCGTTAGCCACAAGCTCCGGACTACCGTCCGCCTTACGCTTATTGCCGCCTTGATTCCCCGGGTTATGCTGTTGACCTTTTCCATTACTGTTCCTTTTATCCTTCCCTGTTTTCTCATCATCAGACGCAGGGTCCTTGGTATTATCAGAATCGGCGTATTTGACTAAAGCCGCCATCAGCGTTCCTATATCGGTGCAGTCACGCTTTAGGCATCCCAATTTCTGCCTCAGCGGCTCAAAGTTGCAATTTTTCTCCAACATGAGGACTGCAGAGCCGGCATCCATCTTATCAGATGAATGAATTATCTCCTTGACCCGGTGTACCCAATGGGTGGTGTACTCACCCTCCCCCTGCTTACAACTTGTCAAGTCCATGATTGACATGGACTGCTTACAGGTGTCTTTGAAGTTCTGGATGAACCGGGCCTTTAACTCCTCCCACGAACCAATGGAATTGGGTGGTAAACCTTTTAGCCAGGACTGGGCCGTTCCTTCTAACATCATGCTGAAGTATTTAGCCATTGCCGCGTCGCTAACCTCCAACAGCTCCATGGCCATCTCATAGCTCTCAATCCATGCTCCGGGTTGTAAGTCGGCCGTGTAATTCGGCACCTTCCGAGGTCCCTTGAAGTCCTTAGGCAGGCGCACGTTGCGCAAAGCCGGTATCAAACAAGGAACTCCACCGGTTCTGGTGGCTACTCCCAACTCAATAGAAGTCGTTGGATACTCCGGGATGTCCTGATGAGCCATCAGCTGAGGCGCCTGTTGAGCCGCTCGCTCGTTCTCCTGACGTATTCGGTCTTGCACCGGGTTATAGCCCCCATGTTGGTTACGGCGTTGGGCGTTGCTTGATAAAGCTTCGGACTCCATGTGCCTGCTGTAACTCAGGCTCCGGTTCTGATGAGGCGGCGCTAACCAAGGCGGAGGGGTTGAATGAATCCTATCCCGGCTGTAAGAATAGGTCTCCTGCTGAGCCAGGGCCGTCTGGACAAGTTCCCTGATCCTCCGGGTCTCCACTGTTGTTGGATCATCATCGTCCATCGGAAGAGCTCCTAAACGCGCTGATGCTGCGATTAAATTCTCCATGGGGTTGGAAAAGTGACTCTCCGGTATTGGTACATAACGCGGCGGTGCCGTGCTCATATGAGGAGGTGGCATCTCCTGACGCTGAGCCGGTCCTCCCGCTCCGGGTGTCATAAACTGATTGGCATTGGGCGGGTTACTTGGGCCGGCCCCTGGTGTGGCAAAAAGAACCCTATGATCATAATTCGGAGGCAACCGGGATTGGGCCTTCTGGTGTCTTCTCCTCATTACTTCATTGGACGCGTTTAAACTCATTGTGAGCTGATAAGCCTCTGACTGCAACCGCTGTGCCTGGGCATCGAGAGCCGCCCGCTCCGTAGCTAGCCTAGTAACCTCAGCTGCTAAGGCCTCCTTGGATTGAGCTATCTCCTCGCGTACCTGTGCTACCTCCGCGTCATGCTCATCTTTGTTTGCAGGGATAATCGTGGCGGTTAACAGGGTCGTAAGCTTGTCCATGAGGTCTATCAGCACTAGAGCCGGCGGACGCACAGGGCCTCCTGCCCCGGCTGCTCCTAACCCGGAAGTAATTGCGGCTGCGGCTGTAGAGTTTTGTCCGGGTTGAGTCCCAGCCATAAAGACTCCTGCCCAATTTGGCGGCTCACAGAGGTCCCGAATACTAAGGCCATCGGAACAGCCCTCGAGCGCGCCATCTTGAACTTGATACAAAGAATCTGTTGAACCGGTGGATGAACCGTCAGAGGGGACGACCGTCTCACCACCATCTTCAGGGCCTTCAGAAAGCTCTTCTCCGTGGACGCAGCCCACAAAGACACGCTTCATGCCGGGTTGAACTCGGGCGGGTTTCGCACGCTGAGCCGTCTCGACAAGGTCGGTGTAGTTGTCCGGCTCAGGCCCCGGCTCACCGATCCGGCCGATGAAGACGTGGATCCCTCCGAAGGGGACCCGGTACCCATACTCAATTGAGCCGGCGTCGCGGGCCCAGCCTTCGTCGTCGATGTAGATCTTGCCGCGACGACTCTTGGTCATCCGGCCCACTACGCATCCCTTGATCCCTTCCAAGTTGCCCTTCAAGAACTCAAATCCACCGTGCGCTAGCCCCATGGTGGGCGCCAACTGTCATGGAATTGTCACGTCAGATGTCCTCGTGAAAGGACTTACTTGTGGAGCCATCGCAACTAGGAAGCTTGAAGGGGTTAATCGGGACAAAGGACATGAGAGGGTTATACTAGTTCGGCCCCTTACGGTGAAGGTATGGCCTACGTCTAGTTGGGTTGGTATTGATGTTTCGATGACCAGGGAGCGAGATACGCTATGTCTGGCTCTCGATGAGTTGTTTCTTGCCTTAAGCCGCCAGCGGATCGTCCCCTTATATACACGGGTCGACGCCCTGCGGCTTACAGTCCCGGCCGGCTCATAAACAATGTTCGGCTCGGTGACTAGTTAAGTCTACCTTATGATACAAGTAATATTAATACAGTGGGTTACTACAACGGGCCTTAAGCTCTCTATGAACCGCCATCTTCATACTTTGTCTTGGGCTTCTCTCTGGTGAGTCCTCTTTGCGTAACCCGGCCCCTCCTGGGCGGCTTACACAAATAGTTATATCCCCAACAGCGAACGATATAAAACAAATGGATCTTTAAGAAGAAGACGGACGCGGATGGTAATGTTACCATCTATAAAGCTCGACTTGTCGCTAAGGGTTATCGACAAGTTCAAGGAGTTGACTATGATGAGACTTTCTCTCCCGTAGCGAAGCTGAAATCCGTCTGAATCATGTTAGCAATTGCCACATACTATGATTATGAGATATGGCAAATGGACATCAAAATGGCATTCCTTAACGTCCATCTTAAGGAAGAACTATATATGATGCAGCTGGAAGGTTTTGTCGACCCTGAGAATGCTAACAAGGTATGCAAACTCCAGCGATCCATTTATGGGCTGGTGCAAGCATCTCGGAGTTGGAACATTCGCTTTGATGAGATGATCAAAGCGTTTGGGTTTATGCAGACTTATGGAGAAGCCTGCGTTTACAAGAAAGTGAGTGGAAGCTCTATAGCATTTCTCATATTACATGTAGATGACATACTTTTGATGGGAAATGATATAGAACTTTTGGACAGCATTAAGGCCTACTTGAATAAGTGTTTTTCAATGAAGGACCTTGGAGAAGTTGCTTATATATTAGGCATCAAGATCTATAGGGATAGATCGAGACGCCTCATAGGTCTTTCACAAAGCACATATCTTGATAAGATATTGAAGAAGTTCAATATGGATCAGTCCAAGAAGGGATTCTTGCCTATGTTGCAAGGTGTGAAATTGAGCACAGCTCAATGCCCGACCACGGCAGAAGATAGACAAAAGATGAGTGCCATCCCCTATGCCTCAGCTATAGGGTCTATTATGTATGCCCTGCTGTGTACCAGACCTGATGTAAACCTTACCGTAAGTTTGGTAGGAAGGTACCAAATTAATCCTGGCATGGAACACTAGACAGCGGTCAAGAACATCCTAAAGTACCTGAAAAGGACTAAGGATATGTTTCACGTTTATGGAGGTGACGAAGAGCTCGTCGTAAAGGGTTACGTCGACGCTAGCTTCGATACAGATCTGAATGACTCAAGTCACAAACCGGATACGTGTATATTTTGAATGGTGTGGTAGTAAGCTGGTGCAGTTGCAAGCAAAGCGTCGTGGTGGGATCTACATGTGAAGCAGAGTACATGGAAGCCTCGGAGGCAGCGCATGAAGCAATCTGGGTGAAGGAGTTCATCACCGACCTAGGAGTCATACCCAATGCGTCGGGGCCGATCGCACTCTTCTGTGACAACACTGAAGCTATTGCACTTGCCAAGGAGCCCAGGTTTCACAAGAAGACGAGGCACATCAAGCGTCGCTTCAACTCCATACGTGAAAATGTTCAAGATGGAGACATAGATATTTGGAAAGTACATACGGACCTGAATGTAGCAGATCCGTTGACTAAACCTCTCCCTAGAGCAAAACATGATCAACACCAGAACGCTATGGGTGTTCGATTCATCACAATATAACTAGAATATTGACTCTGGTGCAAGTGGGAGACTATTGGAAATATGCCCTAGAGGCAATAATAAATGGTTATTATTATATTTCTTTGTTCATGATAATTGTCTGTTATTCATGCTATAACTGTGTTATCCGGAAATCATAATACACATGTGAATACATAGACCACAACATGTCCCTAGTAAGCCTCTAGTTAACTAGCTCGTTGATCAATAGATAGTCGTGGTTCCCTGACTATGGGCATTGGATGTCATTGATAATGAGATCACATCATTAGGAGAATGATGTGATGGACAAGACCCAATCCTAAGCATAGCTCAAAGATCGTGTAGTTCGTTTAGCTAGAGCTTTTCCAAATGTCAAGTATCATTTCCTTAGACCATGAGATTGTGCAACTCCCGGATACCGTAGGAGTGCTTTGGGTGTGCCAAACGTCACAACGTAACTGGGTGACTATAAAGGTGCACTACGGGTATCTCCAAAAGTGTTTGTTGGGTTGGTACGAATCGAGAATGGGATTTGTCACTTCGTATGACGGAGAGGTATCTCTGGGCCCACTCGGTAATGCATCATCATAATGAGCTCAATGTGACCAAGTGTCTGGTCACGGGATCATGCATTACCGTATGAGTAAAGTGACTTGCCGGTAACAAGATTAAACGAGGTATTGGGATACCGACGATCGAGTCTCGGGCAAGTAACGTACCGATTGACAAAGGGAATTGTATATGGGATTGATTGAATCCTCGACATCGTGGTTCATCCGACGAGATCATCGAGGAGCATGTGGGAGCCAACATGGGTATCCAGATCCCGCTGTTGGTTATTGACCGGAGAGGCGTCTCGTTCATGTCTGCATGTCTCCCGAACCCGTAGGGTCCACACACTTAAGGTTCGATGACGCTAGGGTTGTAGAGATATTAGTATGCAATAACCAGAAAGTTGTTCAGAGTCCCAGATGAGATCCCGGACGTCACGAGGAGTCCCGGAATGGTTCGGACGTGAAGAATTATATATAGGAAGTGCAATTTCGGCCATCGGGGAAGTTTCGGGGGTCACCGGTATTGTACAGGGACCACTGGAAGGGTCCCAGGGGTCCATCGGGTGGGGCCACCTATCCCGAAGGGCCCCATGGGCTGAAGTGGGAGGGGAACCAGCCCCTGGTGGGCTGGTGCGCCCCCCTTGGGCCCCCCCTGCGCCTAGGGTTGGAAACCCTAGGGGTGGGGGGCGCCTCCACTTGCCTTGGGGGGCAAGCCACCCCCTTGGCCGCCACCCCCCCTTGAGATCCCATCTCCTAGGGCCGGCGCCCCCCTAGGGGGCCTATATAAAGAGGGTGGGAGGGAGGGCAGCCGTACCCATGCTCTTGGCGCCTCCCTTCCCCCTTGCTACACCTCTCCCTCTCGTAGAAGCTCGGCGAAGCCCTGCCGAGATCGCTGCTGCATCCACCACCACGCCGTCGTGCTGCTGGATCTCCATCAACCTCTCCTTCCCCTTGATGGATCAAGAAGGAGGAGACGTCTTCCTCAACCGTACGTGTGTTGAACGCGGAGGTGCTGTCCGTTCAGCACTAGGATCATCGGTGATTTGGATCACGACGAGTACGACTCCCTCAACCCCGTTCTCTTGAACGCTTCCGCTCGCGAACTACAAGGGTATGTAGATGCAATCCTTTCTCTCGTTGCTAGATGAACTCATAGATTGATCTTGGTGAAAGCGTAGAAATTTTTTATTTTCTGCAACGTTCCCCAACACTAGTTTATTTTTAGTAAATGCTTAGCTGAACTAGTTGAATTAATAGAACTAGTTTATTTTTGGCAAGAATATTTAGGTATATGAGATTATTTGAACTAATTAAAATTTAGGTATATGAGATTATTTGAATTAATATAACTAGTTTATTTTTAGTAAATGCTTAGTTGAACTAGTTGAATTAATAGAACTAGTTTATTTTTAGTAAGAAAATTTAGGTATATGAGATTAGTTGAACTAGTTGAATTAATAGAACTAGTTTATTTTTAGTAAATGCTTAGTTGAACTAGTTGAATTAATAGAACTAGTTTATTTTTAGCAAGAAAATTTAGGTATATGAGATTATTTGAACTAATTAAAATTTAGGTATATGATATTGTTTGAATTAATATAACTAGTTTATTTTTAGTAAATGCTTAGTTGAATTAGTTGAATTAGTAAGTGTTTAATGTTTCGCCTATATGAACATAGGAAATGTCGTCTGACGACGGAAAAAATTTCATTATATGTGAATATTGTGAAGACCAGCGCGGCCAGGCGACAGAAATTTACTTGTTGATGATAGGCGATTCAGCATTAAGCTGGATGAGACCTTCGAATTCGATACAGTAAGTCACAACGACAAGTATGTTTTCGTAATTAAGCATGACTTATATATGCTTCATTTGTCTGACTTATAATTTTTAATTTTCACTATTCTACTAGCGCATCCCCTGCCATGCAATAATTTTTTTCTTGGATAAGCTAGGTTTCAATGATATGGAAACTATGGAGGTAAAGAGAGTTTACCTGAAAACTGAGCATGGTTATACTTTCAACGTGAAAGTATACAATGCACACAAGTACACCTATTTTGAATGCAAAACTTGGCAAGCACTATGCAAGACTTATGCATTTGAGCCTGGTATGGTTATCACCTTTGATATTCGTCCGGAAGATGATATTGAAGGTAATAGAGACATATGGGTCGATGTGCAGACGCCTCCAATTCTACCATTATGTGAGTTCTTCTCAACTATATTTTTGTCTTTGATATTGCTTATTCAAAAATAATTGACAACTAATTTCTATTGACAGCTTATCTCCATTCAAGCAAACATGTCCGGTGCTTGGTAGACAAGACCTACTAATGTCCCGGAGCTGAACTAAACTGCGAGGAGATAAGTCATTATGTTTCATGACTTGAGGAGCTTCATACTGTCAAGACAAATTTTCTTCCTGCACTTAGAAATGTTAGTACTCAAAACGTGCGACAAATAGTGATGGTATTGAACTACGGTCACATCTATTTAGGAATGATGGTAAGATTTTTACTATTTGTCCTCAGTGCATCTTTTGCATACATAATTTTTTTGCTAAACTTTCATTGCTAAGTATATTAATAAAGTACTATACGATGTTCTTCAACAGGGACTCCCGATGACAGTTGTGCCTCAGGGGATCGAGACTAAAGGTCGCATGTCAATTGTTAGCTTACGGCCAAGATATCCTGCATTGCACATGAATGCATTCAGGATTTCTAGAAGCGATGAATGCTTAATAGTGAAAGATTGGAGGAAAATTGTTAACGATCACAGAGAAGTACTAGGGGGCAGCAATGAGAAGCGCAACCCATGATTAGGAGATAGGTTCATCTGCATGCTCCAGTATGATGAATCAGGAGAGCTATACATGTTCTATGCTATTTTACCAGAGAGAGAGTAGCTAGTAGGAGTGATTTAGCTAGTTCATGCTGCTCTTAGTACTTGTCCTTTCATGTCCGTGTTCTTTGTTCTGAACTTAATCTCAAAGAGTGATTTGCTTTTGTGGTTTTATATATGAACGCTTATAATATCATGACAATCATGTTGAACTCGATGATATTTTTGCTTCTGGTACAAGTAAATGTTTCTTCTTTAAGCTACTGTGATTAGATAGCGGTAATGACTATGATGATTAAATACTGATAATGACGACTACGATGATTTTTAGCTAGCTAGCTCTAGAGTATGTTGATGATATGATGCAAGAGTTTTTATATTAATATGATGATGATGATGAGTTATTATATCATTTAATGAAAGAAACCACAAATTAGTTTCAGCTGGATGGATCCTACCTAAATGATCAACTATATATATGCCATATCCATATATATTATACTTGATCACCTAATTAGGTGGTCAAGTATAATATCGATACAGCATATACTTGATCACTTAGCTAGCCAGATCCTCCAGTCGAAACTAATCCGCGGTACTTTCACCTAATGATTTAACAACTCATTATAATGTAAAACAATCACTAAATTAAATTGAAAACACAAAACTAAAGCAAAAGTTTAAAAAAAACACCCAAACATTTAGTACCGGTTGGTGTTACCAACCGGTACTAAAGCCCTACGCACATCCGGGCCTGGCTCGTGCCACGTGTTTGCATGTTAGCGCCGGTTCGTGACGAACCGGTACTAAAGGGGGGACCTTTAGTCCCCACTCTTTAGTGCCAGTTGGCGAACCGGCACTAAAGGCCGTTACGAACCGGCACTAAAGGCCGGTTCTGCACTAGTGTTTTAGCGCCGTCCCTTGAAGATTGCCCAGTTTGTCCTTCAGAGTGCTGCATCTTTCATTGCACTCCTGTTGAGCAGGATCTCCTTGCTGCTATGCTCTCATCGGGGCCGGTGGGCATCGATATGCATCATAGTGATCCTATGCTTGATGAAGCATTGGCGCCCACCCCTCAGGTTTTGCATGCCGCCATCGGTCCTGTGGTCTACTATGTTCAAGGAGATGACGTGTGGTAGATCCATGGTATTTTGACGGTTGGGAGTGAGGAATCCGTTGATCCTATGTGCTTGGAGGCTACGTTCTGGTCACCCCCACCCTACCGGCTGCTCCTCGTCATTCGTTATGCAGTCCCTTACATGTCCGATGCTTAGTCTAGATGAGCCGCTTGGTTTCAACGTGTCCAACGTTCTGGTTGATCCTCTGGTTGAGGTGTGCAATGTTGTGGCGAAGGTGACGCGGGCTAAAACACACTATTACCTCTAGACGATTTTCCCAGCAAAGTTATTTGTCCGCTCGTTGCATCCTCTGCTTGGGATGCCGACACCTTCGCACAAAGGGAAGGATGACGGGCGATGGGTGTCTAGAAAAAGAAGAACAAGGCGTGGGCCATTCCGATGTATAAGCGCGCGAAGCATAGGTTGTTGGAGGCTTTTAGTGAACTATCAGAGATCAGCAAAGCGGAGGGCCCTACGCAAAAGATGCAAGTATACCTGGACATGTATAAAAGGCCGCTCTCACCGCAAGTGATCGAGGCATTGAGCAGTTTGGCGAGCATCGCGGGAAGTTGATGTTGGACGTTCCAGGATGTTTTCCACATGATAATATTAGTACATAATGCTTTGAGGCTAACATGGAGGAGTCATTCGATATGGACAGATTCTCTTTGATGAGTGATGATCAGTTTATTATGGTTACGTGCTTTTTGGGCGTAGGTGCTCCTGGCTTTGACGGTGTCCCTTGATGCTGCATTTGTCCTGTCCCCACCCCCTAACCCAAGCTCTAGTGCCGTTTTTGGGTTATTTATTTATTTTCCTTTTGAATTTTCATTCGTTTTCTCTAATTAATCAAGAATATTAGATTTTTGGGTCCGGTGCATATAAATTGGAGTAACTCCCCTCTTTTTAATGTAATGAAACCAATGAGCCACCTGCTCACGAGGTTTCTCAAAAAAATAAAAAGTGCCACTGATTTTCCAACACCATCTTCTTGTGCAATTTAAGAATGGAGGTGAAATCCCAACCGCTACACCGTCCCTCAAGATAGTACCACTACTCTGAAAGAACAGTAAATAGCACGGTTAAAATTAATATACTATGTTACTTAAAATATCACGAGCAGGACGAAGAAAAATCCTCCGTTCATTAGTTGAGCGTGCCATGAAACTTTGACATAAATTTCTTCAGGATGGTTGTAATGGTACTATCGTAGCTAGTATCATGCATGCCAACTGAATTGCTTGAGGACAAGCAAAGGTTTAAGTTTGAGGGAGATGATACGTCTCCGTCGTATCTACTTCTCCAAACACTTTTGCCCTTGTTTTGGACTCTAACTTGCCTGATTTGAATGGAACTAACCCGGACTGACGATGTTTTCAGCAAAACTGTCATGGTGTTATTTTTGTGCAAAAATAAAAGTTCACGAAATGACCTGAAAGTCCATGGACCAACTTTTGAAATTAATAAAAAATAATGGCGAAAGAATCAACGTCAGGGGGCCCACACCCTATCCACATGGGTGGGAGGCCCCCCCTCTAGGGCGCGCCCCCTGCCTCGTGGGCCCCCTGTGGCTCCACCGACCTGAACTCCAACTCCATATATTCACGTTCGGGGAGAAAAAAATTAGAGAGAAGGATTCATCGCGTTTTACGATACAGAGCCACCGCCAAGCCCTAAACTCCCTCGGGAGGGCTGATCTGGAGTCTGTTCTGGGCTCCGGAGAGGGGAATCCGTCGCCGTCGTCGTCATCAACCATCCTCCATCACCAATTTCATGATGCTCACCGCCGTGCGTGAGTAATTCCATCGTAGGCTTGCTGGACGGTGATGGATTTGATGAGATTTACCATGTAATAAAGTTAGTTTTGTTAGGGTTTGATCCCTAGTATCCATTATGTTCTGAGATTGATGTTGCTATGACTTTGCTATGTTTAATGCTTGTCACTAGGGCCCGAGTGGCATGATTTCATATCTGAACCTAATGTTTTCATGAATATATGTGAGTTCTTGATCCTATCTTGCAAGCCTATAGTCACGTATTATGTGTTATGATCCGACAACCCTGAAGTGACAATAATCGGGACCACTCTCGGTGATGACCGTAGTTTGAGGAGTTCATGTATTCGCCAAGTGTTAATGCTTTGGTCTTGTACTCTATTAAAAGGAGGCCTTAATATCCCTTAGTTTCCAATAGGACCCCGCTGCCACGAGAGGATAGGACAAAAGATGTTATGCAAGTTCTTTTACATAAGCATGTATGACTACATTCGGAATACATGCCTACATTACATTGATGAACTAGAGCTAGTTCTGTGTCATCCTATGTTATAACTATTACATGAGAAATCACATCCGACATAATTATCCATCATTGATCCAATGCCTATGAGCTTTTCACATACTGCTCTTTGCTTAGTTACTTTACCGTTGCTGATGTTACAATTACTACAAAACTGCTACTGTTAATTTTGCCACTGTTACCGTTACTTCCATACTACTTTGCTATCAAATACTTTGCTGCAGATACTAAGTTATCCAGGTGTGGTTGAATTGACAACTCAATTGCTAATACTTGAGAATATTCTTTGGCTCCCCTTGTGTTGAATCAATAAATTTGGGTTGAATACTCTACCCTCGAAAACTGTTGCGATCCCCTATATTTGTGGGTTATCAAAGACCCTATCATTGAACGTTCCTTTTCCAATTCCGAAGGGGACCCCTGCCCCTCACATTGGATCGAAGGGTGTCGGACCATCGGAAATTGGAGCAACTCACCCTAGAGCAAGGAGCAGTATATATTCTGGAGCACCTTGGGGGATTCTCAGCATGACCAACCCACTGTGAAAATATCACCAGGAGAAGAGCCCTACCGCAGCTCACTGGATCATACACGAAGAAACGAAGCTGCTGAAGGACGAGGACGCAGATGGAACAAATAGCAGAGTTGATAAGCGACCGTAGCTGAGATAAGATCAATGCTCAATGAATTAATGTTCACACCGCCCACACCGTGTTTCTGCTCACTGGGAGAGGAACCCTATCCCCTCCCCTACCATGGCAATGACGCCGACTCACCGGCAAGCACACACACACACGGCTAGTCTGCAGACAATTACAAGGAGCTAATCTTGTGAAAATTTGCATCCCGGTGCTACCTCCAACTGCCATGTCGCTGCTTGCCGGAAAACCACATCGAAACGCTAGTGCACACCCCCAAACTCACCCAACACAGCACCTTCAGCAAGGTGACGGCGCGGACGTTGCGCCGCTACCGCCAAGCCCAGAACTGGCTAAGGTTTTCACCAGGGTATGAGAAGGGATCGGAGGGAGCGGGGACCGAACCTCGACGGTGCCTCCGGGAAGGGGAACTACGCCAGCAGGCGTCGCCACCATCGTGACCGGAAAGCCGGCCAAAGATTTCCCTCGGACCGATCTCGCACCTCCGACGTCCCCACCTTCCATGGATCTGGCGACCAGCGACTGCCACAGACCACATCCAGCGGGGAAAAGGCGAAAGAAGGGGGAGGAAGGACCTCCAGATCTGACAGGCAGTCAGGGGCACCAGGCCACCCGCCGCGACCTGCGCCCGACGCCTCCACCGCTCGCCGCCTGCACAGCCAAGGGGGAGGATGAGCACCAGCGAGCGCCGCTTACCACAGAGCCGGCATCGGCGCACCTCCCGAGGCCGCCGCCTCGGCTTCCGAAGTCCTCCGCGAGAAGACGAAGCAGCATGGCCTCGCCGCCGCATTCCTTGGCAGTCGCGCAGCCTTCGTCAGCAACCCCTCTGGTGGCAGCGAGGAGTGGAAGGGAGGCGGAGGGGGTTCAGCGGCTAGGGTTAGGTCGCCGCCCACATCGCCCCCGAGCGGAGCGAAGCGGGGGCCATTGGGGGGGTTCCACAAATCTTCGCACGTGCAAGACTTGTAAACTAAGATGGAGAAAGTACTACTTATTAGAGCATCTCCAGCCGTTCGGCCCCCCAGGGCGCCAAAAAACTGCGGCCTGGGGGCGAGCCGGCGCTAGTTCGGCCCCTAGGGTCGGCCTAGCTCCCATTCACGCCCCCAGCCACTGCCCCCCAGCCACGGAAAATTCAAACATAGTCTTCTCGCGCCCAAAATAAATGCCACCATCCGGCGATCAAGCGACCAGTAGACCGGCGGACGGATGAAAAGTTTGGCGTACAAAAAGATGAAAAGTTCGGATGGAAACGCGCATCAGGCGTCGAGGTCGGCCTCAGGCATTGGCGGAGTCGGCGTGCGTGGGCTTGACGGGGCCTCTGTGCTTGGCGGCGTGGCTTCTGTGCTGCGGGCAGTCTCGGCGGCATCAGCGGTCGGGCTTGGCGGCGGCGGCGGCGTGTGCGTGGGCGTAGGCGGCGGCGTCGAGGGAAGCTGGTCCAGGATGAGGCCAACATGCGCCCTGTACCACGCCTTGACCGCCTCGTCGGTGCTCTGGAGCATGTCCGCCCCGCCCAGCAGGAAAACCAGGTCGGTGTTCCTCTTCTTCGCGGCAACGTTGGTCCGGAGTAGGTCGAGCTTGACGGCGCTGGTCGCCATCAACGCCGACCACCACGCCTCAGTCTTCTCTTCACGAAGGGCGGCCCGGACCTGTGCGTCGGTGAGGCAGTGCTCGATGGATTCCTGCACGCGAGTTGTGGCCACGTCGGCGTGTTTCCCCTTCTTGGCACCTTTGTTGCTGTCCGGCCGCCCATCTGACGCGCCCGGAGTCGTCACGTCAGGCTTGTAGGTCTCCTTGGCCTTCTCGAGAGTGCGCCGGACTTCCGCCCACTTATCGCACTTGTCAATGCGCTTGTAGACATGGAGGTATTTGAACTCGACGTCGTTGTTTCCCTGCCTATATAGGCCGAACATACGCAGCAACTGCACGGGGACGAACAAACAGTTGGCGGGTGCACGGCGAAAAGAGGCGCAAGACCGGCATGGCATACCTGATCCTCAATGCTGGCGCCGCTCTACGGGCGACCGGCGACCTCCTCGACGACCCCATGCCATTTGTTGCACGCCCCTGGATACGCCCCCAATGGTTCGCCATCGCCTTCGACCCGCGCTGCATGTAGACGCTTTTGAAGTCGGGGTCGACCAGCTTGCGCTCGTCGAACTCGGCCTTGATGCGCGCCCAGTACGTCTCGATGCTCTGGTTCGCGCGAGTGGTCGGGTCGAGGCAGACGACCTTCCATGCTTCGTCGAGGCATTCCTCCTCTTTGGACGCCCACTTGATGCGCGGCTCTGGCCTGGCTGCCACCTTCTTCTTCTTGCGCCCCCTCGCCGGCTCCTCCTCGTCCTCCTCGTCCTCCTCGTCACGCTCCTCCTGCTCCTCGTTGTCGTAGCCGTAGCCGAGCTCGCCGTCCATGCCGCCGCTGAGATCCACCGTCTCGTCCGCGGTGGACCTGGCAGACGCGGCGGCCGCGGCCGAACCTTCCGCGATGATGTCGTCCATGTCAGCTCGGTCTCGTCGGCGTCGCCAAGCTGAGAGACGGGCAGCGCGCAACGGCGGAGAGGGGGTGTCGGAGCGGACGCGTACGCGGGCGGCGAGTAGTTGTATGGAGGGTACTGCACGCCGGTGAAGGCGGGCGAGGGCGTGCGCTGGGCGGGGTGGCCATGGGGGAAAGTGATGTTCGGGTTGAACACACCGTGCGCGTCCCCGTTGGCGTAGCCCGGCGACCCCCATGGCTGCGGCCCGGAGACCCACAACGCCTTGCTGGCCCCAGGGCGCGTACTGCGTGTGGTTGCCGGGGGAATTCATCATCCCCGCGCGAGTCGCCTCGGCCTCGGCCTGGTCAGCGGCAGCGGCCGCGGCCGCGGCACCCGCAGCCGCGCGCGCCGCGTTGTCACGGGCCTTCTTGGCGAGGGCCATGTTCCGCCGGTCGGCGGTGACGGCCTCCCGTCACTGTACTTCCACCCTCCAATCGGCGTTTGACATGGTCGGCGGCTTGGACGGCGGCGCCCTCGGCTTCCTCTGCTTCGGCTGGGTAACGGAGGCGGTCGCGGTCGCCGCGGCGCGGGGGACGGCGTACTTCTTCGGTGGCATGGCGGCCGGCTGGGAGGCGAGCGGGAGGGAGAATGGCGGGAGGAAAGGAGCAAATGAGAGGGAAGTGAGGGAAAAGTGGGAAGAAACAGCGGGAAGAGGCGCTCGTCTCGCCGACAGGGCGGACTCACGCGCCCTTTTCGCTTGTGCCGGCGCCCC